>NW_027526407.1:118648940-119217040 GCF_048455015.1 Haemaphysalis longicornis
TAATACTTGAGCCACCCCGCACGGGGCACCTTGAGTATTCATGGTGACGGTGAGCAGCGACACCGCGGACCCCGAGGTCCCAAACATAAGCCATGTCCAACCGTGTCGAGGTGTTAAAAGGTGAAGGCTAGAAGCCCTAAACGGTGGCCGTTGGAGCCTTGGTCAAGCTCCGGCCGATGGGCTCCTTGCCTGTCTACCAGGCAGGGAGCTCCGGGACCTCTTTGACTACAAGGGTAAGGTCAAAGGAGAAAGTACCCCCGTCTCCCTGTTTTCCAATGTAGCATGTGGTATTTCCAAAACACCCCCAAACGTGATCGGGCCATGGAAAGGGGGCGCACCGAAGTTTCCTTTCCATCCCTTCCAACAATTCACATTCCGAAACCTAACAACTATCTTCGATTCTTGGTTATCGAGACAGTTGACAAAACAAACCCTGTTTCTTCCATGTCCGTATACTTCATCACTAAGTTCCTTGAAGGCATCCTCGGAAAATCGTTCGATGCTAAGAAACTCCGTACCGGTGAAGTCCTAGTCAATGTCAAGACGCAGCAACAAGCCACTAACCTCCTGTCGCAAACCTGCATGGCAGATCTGGTCATCAAAGTCACTCCCCATCGTAGCCTCAACAGCTCTCAGGGTGTGATTTCGGAGACCGATTTGTTGAATGAGACCGAAGCTGATCTGTTGGAAGGCCTGAAAGATCAAGGTGTAACTGCAGTGAGGCGTATCAACATCAGACGAGACAAGCAGGAAATCCCCAAAAGCATATAATCTTGACATTCAACCGCTCCACACTTCCTGAATCCATTAAAGCAGGCTTCATCTCGTGCTCTGCCCGAGCGTACATCCCGAATCCGCGTCGCTGCTACACGTGCCAGCGATTCGGGCACGGTACTAACTCGTGCCGGGGCCAGCCAACCTGCGCTAAATGTGCCCAACACCATCTCACTGATGACTGTTCATCCAATCAATTGCTCTGTGCCAATCGCCAAGAACCTCACGCTGCATATTCGCAAACCTGCAAGCGGTTCAAGCTTGAGAAAAAAATATTGAACATCAAGGTTACGGAAAACATCACCTTCCCAGAGGCGCGAAGAGGTTCGCCTCTTTCCCCCTGGAGTGGTACGCCGACTTAGCTCGCCGGGGGGCGAGCGGCGTCTGGTTTAGGCGGGGACCCAGTACCGCGAGTCGAACTTGGTCACGCGCGCGCCCCCCCCCCCCTGGGTTGCCTCTGGCAGCCCAACCCGCCTCCGCACCGCTCGCTGAGCCAGCAGCGGTTGTGGTGGCTACGTCTTCCGCCGGGACCGGTGCCGCTTCCGTCCCTGCCTCCCCATCGTCCAGTGCGTTGGAGGGTGCCATGGACACCTCGGGCCCCGCACCGGCTCCCACCGCCACCGCACCGCCCGTGCCACTTCTGCTGCCTCAGATACCTGCGGCGGTGGCGGGTCAAACGAAGGGCACTCGAAGAGGGGCCAAGTCCGGGGGGCCCGGATCGACGGGCACACCCAAGATATCGGACGAAGAGATGGACATCATGCCATTCTTGCCTGCAACGCAGCGCAAGGATCGCCCTCCGACGTCCAAGCCTACAGAAAGGCCCAGAAAGGCCAATCCAAGAGTCACATCCCCGAAAGACGACACATAAACATATACACTCCTATAGCTCTTACACTAAATAATGGCAAGAGAAAATATTGTTCAATGGAACTTCAGAGGCCTTCTGAGTGATCTTGACGACGTGTATGTGATTCTGCATATCAATCACCCAAGTGTAATGCGCGTTCAGGAAACACATTTGAATTCTAAACACACAAATTTCTTGAATAGTTACCTCGTATACAGGAAAGACAGGGATGGCTGCACACACTCTTCTGGTGGTGTGGCCATAACCGCCCGAAAATCCTTAGCATGCCACCCTGTCGCCTTGAATACCGTCCTTGAGGCTGTAGCAATACGCTTAATAATATTAAATAGGTTGATAACGGTATGCTTCATATACATTCCTCCTCATGTTACACTTTTGAGCTCTGACTTTGAGGCGCTGGTTGACTAGCTGCCCGAAACGTACATTCTAACAGGCGACCTTAATGCTCACAATTCTATTTGGGGCTCTTCTCGTACGGATGCCCGGGGTCGCCGGATAGAGAGGTTTCTAACATCCTCTGCAGCATGCCTTTTAAACAATAAACAGCCTACATATAACATAGGACACAACACATAATCATCTCTTGACTTGGCTATTGGCTCCGCAGTTCTCTTTCCTCTTCTCGAGTGGGGTGTGGGAACTGACCCATATGGCAGTCACCACTACCCCACCTCCCTACATATATAGGTAAAGGCCCAAGCAGTTCATCTTTCTGTTTTTTCACACTTGTTTGACTGTTTTCAGAAATATGTACCAATTTACCATGCGGATTGATGCTTTTTTTGTAATTATTTCTTGCCCACCTGCTTGGTCTTTGGACTGCAGTATGTCCTAAATAAATAAATAAATAAATAAATAAATAATAGGTTCAACGAAGCACGAGCTAACTGGAATACATTTACAGAGACATCCAAACTACACCACACATCCATAGGACACCTGCACGTTGAAGAAGCTACCCAACTCCTCACCGCGCACATCCCCGATGCCACCGAAAAGTCCATTCCCCACGCCTATGTTGCCCCGTGACACCAGCGGAGGCCGTGATGGAATGAGGACTGTAGGCGGGCGCGAGAGGCCCAGAAAAAGGCGTGGGGTATCCTTCATCGGTACCACACGTCGGGAAACCTCCTCTTCTTCAAACGGGCCAAGGCATTAGGAAAACGTCTGCGCCGTGAGGCAAAACGAGAGGGTTGGCGTACATTTATAACATCAATAAACTCCTACACAGACACACGGAAAGTATGGACACCAATACGCAAACTCAAGGGGCAACCAACACACAGCCTGCCTCTGGTCAGAACTACAGGGGACACACACGAAGACCAAGCTGACACACTCGCACAACACTTCCAACCTGTTTCTAGTTCAGCACACTACAGAAACACTTTCATAAAACACAAGAAAATGGCCGAAAAGAAGCCCATACTAGATAACAATAGGTAAACATCTTCTTATAACTCAGAGTTTTCACTGCATGAGCTGAGGGCTGCTTTGAGCACGTGTAAACCCTCAGCTCCAGGCGCAGACAACATCACATACACAATAATACAACACCTGCACGCAGACACTCTTCTAACAATCTTACACCTATATAACAAGATATGGCTTTCGGGGCACATTGCAAACTCTTGGAAGGAGGCTATAGTTGTAGCTTTCCTAAGAAGGGAAAGAACCCATCATCCCCCTCAAGTTACCGTCCTATTGCCCTGACGAGCTGCCTGTGCAAGCTCTTCGAGAAGATGATAAATCGCAGGCTCGTGTACTTCCTTGAGTACAATGGTCTTCTCGAGAGCTGCCAGGCAGGCTTTGGGTTTGGGGGATCGGCGAACGATAAACTGTTAGCTCTTGACTCGTACATCAAGGATGCCTTCGCGCATAAGCAGTATTGTTTAAGTGTGTTTTTCGACCTTGAGAAGGCATACGACACCGCTTGGCGTTATAGGATCCTTAGTGACCTCAAGTCATCCGGTATTTCGGGTAACATGTTGAACGCTCTTGTCAGTTACTTAACAGACAGAACGTTCCGAGTAAGAGTCGGTGGTGCACTCTCAAAGGTTCACGTGCAAGAAAATGCCGTGCCACAAGGTGGCGTGTTGAGCTGCACTCTTCATAGTAAAAATCAACTCTCTTGGTAAGGCACTGTCACCTACCATCTCTTATTCCATGTATGTAGATGACGTCTGGATATCCTATGAATCATGCAATATGTCAATCTGCGAACGTCAAGTCCAGCTTGGTGTAAAAAAACTTGCCGTCTGGGCAGACAAAAATGGTTTTAAATTGAATCCTCTAAAAAGCTCCAGCGTTGTGTTCTCCACGAAGCGCGGGGTCCATCCGGAACGAGACATTCATCTTAATGGCGTGTCGCTTCCTGTGAACAAGGAGCACAGGTTTTTAGGTGTTGTGTTTGACCACAAGCTCACGTTCATTCCCCACATCAAGGAACTTAAAAATAAATGTCTCAGAAGAATAAATATGCTTAAGGTTCTCTCCCACGAATCCTATGGTTCCGACAAAGAACTCCTGCTTCGCTTGTATACTGCTTTGGTTGGGTCTCGTTTAGACTATGGCAGTGTGGTGTATGGGTCGGCGACTAAGATAGCCTTGCAAATCCTGGACCCAGTGCTACACTTGAGCCTTCGTCTTGCTTTGGGTGCTTTTCGCACTAGCCCTGCCGAAAATCCTTTTTGTCGAGTGTGATAAGTAGAGCCTTGAGAACAAACGAACGTACATGGACGTGCTTTATGCTTTTAAAATTTCGTCGCTGAATAATCATCCTTTTTATCCTGTTTTTAACGATATATCAACATCTCTGCTCTTTTTAAATCGCCCATTTGTTCCTCTGCCCTTTTCACTTAGAGTGAGAGAGCGAGCTTAGGATCTCAGTTCTTTGTTTTTAGATGTGTACAGGTCATCCTTTTCTAACAGTTTACCGCCTTGGCAAGTTCGCCCTGTGTCGTGCGACCTTTCTTTTATGATACCTGACAAAAATCGTGTACCACGAGCTGCAAAACTGCAGCACTTTCTGTCTTTGCTGTTTAAATACACATGTGCAGAATTTTATAGTGACGCTTTTAAAACCTCCACTATGGTGTCGTGCGCTGCTCACGGTCCAAATTTCAATGCTGCCAGAACAATGAGCGTGCACACAACAATTTTTTCAGCAGAAGCGTATGGAAGTTTACTTATGGATTGTATGAATTGTATGGATTGTATTGTATGGATTGTATTGTATGGACTATGGATTGTATGGATTGTATGAATTGTATGGAGCGTATGGATTGTAAGACACATACTTGAAAATCAAATTCCCAATTCCATCATCTATACAGATTCTTTGAGTGTTGTCCGCGCACTGTCATCGCACAAGCCCCCCCAAAACCACATAGTTAATCTTGTATTCAACACTACCATGTCCGTGTATGCACAAAAGCACGAGCTGGTCCTCTGCTGGTTCCCAGGACACGCAGGGATCGCTGGGAATGAGTTGGCAGACGAGAGCTCCACTGCTGCTGAAATCAGGAACACTGTATACATTACAACAATACCCTACACAGACCTCAAGCCACACATAAGACAACACCTGCGCAGAACATGGCAAACACACTGGGACAAACAGACAGACAACAAACTACATGTAATAAAGCCACGCTTGGGACAGTACACAGCTGACTCACACAACAGACACACGGAAGTCCCCTTGGGTAGGCTGCGGATAGGGCACACCCATGCGACGCACTCGTATCTGCTGACGGGATATTCTAGACCCCAGTGCAGCAGGTGCGGAGAGGCCCTATCCGTAGTGCACATCCTAATCGCATGCAAGACACTTCACACAATACGACACAAACACTTCAGAGAACTCTACAGACAACATATTCCCACTACATTCACCGTTGTTTCTAGGTGACGATGCCTTGGTTTCCATGAAACGTGTGTTTGAGTATTTGTCACAGGTGAAGTTTTTAAATCCTATTTCCTATCACGCATAATCAAATGTGGCCCTATACACCAGCCATCACCATTTTCTCTAATTGATTTTACTATTTTCGGTTTACACTTTTTTATACCTACCTTTGTGTGGTAATCACTTCTCTTCATTAAATAACGTCTTCTCTGGCGCTCTTTGCCCTCATTGGCCTTGCGCCATTAAACACTAACCATCATCAATACTTGAGCCATTTGAGGTTGGCGGACAACATACTCTTGCTGAATGAGACTGCAGAACATACGCAAACAATGCTTGACGAACTGCATTCCGAAAGCATGAGCTTGGGTAAAAAAAATATGAACAAAACTTAAGTGTCGGGGAATAAGCATACCAGAAACGGCCTCTTTAGTATAGGAAACAAAACGCTAGGAGTGGTTAGAGAGTATAACTACCGCGGCCAGAGGGTTAGTGCTGACCCCAACAACGAGAGAGAAATCCGTCCGATTTATATATGAGCTGGAAGGTACTCGGCAAGCAATCCAAAATAACTAAAAGTAAGCTACCTTCGTCAGTCAAAAGAAAAATTTACAATTGCATACCGCGGGTGATGACTTACAGAGCTTAAACCTGACACCTCACAAAACACCTTGAAAGCAAATTTATGTCGATTCAACAGGCCATGAAACGAATATTGTTAGGAATAACACTCCGGTACTGGAAACAAGTTACCAGGATAAGAGAACAAGCTAGTGTAGAAGATATGGTACCAATGCAGAAGCTGACATAGACTTTGGGTTGGAACAGACAACCGCCGCACACTTAGATAAACAGAGTGGATACCACGAGATTTGTTTGAGGAAGGGCTACGTCATTTACACGACGTAGGGATGAAATAAAGGAATTCGGAGTAAATTGTGGACTCGGGCAGAGCAGGACAGCAGAAATTGGAGGACAATGGGAGAGGCCTCGGTCCTGCAGTGAACCTGATTATAATGATGCTGAAGATGATAATGACAATGGTGATGACATATTATGAGTGGAAAGTCGGATACAATGCAAGATCAATTACGAGTACGCTTTGCTCACGTAGCTGCAATGGAACTTGCCTTTATCAGAGCACAAATACATAATGTTCGTGCCACAAACATTCAGAACAGTTTTCTTATATAACGTAATGAGAAAAGTGATGGTTCCGTGTCTCTGATCATAGCAGTGATTTGGGGATGTTTGAGACGCCACGAGACGGGTCTCCCACACCTACCTGGCCTGGCGAGCAAGACAAAGCACTGGAAGCATACTCGGTTGGTGAAGCAGTGAGCGTAGGTAGCAACTCTTCGAGTAGCAATGTGGCCTCGCGACCATGAATAAATATATGACGACACTCCAGCAGTGTCATGTTGTGAGGAATTAAACGGGAAGGTGACGTGTGGTAAGGCGAGATCCCAACCTTGATGGTTGAAGCGCTCTGCGATACCATTTCCCTGTGAATGATATGTTGTCATAAGCTTGTGGTGTGAGGAATATGAACGAGGAATGTTAGCTAGTATTTCAGACAATAGGTAGCGACCGCTCTCTGTAGGGAGCTGCCGGAAGCGCCATGGTGCAAAAGAACATCGTGTAGGCGAAAGCCGCAGACTTCAGTAGCGAAACTATTGGGAAGGGCCCATGAAGTTGCAAAGCGGGTAGCATAATCAGAACGTATGGCAACACATGCGTTTTATTATATCCAGGAGAGAAAAGGGCCTGCTATGTCCATCCCAACGCAATAAAATTGTTAACTGGACACGTCAAGTGAATGGAGAAGCCCAGCAGGGCCCAGGGCTTCACTTTGCTCGTTTATGAAGGTCCCCATTGTTGATGTATCACCACATGGATCCTTAAAGGCCTCGTGAAAGCAAGCTGCGACACCCGCTATCACCAATGCGCCCTGGTCTCAGGTGGACCGCGGGGGCACGTCATGGTGCTGCTGAAGAAGCCATCGACGGAAGTGTTCCGGCACGACCAGTAGCCAGGCAGACGCGTAACTAGAAAAGTAGCGATGGTAAAGTAATTGATCATGAAGCAGGTTCGGCTCTCCCTCACGCGATCAGTGCAGGATCGCGCGAAGGAGAGCTTAGGACGTCCATATTCACGTGGCGGGGTTAGTCTTGTTAGTCTTGCTAACGTTGCTTAGTGTGCTCATTGCTGAATTTATGTCTGGAAGCTTTAGCTCGGTCAAATGTGTGCGGCCACACGAAATGCAGAGAAATGTGATAATGCTGTCCAATACATACAATTTCACAGTTTTACATGTAACTGGTTACATATTTGCATTCTTTTATTCTGATAACCCCATTTCTACATATTCCACAAGCGTAACCCAGGAAGAGAACAATACCAGTCGTATTGATTCGTCTTGATGACATCTTGACAAGATAATCGCAAAATACCTACAATAACGCTGGCGTAAACTGCTTTGCGCGGTCATCGTTTCTGTCTCCACATCTAGTAGAAACATTTAAAACAGAGTATTTTTTTGCTATGTGGCATTTAGAAGTCGTGTCGGAGAGAGCTATGCAAGATTGTTGAGAACGCCGTTAAAACGGAGAATAAACGTTTTTGTGCCTCTACTTTAGGTAGCTAGGAGGTGTCTAGCATTCGCCTTGTAAACGTTATGTTGAAATTTTTTCAGTCTCTGAGAAGGCGCACAAAATATGTAGCAAGACGTCTTCTAACCGAAGCATACCGTAGCGTTACCCGAGGTACAGGATGGCTATTCACGTCTTGATACTGTCTATAAAAATCTTGATCACCTGTTGCATAGACACGTTGGAGGTCTTCCGAAAATGTCGTATAGAAGTATGGTGGCTGTGCAAAAGGTGATATCAGCATGTCAACACAAGATACTTTTGAGACTTCTACAAGACGTATTTGCGTTCACTTGGGACGCCGTCACCGTCGGCGTTCAATGTCAGTGACTGGAAGTGCAGGTCACTGTAGTTTATCATATTGAGTTATCATTTAACTAAAAAATCTGCGGATATAGCGCTACCTTGTGCGTACAAAAATGCCTGCATAGTTGGCGTTGTTTGGGCCAGTCGGAAAGGTATCTTATATACTTTATGCGCATTTACATTGTAGATATGCATTGGATACCCCAAACTTCAGGTGAAAGTAAAAGTTCACACGCGTGAATTACTGATTCCTTGAAATGATACATACCGAAACAATGATATTGGGAAATATTTTACAAGAGAACTTGCTATGTTTTGACCGCCAAAATTCCTCAAACAACCACCATTTTAGAGGCAAAGACTATTCATTGTGTTTTAAAAAACAGTGTGTACAGCTGTTTTTCTCTTCTCCAACACAATCTCAGCGCTAATATTTCGTGGTTGTTTTTGAATACACCTCGTCTAAAGCAGGTGTGCGAATATTTCAGCTGACTTTTTTATGCCGGGGCATATATATATTTATATATAAATAACTCCGAAATAGTTCTTTCCCCAACGTATCTAACATATCCAAACAATGAAGAAGAAAAACATTACCACGTTTCTTACTTTATCGGTTCATCTTTCTACGGTTCATGCCGAAGTATCTGACGACAGTCCGGATATGCTTCCTGGTGGCCTTTTCCCCATACCTCCTTTTTGGGTACGCTATTTTGTCTTCTGGTAACCCTGCGGCAGATATATTCTCAATCACCGTAAAAATACAGCTCTATACCACCGAAAGTATTTGTTATTACAATATTATTTCCAATGTCATCTGTCGGTAGAAATGCACACTAAAAGCATTACGCTACAGTATATTTTAACTTTTACCTTCTCAGAAGGCTCTTAACAGCGTGCAAGAATACAGGTTTGAGTTATTATATCGAACCACCCATGAGCAATACACAAACGATGACGGCAAATACTTTGCTCTCCTGTATTTATTTATGTATCAGTCTTTTCACTCAACAACAGATAGAAGATGAGAGAACACAAGAGCGAAGAGCGGGCGTAGGAATGGCGAAGGTAATGGCCAAAGCTACTTTCGAATTTCTTGGAGTATCATCATAAAGACGACAAATTTGAGCACCGCTTATCGCCTATGTTTCGCGAGACGGGCTTTATCACTCCCGCAACTTTTACGTGCTGTACAATAAAGATCAAAACATGGCGGGCTGCAAAACAGGAATAAATTGAAATCAAGATGACAAATTGCGGATGTTGATGCGCAAGAATATGAACTGCAAACACTTAACAAAAGCGATGAACCCAGACAAGAAACCCTGAGGTGGTTTGTGGTTCAAACATGGTTGGCAAGCTGTACTAGCGATGTGTGAGACCATACAGGATGCCATGGTGAAACGCGCTGCAGCTCGGCTATACGTGGGAATTGCGCCTAGCGTAAATGTCATGATGAAAAAAGAAGACATCCTCAAAGTTTCCTAAATTTTAAATATTGTACATTGAAACATTTCTTGTATTGTCATCTTATGCAGAGGCAAAAAAAGAGCATTTACTTTTTTGCACTATGCTTGTGATATGCGATATGCGTATTACTTGAAGTTCATACATATATCTACAACACACGTAAGTTAAAACAAATCATGTCATTCTCAATTTAACGATGATGCTAGTTCAACCGGAAGCAGTGTTGCGAAAACTTCCTTGGTTATCTTCTTGTTTTAGAGATTGACTCACATACGGTGCGGTTTTTTACTCGTTGAGTTTTGACTTCGACTCACACCCAGTCTGGAATTTTACCGCAGCAGCTTAGGCTTTGCTTTTTGCGACTTGATTTCGGATGAAGAAAGGTTGGCGTTTAACTATCGCCGTTAATACAAAGAAAGGTGTTTGATTCTTTGTCAAATTTCACAATTCCGCACAAGCCTGTAACAATCAAAACAGAATAATCGTACCAGAATTGCGCAATCGGGTAGACATTGGCTACATTACGCGAATGACCCATGTTCTATTTCGACCACGCGAACGGTGTTTTTTACTTCCCCCACAATCATCATCACTTTCCAAAAAGCTGGTTTTCTTCAGTACATTTTTGACTCGACACACGCCATCAGTGCGACATAGAAAGATATACTTTTAAAAATATTCCTCAAGCGTCGCCAAGCCTCGCGAAGCTTCGCTCCATCGAGCGCCTCGTAAGGCCGCACCATTCTGCCCCCTTTCTTACACAACTCTCACTTTTGTATAGTGATGGCTTATGCTGGCAGAGCGAACCGCCTCTCCTCGCAATTTCCCGAGACTCCTTTCCTTTGCTTTCTTTCATCGTTCGCTTTTTCTTTCACTCGTCGACCTTTAACTCGGTTACGCCGAAACGCGGCTCAGACCAGAGACTGCCGCAAAAGAGCTGCACCTTCAAATTTGAACTAGGAAGCTCATTCGCACAAAAGTAACGACACACAAGGGTCCCCTCTCAAAATATGGCACGCTATACACCTTTACAAACTACAGCATTTCATATCCTTCTGACAGTTTGTCTACGCGTACGCAATAGGTCTGCTGTAGAGTGGGTTCGTAGCTACGCTCCGGCATGGCCCGAGGTGCAACAAAGCGCAAAATGCTTTTTGTGAGAGAATGGTTATCATGGCTGGGATACATTTATGTGTGGAAGCTGAAGGCCTTCTGAAGTACTAATAAACAGACTGCAGTGATACTCACGATAAGACTGTGGAGAAACGGGGGTATTGTAAGCATTAAAGCAAGCAAGCATCCTATTACATGTGGAGATAACCCACGATGTAGCCTACACATAAATTAACCATGTGTAGCTAGGTACGTGGGGACTATATAAACCGCAAAAACTGTCTTTTTGAACGACAACAAAACTAAGTTACAAAAACAGGCAAATAATATTTTGTTCGTCTGCTGACAACGCGTAACTGGTGTTCTGATTTGATTCGGTTAATTGATGCGCCCTTTTATTAAGAAAATTATTTTTGAGACGGTCACTTAACTGGCCATTTCTTCCGGTCAATTTCTTGACCTAGGTTTTAATGCTACAATGACATTTACTGAAAGGTAAATTGCAGTAATACTTACTTCATCGAGCAGCTTAACTTTAAATTTCATCATGAGGCATTTATTGTCACCGAAAATTTCCCGACAGTAGGACGTAAAAGGAAATTATAGTACACAGATTTTGTTATCAGTATTGGTTCGTTTCTGTAGCTTTCTTTAGGCCGAAAACGTCGCAAAGTATTTCCTCTCCTGCGACCGTTCGAGTATAAAAATTACTTTGCACTGGCTCCAAATGGTCAGAGCATGTAGATAGGGCTACTAAGTAAACCAGACAGAGCAAAACACTACATAACAACTACTGGTGCGACTCTTCCAAGCCGCCTTTCACGAAAGCCAAGTGCAAGTTCTTGTTAGCGCACGTCAATTTTCTACAATTCGGCCGCAGCGCTTTTTGTCTCCAAATATGCACTCGGCGGAGCTTTTCACAGCAGGCCGAGAGAGACGCACAAATTGTAAGACCATCATTACCCATCCGGTTAAGCTCAAATATGTACATCTGGTCTTCTTTAAGTCAGTAACTATTTTCTCAGCAGTACCAAGCAACACCACCAGGTAAAAGCTTTATGTCTGCCCAAAGTTACCAATTTGGCACAGTTAGCGCATTGTGTGTTGATATATACAGACATTATTTTCGAACTATTTAAAAAAAAAACAAGAACCTAAATAAATTATAAAAATATTTCGAGGGCAGCTCACATGCGTTTTTGGCATAAAAGCGATAGCTTCAGTGTGCCCAGTTGGGATCGCGGTTCGATCCTCTTGTCACGCGAGTGGTGACAATGTTTTGCTGCTCTTCGCATGTCATCTCTAGGGTCGTCACCTTGCAATCCCAGCTGGATTCAGTAGGTTCCAGGATGTGGCAACAGGGGGATCTTTTTTGCGCGGTCCGCGCTGCTGACTCTCTAGTTTTTGGTTTGGCAGATGCAGTTATAACAATCTCCTCAATTATTCTTAGCCGCCTGTCACAACGTCCGAAAATTAATATTCGTAGCATATAAGCGGTAAACCAACTAGCGAGATCAACATTGCCGGTTTCATTAACTTCTATCACACGAAAATAACAAAACAAACCAGATGATGATGATGGTTTGATTTTATTGGCGCAAGGCCGACATGGGCAAAGAGCGCCAAACACAAAGTGATTTGATGAGGAGAGAACAACAAATAAAATCAGTTAAAAGCTATGAGCACGGCTGGTGTAAATGGCCAGGGTGAAGAACAAGAGTGGTTAAGAATAAATAAGGTGGCTGGTGTATAGGACCAGGGGGTAAAAGCTATGGGTGGTATGAGATGAGCTGTAAAAAGTGAACTTCTGATAGGAACTGAAAGGTGCGTTGAACAGAAAACATGGCATCGTCTCCTAAGAAGTATGACGGGTGTGGTGGAATATGTCGTGTGTGTAGTTGAGGGAAGTGTTTGCGTCGTGTAGTGTCGAGTGCCTTACATTGTATGAGAATGTGCATCACGGATAGGGCCTCTCCGCACCTGCTGCACTGGGGTCTAGATGATCCCGTCAGCAGATACGAGTGCGTCGCATGGGTGTGCCCTATCCGCAGCCTACCCAAGGCGACTTCCGTGTGTCTGTTGTGTGAGTCAGTTGTGTACCGTCCCAAGTGTGGCTTTATTACATGTAGTTTGTTGTCTGTCTGTTCGTCCCAGTGTGTTTGCCATGTTCTGCGCAGGTGTTGTCTTATGTGTGGCTTGAGGTCTGTGTAGGGTACCGTTGTAATGTCCACAGTGTTCCTGAGTGCAGCCGCACCGGCCCTCTCGTCTGCCAACTCGTTCCCAGAGATCCCTGCGTGTCCTGGGACCCAGCAGAGGACCAGCTCATGCTTTTGTGCATACACGGACATGATAGTGCAGAATACAAGATTAACTATGTGGTTTCTGGGGGGTGTATGCGATGACAGTGCGCGAACAACACTCAAAGAATCTGTATATATGATGGAATTGGGAATGTGATTTTCAAGGATGTATCGTACAATCAGTAAAATTCCATACGCTTCTGCTGAAAAAATTGATGTGTGCATGCTCATGGTTCTGGCTGCATTGAAATTAGGACCATGAGCAGCGCACGACACCATACTGGAGGTTTTAGAAGCGTCACTATAAAATTCTGCACATGTGTATTTAAACTGCAAAGACAGAAAGTGCTGCAGTATTGCAGCTCGTGGTACACGATTTTTGTCAAGTCTCATAAAAGAAAGGTCGCACGACACAGGGCGAACTTGCCAAGGCGGTAAACTGTTAGAAAAGGATGACCTGTACACATCTCAAAACGAAGCACTGAGATCCGAGGCTCGCTCTCTCACTCTAAGTGAAAAGGGCAGAGGAACGGATGGGCGATTTGCAAAGAGCAGAGATGTTGATGTATCGTTAAAGACAGGATAAAAAGGATGATTATTCAGTGATGAAATTTTAAAAGCATATAGCAAGTCCATGTACGTTCGTTGGTTCTCAAGGCTCCACTTATCACACTCGACATACAGACTCTCGACAGGGCTAGTGCGAAAAGCACCCGAGGCGAGACGAAGCCCCAAGTGTAGCACTGGGTCAAGCATTCGCAACGCTGTTTTAGTCGCCGACCCATATACCACACTGCCATAGTCTAAACGAGACCCAACCAAAGCAGTATAGAGCCGTAGTAGGAGTTCTTTGTCGGAACCATAAGATTGATGGGAGAGAACCTTAAGTATATTCATTGTTTTAAGACATTTATGTTTAATTTCCTTGATGTGTGGAAGGAATGTGAGTTTATGGTCAAACACAACACCTAAGAACTTGTGCTCCTTGTTCACAGGAAGCGACACGCCATTAAGAGTAATGTCTGGGTCCATATGGACCCCGCGCTTCCTGGAGAACACAACGCAGGAGCTTTTTACAGGATTTAATTTAAAACCATTCTTGTCTGTCCAGCCGGCAAGTTTCTTTACACCAAGCTGGACTTGACGTTCGCAGATTGACATATTGCATGATTTATAGGATATCTGCACGTCATCTACATACATGGAATAAGAGATTGTAGGTGGCAGTGCCTTACCAAGAGAGTTCATTTTTACTATGAAGAGAGTGCAGCTCAACACGCCACCCTGTGGCACGCCATTTTCTTGCACGTAAACGTTTGAGAGTGCACATCCAACTCTTACTCGAAACGTTCTGTCTGACAAGTAACTAACAAGAGTGTTTAACATGTTACCCGATAGACCGAATGACTTGAGGTCCCTAAGGATCCCATAACGCCAAGCGGTGTCGTATGCCTTTTCAAGGTCTAAGAAGACAGTTAAACAGAACTGTTTATGCACGAAGGCATCCTTAATATACGACTCTAGTGCCACAAGTTGATCATTCGTGGATCGCCCCGCCCTGAAGCCTGCCTGGCAGCTCTCGAGAAGGCCGTTATACTCCAAAAAGTACACGAGCCTCCGGTTTATCATCTTCTCGAGAAGCTTGCACAGGCAGCTGGTCAGGGCAATGGGTCGATAGCTAGCGGGAGAAGAAGGGTCCTTCCCTTCTTTCAAGAATGCTACAACTATGGCATCCCTCCAAGACTTTGGAATGTGCCCCGAAAGCCATATCTTGTTGAAAAGGTGAAGAAGTGTTACAAGAGTGTCTGTGTGTAAGTTCTGTATCATTGTATATGTAATGTTGTCTGGGCCTGGAGCTGAGGGTTTACACGTGCTCAGAGCACCCCTCAGCTCATGAAGCGTGAATTCGGAGTTATAAGAGGTGGCTGACCTGTCATTGTCATGTAAAGGTTTCTTTTCGGCCACGAGTTTGTGTTTCATGAAGGTGTTTGTGTAGTGTGCTGAACTAGAAACGTGTTGGAAGTGTTGTGCGAGTGTGTCAGCCTGGTCTTCGAGTGTGTCCCCTGTTGTACTGACCAGAGGCAGGCTGTGTGTTTGATGTCCCTTGAGTTTCCGTATTCGTGTCCATACTTTCCGTGTGTCTGTGTAGGAGTTAATTGATGTTATGAATGTACGCCAACTCTCTCGTTTTGCCTCACGGCGCACACGTTTCCCTAACGCCTTGGCCCGTTTGAACAAGAGGAGGTTACTCGACGTGGGGTACCGGCGAAGGATACCCCACGCCTTGTTCTGGGCCTCTCGCGCCCGCCTACAGTCCTCATTCCACCACGGCCTCCGCTGGTTGCGCGGGGCAACAGAGGCGTGGGGAATGGACTTTTCGGCAGCGTCGAGGATGTGCGCCGTGAGGAGTTGGGTAGCTTCTTCAACGTGTAGGTGTCCTATGGATGTGTGGTGTAGTTTGGATGTCTCTGTAAATGTGTTCCAGTTAGCTCGTGCTTCATTGAACCTATTATGGGAAGATGGACTGCTCGGGCCTTTACCTATATACGTTAATGAAGTGGGGAAATGGTCACTGCCATATGGGTCCGTGCCCACACCCCACTCGAGAAGAGGAAATAGAACTGCGGAGCCAATAGCCAAGTCAAGACATGAGTATGTGTTGTGACCTATGTTATGGTATGTAGGCTGTTTATTGTTGAAAAGGCATGCTCCAGAGGATGTAAGAAACCTCTCTATCAGGCGACCTCGGGCATCCGTACGAGAAGAGCCCCAAAAAGAATTGTGAGCATTAAGGTCGCCTGTTAGAATGTATGGTTCGGGCAGCTGGTCAACCAGCGCCTCGAAGTCAGAACTCAAAAGTGTAACATCAGGAGGAATGTATATGGAGCATACCGTTATCAACCTATTAAATATTATTAAGCGTATTGCTACAGCCTCAAGGATAGTGTTCAAGGTGACAGGGTGGCATGCTAAGGATTTCCGGACGATTATGGCCACACCGCCAGAAGAGTGTGTGCAGCCATCCCTGTCTTTCCTGTATACCAGGTAACTATTCAAGAAATTTGATTGTTTAGAATTCAAATGTGTTTCCTGAACACACATTACACTTGGCTGATGGGTATGCAGAATCTCATACACGTCGTCAAGATTATTCAGAAGGCCTCTGCAGTTCCATTGAACAATATTTTCTCTTCCCATTATTTATTGTGAGCTACTGGAGTGTGTATGTTTATGTGTCGTCTTTCGGGGCTGTGACTCTTGGATTGGGCTTTTTGGGCGGCCTATCTGTAGGCTTGGACGTCGGAGGCCGCTCCTTGCGCTGCGTTGCAGGCAAGAACGGCACGACGTCCATCTCGTCGTCCGATGTCCTGGGTGTGCCCGTGGAACCGGGCCCCCCGGACTTGGCCCCCCTTCGGGGGCCCTTCGTTTGACCCGCCACCGCCGGTGGTGTCGGAGGCACCAGAAGTGGCACGGGCGGTGCGGTGGCGGTGGGAGCCGATGCGGGGCTCGAGGTGTCCATGGCACACTCCAACGCACTGGACGATGGGGAGGCACGGACGGGAGCGGCACCGGCCCCGACAGAAGAGGTTGCCACCACAACCGCTGCTGCCTGAGCAAGCGGCGTGGTGGCGGGTTGGGCTACCAGAGGCAACCCAGGGGGGGGCGGGGCCGGGACCAAGTCCGACTCTAGGTACTGGGTCCCCGCCGAAACAAGACGCCGCTCCGCCCCCCGGCGAGCTGCGTCGGCGTACCTGCCCAGAGGGAAGGAGGCGAACCTCTTCCGTGCCTCTGGGAAGGTGATGTTTTCGTTGACTTTCAAGGCAATGATCTGTTTTTCTTCTTTGAACTTTCCACAGCTCCTAGAATAGGCAGCGTGTGGTCCCTGGCAGTTGGCACAGGTGAAGTTCTCGGATTTACAATTGTCAGTTTCATGATCATGTGCTGCACATTTTGCGCACGTCAATTTACCACGACAAGACGTTGTGCCGTGCCCAAACCGCTGGCACTTGAAACAGCGGCGCGGGTTCGGCACGTAGGGTCGGATTGGACATCTCAAGAAGCCTGCGTTGACCGACTCAGGAAGGTTAGAGCGGTCAAGTGTCAAGATTATGTGCTTGGTTGGAATTATTTCATCATTTCGGCGTATGGTGATTCGCCTCACTGCTGTCACGCCCTGCTCTCGGAGGCCCTCGAGCAGGTCTGCTTCAGTCTCATTCATTAGATCCCGATCAGAGATCACGCCCTGGCAGCTATTGAGGCTGCGATGGGGCGTGATCTTGATGTCAACATCTACCATGCGCGTTTGCTTGAGGAGGTTAGAGGATTGTTGCTTGCTTTCTACTTCTATCAAAACTTCTCCCGTTGTGAGTTTCTTAGCCTTATACGACTTTCCGATAAGGCTTTCAAGAAACTTGGAGATTAGAAACACAGATTGGGAAGTGATGGGGTTTGTCTTGTCAACAGATTCCATGATCAGAAACCGCGAGAAATTATCAGGCTTTGGGGGAGAGATCGATTGCAAAGGAGGAAAAGAAACTTCGGTGCGGCCCCTTTTCGGGGGCCGATCACGTCTGGGGGGGGTTTAGAAAATGCCATATGATACATTGAAAAGCAGGGAGACGGGGGTACTTTCTTCCACAACCTTACCCTGATAGCTGAGGAGGTCCCGGAGCTCCCTGCCTGGTAAACAGACAGGGAGCCCATCCGCCGGAGCTTGACCTGGGCTCCGACGGCCACCGTTAGAGGTTTCTACCCTTCACCTTCAAAACACATCACCACGGTAGGACACAGCTTATGTTGGGGGGCTCGGGGTCCGCGGTATCGCCAGTACCGTCACCAAGATTACTCAAGGTGCCCCGTGCGGGGAAAACAAACCACAAAAACAAAAGGAAATAATAAAAAAGATAGCATAAAAATCCACTGAGGCTGCGCGTATTTCTTGTGTTGGGATAAAATACATAATTGGTGAAAGAAAAACGTTTATTTGTTGCGTTAGTGTCAATGCACAAGATATGTAAAATGGAAAACAGAACAGGGATGCTCTTTGCGAGAAAGATTTATATTAGTTGTTCGTTTGTCACCTGCAGACAAGCGGCCGTGAAGTCACGCATAAAATATTGTCACGTGGCCAAAGACGAAGCAGTTGCCTTGAAAGAAAAGCAAGTTTATTGGAGCGATTTTGTGCTCCCCTAAAAAAGGAAATAATACACAGGCGGCGAAGCAGCAGTCAACAAAGTGACGTGCGCTTTCGAGTGTCGGCGAATCGAATACCGTGGCATTAGCTCTCCAGACGTTTATCTTTCTCGAGTGTTTCTCGAACGATCCGTGCACATCCAGAACATTGCAGATAAAATAAGATAATTCTTGGCTGGGGACGTTAGTTTGATACACTCTCCCTATCAAAGGAGATAACACGTGCGGCCAAAATAATGGCGCGCGCTTTACTTGGCCCACGGATAACCGATATAACACAGCTCAGCACCGCCCGTCGGCAAAAGGATAAAAAAAACAAAACAAACCGCTGCATTACCCCTCCTCTGAGAGTGCATCGACCCGATGCTAAAATAAAAGACAGTCCGAACAAACAACCAAAGAAGTTCGTTATCTTGCGTAGTAAGGTTTCCGTGAAAATACGTGGATGACTTCGGGCCGCGTGTGTCGTCGTGATATTCCGGAATCACCAGCGGGGATCACCTTGCAGGTAAATTGGACAACACATTGTGGAATTGAGGAGGGTCCGAAATACCGTCGCACAAATACCGAAGCAGCAGTCAACAAACTGACGTGCGCATGCGTGTCGACGAATTGATAGCCACAGCGTCTGCCCGGCAGGCTTTTATCTTTCCGTGCGAGTGTTTCTCGAACAGTCGATTAATATCCATAACATTGCTGATGAAATAAGACTATTCTAGACTGGTGGCGTTAGTTTGATATACTATCTCTATCAAAGGGAGATAACAGGTGCGGCATAAATAATGGAGCACTCGCTTCACTTGTCCCACGAATAACAGAGATAACACAACTCGGTGTATCCGGTCGGCAAAACGATAAAGAAACAAACCAAATGCATAGTTAGTGGCAATATTACTGCCGAATAACTGCAACCTTAATATTCTGTACAACCCCAACAATGATAATTCTCGCATGTTACATTGAAGAAAAACAAATATTTTGCGCGGATTCGGCACGTGGCCCTGCAAGCCATCCACTGCAACGAACCGTGCCACTTGCTTGCAGCCCGCGCAAGATTTGGCGATCCCAATATTTGAGGAAAACAGGGTGGTGTCTGCTTAATCCAAAAAGTATTTCCTCTATATGTCAAGTGAAGTACCCCAATACACACTCTTCTACCTAAAAAGCAAGCAGAGGTACAAGATGCCACGGCATTTGTTTTTCGCACCGGAAGCTTGTTCTGTTTTCTGTGTCCGCCTGTACAAAAAAGGGCAAAATACATGTGCACCCTCAGCCAATTATGACACCCTCCTCTGTATGAGGAGATTAAGTTGCAAACCTAAAAGGCGCTTTAAGAAATATTCAATTAAATGGCAACACACAATTGCAAACCGCTTGAGCACCGGGGGCTGCAGTGATGCAGCACATAGAAATGATACATTCATATTGAAATCCTCCTCCACCAAAACGCGCGCCCGCATCATCGTGTACACAGTATGTGCTAAGATGTCAAACAAAGTAGCCAAAACATCTCCCCGGAATCCCATGAAGATGCTCGCGCCTGGACAATCAAAACATCCCGAAAAGGTCACTTGAGCAGCATTTCCACCGGGCAACACAAAAAACTAGCTGTGAAGAGTAAAAATTGAACCGAACCAAAAAAGAAACCGAACCCACAGCCTCTATACAGGTTTTCAAGCACTCCTCCCACAAGAAGTTGTGGGTCCAGGGTTCCAGCTGAATGAAGGCAGAACTAATGAATTCTCTATTGCATGTGAGTTGAAAGCGTCAACAACCTTTATAATTAGCCCTACGTACAAACAGTTGGCATTGCGTGTTATATTGTGTCATTTTATACCCAGCTGCCATGTGACGCGAAAGTACCTCGCCGAGAAAGGCACGCAACCACAAATCACGCACTGTTCTTCGCCACAGCCGTGAATTGTACCGCTCAAAAACTCATTTAAGGAATGACACGTCTTGCCTTCTTTGTCTGAAGGATGCCTACAGTTCAGAGTGTTCACATTCGGCTCTGGCTGGTGATATGCTTGGCAAGTTATTTTTCTAATATATTTGCCCTTACGATAGAAATAACTATGATAGCAATAGCATGCCAAGTACCATGGATTTTCTGTGAAGTGTGCACATGTCGGCATGAGCTTAGGCCCAATTTGATGTAAAAAGGCGATGAAGCCCTGCAGTCTGTTGCACGTCTACGATTATTGTGAGATTTATGTGCTCAAAGTTTTTATTCCATTTTGAATACTGTGGAAAATGCTGTTGACATGACGTGATTGTTTAATACTTCTTATGTTACCTTTTTACCATTTTAAACTGCCAGTTGTCCCTGGCGCCTATATATCAATACACAATTATGGTGCACCTACAAGTAAAATTACAGGGTTACAATGACAGCTGCAGTAGCCGGATCACAGTTGATTCGCATTTACTGGCGAAGCAGGCAACCTACACTCCAGGCAGCACGTCGCGATGCTGACTTGCATATTTTACAGTTGATTCGCATTTACTGGCGAAGCAGGCAACATACACTCGAGGCAGCACGTCGCGATGCTGACTTGCATATTTTTATTTTTGCATTTACCAATCATTGCAAATTTTTGTGTGTAGTTTGAATGTTTATTTCACTGAAAACATCGCGTTCTTTTAGAAAACTGTTTCCTTTGTACTCACCTGAAACACTCCTGAAGGGTTTTCTGTTTTAATTAATATAACACCATTCGTGTTTGAGTAACACTGTAAAGGCAAATTTTACTACGTCAGATCTCCCTTGGTTCCTTCATAGAAAAGGCTTTGTGAATACTTTGAAACAATTGATGTGGGCTCTGTAGTGACTCTTCATTATGTTGTTTCCTTTTACATTCCCCTATCAATTCTATCTAATCGCCATTCTGCACTATCTTTCCTGCAGACAGGCCATAGTGAACAGTGTCCAATGCCTTTCCATTTTTACTTTTTATTAAACTGCATCATCTCTCCATACAGCGCATCTTAAGCGCTACTCTGTTTTCAACCAACGGGCTAAAAATACTCTAGTTGTAAAAAACGAAACACAAAGGTTAGTTTTTTTGGAAAAAAAACCGTTGCTATTTTCCAGACCTAATCAAAAAGTTGGTGATAATCAATAATTAGGTGATAACTTTAGTAGACTCTCTGTGGTACTTAGCACTACATCTTAGTTTTGTGAAAATACAATAAGAAATACTTCGGTTTCTCTCCTGTTTTACCTGCCCATACAGATCAATGCTCGTGCTCAGTTCTATGTATTGAAAGTCGAGTTGTCACACACACATACGAACACATAGACACAAGAACACACACACACACAAAACCACACGCACAGCGCGCACACACACCATTACTCTCAAGAATGTGACATTTTGTTATACAACGGTACCGTCGTGTATAGTTGTGCATATTCATGGCGTGCATTTTATGCATTTATAGAACTTCCATTCAAAGGGCACGATGAAAAAACTGAATTTGCGTTTTTGCTGCGTTTCTAAAAAAATTTTCTGTTTTCAGTTTTACAATAAACTAAGCATGAAAGACATGACGTTTATGGGTCCAGTGGGGGAAGAACGAGACACCGCTTGTGAGAAAGAAGAAGTGAACGCTGACCTTAATTGGAAAACTGACTACGATTATCGGATTTCGAGGAATAAAATGAAAAATTCGGAAACGTGAGTTGAGATTGTTGTCCGCAATTTGCTCTCTGATCTCAAAAGTACACTAATTACATGCACAATAGGCGGCACAGTGCTGCTGTTCGGGTTGTGAATATGGTGGCCAAATTTTTATGCCGGTTTATTTGCAGGAAGCAGAGAACTTACGGAGCTTATCTTTCTCCATGGACGAGTGCAACTACAAAGAAAGCACAACATTCTACTTTAACTATCACAGACGGTAAGCTGAACAAGTATTAACGGTAAAGGATTCCAGACCTTTCTGCAGCAACGTTTACGCGACTGTGAGCGATGAGGTGGTGTTGTTAAAAGAAAATGTGCTGTTATGTATTTCTCTGTCAGATATTTGAAGAGTTGATGGAATTGATTTGTTTAGAAATATTTCTGCACTGATATTTTTCCACCTGTACAGAGAATAGTTCTGGCCGCACATTTTGTACAAGGGACATTTAAAAGTGAAAGCTAAGCAGATGGGATAAAAATTTCACCTTCCTGTAAGGGAACCCTGAGTAGTATGCGAAGCAGCTATGGGGTCGAGGAGAATGAGGGGCGGGGCGAGGGGGCATAAATGTGAGCGGAGCGCGCGAGTGCGTCATTCATACCGCGGTGCTACAGTGGCGCCCCCAGAGGAGTATGAAGCGACTACCGGCGCGGATCTGACCCTAAGCTGCTTCGCATTATCGGCGCGGAGCCGCAGGTGTTGCCATTCCTAGCGCAAAAGCGGAGAGGAAATTAGCTTCCGAGAGGAGAGGAGATGTCCGGCAAGGACAAGAGGGTCGGAGAGGAGAGGAGGAATGCCGGAGAGAAGAGGAGATGAGACAAGAAGAGGAAAGGAGGGGGATCAGAATGCGCATGAGCATTGGGGGTAGGGACGCTGCACAACGCCGGAGGAAACATGGGCGAAAATGAGCTGCTCCACATCTAAAATATACCTCTTCAACGCACCTGCTGTGGTGGCTCATGAGCCAAGATGTCGTCCCCATCATCCAAAGGAACCGGCTTCGAATCCTGCTGTGGCAGCTGCCTTTTTGGTGGCAGTAAAATCCGAAAAAGGCGACGTTGAGATTTGCGCACGGTAAAGTTTCCTAAGCGCTCAAAATTGTTCCGGAGTTCTCCCCGACAGCGTGGCAGGCAGTCGATACATAGCTTCGGTGCCATAAACAACGGAGTAAACCACACCTTCTTCAAACTAAAATTCCAGCTTCCGAGCTACTGCTGGCCGGGTTTAGATACGGCCGCTAAGTCAGAGGAATTAGCCCATTAGCGGAGATGTATTTTGTAGTTTTTGTTAGTACATACACTTTGAAATCATGAGCCGCCATTTTGAAGAAATTGTTATTTGGAGACACCAAAAAAAGGAAACATTTCGAGTAACAACGGTGGTTTACTTTTCTCAATAAGCGCGATTATCCCTGGTACATGAACCACTTAACACATTTGAAATTTTATAATAAAGTGGCTCTCAAATAAAACTTGTTATTGTGCTTTTTAGCTAGCCCGTTCCTAATCCGTAGTTACATAAAAACATACTCGCCAACATGACTAACCCAGTGTTCGTAGGTTAACGTGTTTGGTTTGTAAAAAATATAAAATTTGTGTTGTGGATCAAAACCAGTGAAGCCAACTGTTGATCCCTTTACCATTCAAGAAAACAACAGCGTAAAAAAAGTAGTCTTCTTTCATCTTGAGGATAACTCATTCGGAAATTTAAAGTAAAATTTTGGCAGTCATTTTTGTAGGATTTTTGTCAAGTAGGAATATTGAAAAGCAGATGTATTATTTATTAGGTGAAGTGGCGCACTTCCAATTTCTCTTAATCAAATTCCGCATACGTGTTGTAACAGAAGTGAAGAAGATATGCCCTGGTTGTAGAAATAAACGTTTAGTAGACCTTTCGGCCTTGGCCTTGTCAATAGACGCCAACACCTAAAAACCCCTATAGCACATAAAAACGAAATCAAAACTGCTAAGTTTTCAGGAGAACTCTCCTCCAAGGATAACCATTGCGATATATATTACCATTATAGTTTAGCGCAGATATGCACTATAAAGAAGAAAAAGCGAGAATGAATACAAAATACGACATTGTAACTCAAACAAACTGAGGTCTCACTTTTAGCCACAACCTTCAAACTTCATAAATCTATGCGCTACAACTCAAATTATTTGTTTGTAGGCACATGTCATAAATTTAAGAAAATGTGCGAAAATATTTTGTGCTCAACATAACAATTTCTTTTGCCAGATGTCGTCATTTTTTTCGTCAATTACACAACATTACTTGCACTGCCAGCTCTAATGTTAGTTTGCGGTCTGATGGAAGCCCTAATATTTAGAGAAACATATAGCGCAGGTTTTTTCTGGAAAAAAAACTAAAGGCTGAAAGGATTAGAACGGCCCCATGCTGCGCGAAAAACTTGAAACATACACAGTCATTGGGGAGTCACCAGCAGGGTAACGTGAAGAGGCAATCATCCGGTAAACAAATGCCTCGTCATTTGCCCTTGGAGGATTTACTTTCATTGGTATTCCTTGAAATAATACCATTAGACTGGCCACACTGAATGTCCAAGAAGGACATTCTGGTTTAGTAACGACCATGCGGTACACTCTATACAGCAAATAAACGAGCCTGTGCGTCGTACACATAAAAGGAAACAAAGACACGCACTTTAACAAATAGGAGACAGCTGAGCACGGCCAGACTTGGTTATTAAAACACTCGACGAAATAAAACAGAAACAATAAGCCACTTTATCTCTCTCAAACAGTGCAGTGACGTGATGCTAAAATGACGGTAGTACAAAATAAAATAAAGCAGTTTCACTTAACGTGAAAGCTGTCGGACGTACAGGGCAGTGATTCACTTTCGGGGATGTGTCGCCGCACCGCACACTTTTTTGCCACCCCTCACGCTCTTCCTATCTCTGTCTCCCTCCTCCGTTGATGAATTTAGGAGAAGTTTATGCAACGCAGGTAAATTTTTACGCTTTCGCTGTGCTCGCGCGCCTCCTTCATGGGACGGGTCGCATGCTTTTCTTTTTTTCTTGTTCTGCCTGCAACAAACTAACCGGGAGATATGTTCGGTTCTCTTTTGTCTTCGCTTTCATCTCGCACGTGCTGAACTCTTTGTTTGTCATGTTAAACCACTCAGTTGTTTCTTTGCGTTGGCTATTTTTTTCGCATACTATTGTGGAAACCAACCCAATGAGCATTCCTAACGAAGCGGACGTACGGGCCCTTTGGGGGCTGTGCAGTGACGTGATAAACTTCGCAGTCATTAGAGCGTGTTGTTCTTCTTTTATATTTATATGCCTCGAGGTTGTGAGGCAGGCGTCTCAAACGCCTATTGCCCCGTTCGCTTCGACAGGAGATGAAAATTGAAATGTACCGTGTGATATACGTGTATCGTGCCCAAATTATACAAATAAACAAACAAACAAAATTCAGTGTAGGCTGCCGTGTTTATATATATGTTAAAACGTGCCTGCAGTTGTTTTTGCGCGAAATAAGTTGGACAGGTACGAAGAGGTCCTGTGGTTACACGACTTTGCGTATCGAAACCACTCGCTCACGTATCCTACTATATTTAGTGCTGAAGGCTGAATCGACGGACAAATGGGTATCATTGTAAGCCTGTGTTTCCGTTCGTGACAAAGGGGGGGGGGGGCTGCTCTACACCGCGGGCTGTTAGGCTCTATTTTATGGGAAAATTTTGTGTCGTGAGCCAAAACCCAAAGGGGGATGCAGCAGTTTTCCGAGAAAGAAGTTAGCGCATGCGTGAGGGTAATCATGCATGCCACATTGAGCTCAGCATTTGTGTTCACTAAAAGCCGCAAAACGAGCACGCCAACTGTATGACCAATGTTGGGGCACCGGTGAACAATGGGAACACCCCTCTCCTAATCTTTTCTGTTAAAGAATGCGTTTCAAGCTGCTCTCGAAAGGTTAGTTGATTTGACGTCCTTGTAGGGCTACCGCATGCGTCTGGCTCGGCAGGTCCCAGCTGTTCTCGCCCAAAAAACCGATTGCAAACGTCAGGATCCAGCATTTGCCACAGAGAACCCGAGGGCAAGCTGACACCCTCCCGAAACAAAAAAAAAAACATCTTTTGCCCTCCGCGATCAGCATGTGTAGTTGTTTACAACAGCTGCGATGGACATACAATTTCGCAGGAAGGGATGGCTTTTCTGTTTTCGCAGCAGTTTTGCTTTTGTACGAGTGCCGTCACGGAACCTTTCATCGTTCAAGTCTGTGGTAATTTCTGTTAGGCTGCTTTCATTGAAATAGTCGGCTCCATGCGAGCTTTGTAGGCGTTGTTGCCGCACTCCGAACGATTGCTCTGTAGCTTCTTCCCAGAAGAAATGTGTGCTGTGGGCCTTAAATTGCAGAAATGGCTCTGTATGTAGACGAAGATGCGACGAAGTCACGGTAGTACGCCCACAAATAAAACTATTTCACGCCGCTATAATATTTTGGCGTATGCGAAGTTGACAACACCGGATATTTGTTCTGGGTCAGGTAGCACTTCATCCGCTGTCACGACGTGGCGCGAGCACCCCATTCGTCTACGAAGCGGTACTTTTTCGGCTTAAAAATTAGTGCAGACGTTAAGATGGCCTCGTACTGTCTTTTTAATCAGGAAAAGTTCTTTCGAGGAGTCGTAAAAACACGACAACGTCGTCGAGGTAGAAGAGGCAGTTTTTCACTCGAAGCCTGCTAACACCGTTTCCACAAGTCTTTGAAACGTGGCTCGCGCCGTGAAGAACCCACACTGCGCCAATTTGAGGTAGTACGCCCGTGCGGCCGCATATTAGCAGCCTTCACAGGTCTGTGTCGACGACTTCTTTTTTCCGATTCCCCTTTCTTAAGATCCACCTACAAGTACTCTGCATTGCAAAGGTCATCGCGGGTATTGCTGTTTCGTGGGAGCAAGTGCACGCCATTGTATGTGACTTTGTTCAGCCATCCGTTATCAACGCAGCGCTCCGGATTGCCTCTTTTATGCTTTATTAGTACAAGTAGTGTACCGGGGGAATTTTGAATGGCTGTATAACGTCGTCACCGAGCATGTCTTCAACACGTACCTGGATGACTTCACGTCCGTGTGATCCCAGGCGGTAAGGTGACAGCGAGCTAAGTCGGGCTCTGTCCTCGGAAGTATTTCAGTGCTTAGGTACATATCGTGAGAGGTAACCTTTATTTCGACGAAAAATACTCCTGGTGGTGCTCAAGCAGTGCGAATATTCTATTCGTTTTTTTTTCTCGCATAGTGCCGGATTCCCGTTGATCACGTAAGGAGGCTTGCATCATCGTTGGACATGTGTGCCAAGTACGCGACCGCGGTGAATTCAATTCCTTCCTGAATTTGTTTGAGAAACGAAATAGATGCTCTTTCTGGAGATTCTTATTCTCCTGACTGAACGATCTGACCCAAACAAGAAGATTTTTCCTTCAATCGCGCCATAGCTCTTGCAAGAGATACACTGCTGTCTATAGGCAAGATGTGGAATCTCAACCTTAACTTTGGATTCAGGCCGACTATCGTAGAGTTAACGGCCACTATAAGGGTTGTTAGAGGAGCTAACCAGGATATCCAGAGTCTTTATATAAGGGATTTGTTTTCGGGAAATGGGTTTTCTCTTATAAATGACAGCATTAGGGAATTGTTGCAAATAAGCAGGGTTTGTAATAACAGTTATAGTGGCGCGCTGTGTACACGTTTCACTTGGAGTTACGAAATGAACTCCTATTTTGGGGACATGTCGAGCGTTCTGGCTTCTCCGTAACCTTCTTCAGCATCGTCGCTTGAGATGCCTTTACCACTGAGTAATCGGCTGTCGTGTCTACGAGTCCAAATACATCAATGTTCAATTGCGCCGTCAAAACCCTTAGCCCCCGAAATGGGCGACAAAGACCACTAGTTTTTAATTATTTAACGCATTAAACGTATCACTTTTTATCACAATGGTTAGCTTCTCAGTGTTTAATCAATACATATGTGCTTAAAAACCACTTAGAAAACAATATTTCTTTTTGTCATAGCTACGTTAAGTAAGTCTTAGATTACGCCATTTTGTCTTGGTTGCACTCTTCCACTCATTGACGTTTTGATATGTGTGGAAGGAAAAGATGAGGCATCCCTAAAAAGTAAGTTTAATAATTCCACCAGAAAGAAATATTACCGAGACAGAAAAGTAGGAATTATTTTAAAAATATACACAATTTGAAGACCACCTACATCAGTTATACGGATAAATCAAAATGTATGAAGCACGGTAAATCTATATGGCTTTGTAGTCAACGAACTGAAATGACCATGATTATGTAGTAAGAGTGAAGTTTAAAATGCGAAAGAGTCGCAAGTAGTCTTAAGGCAAACAGTATTTTGGCTAGTTCACCTACAGGCTGGTAAACGCGCGTGTATCAAGACATACGTCTGACCGTACAGTGTGCTCCACAGCACAAAAACCATTTTGATTGCGAAGAAAGTGTTAGTATTACTAGGATTAATTCTCGCTATATTACTTCTGGAACACGAAAAACTATTACGTCAGTATTGGTTCCATATAAGGGTTGGGGGGCCACACTTCCTTAGTTCTGTATACCATAGGATTACAATCCAGACGTTATTCAATTAAAAACAATGTTAACAATCTTTTTATAAATTTTCGAGACATATGGATGTTTGAATTCTAAACCACCCATCACAATGTGTATGGGTCAGTTTTGGCCTTACCATATAAGATACCAACCTGCAACAAATATATTGTTACGTCCGAAAATAACATTTACCTTCAAGGAATATAACATGGCAATTTTTTATTTAAAAAAGATGTGGGCCTTAAGTTGGTTTGATACCAGCAACATGATAATCAATATTGTCGTAATATACAAATATTTTCATAAACTCCCATGGCTCGCATATTTATGGGAAAGCTTCCAATAAAATATGTTATCATAAAAAGCTGGCAGATAACTATTTTACTGCATGCAATTTGCTACAAGTAATGTTTTGAAGAATAAATACCGGCAAGGTTTCTTCAAATTAGCGCCTTAACTGTGCTTTTGCCTCAACTTAAAAATACATTTTTGCAGTTGGGTACAGCACTTCGGAAACAGCAATGACAAAAGGAAGTAACACAGGTGAGGGCTCACTGTTGAATTTTGACTACGAGATATACCTTGTTGTGTTTCCTGTGTTGAAATATACACGGAGGTATTGTTAGAGGATTATGAAGGCAAAATGCACTACAAAGATTCCCCCCCCCCCCCAAAAAAAAAAAATTCGCTGCCAATATTATTGAGACCTCTAAGAGTGTATTTGGTCTCGCTTTGCGTCCTGCAAACATAACTGATGAAGTCGGAAGAAAAAAGAGCAACGCGCAAAAAATATTACGCTCATTAAACACATGCCTGCAGCAACTTGTACTTTATTCTAGCAATGAACAGGTGTGCGGTGATTTAGGGAGCGAACCGCTATTTTGGCATTAAAAGCACATTTTTCCTCTTATTACGAGCTTAAAATGATGAATCAGTTTATATTTGAGTTCTTTAAACCTGTCTGCCTATTTTTCACGCTTGCCTAAAGATTTAAATAGGCAGAATGATGAAGATTGTTGTCTTTTATGTCATTTAGTTTGTTCAAGAAACTTTGTGTAGGGATATGGCGTGGCAGATTCGTCCAAAATGAACAAGACAATAACTTCACGTTCAGGCCAACTAAACCAAATGAAACAAAGCTGGAATTTTAAATGCCGAAAGCGGTAAATATTTGTATAAGGTGAGTGTAAATATTAGAGTTACGTATTAAATTACACCTCAAATATCCATGTTAAAATAGGTTGTTAACAACAAGATGAAAATAACTTCGTACCGCAGCAAACGTTTATAGGTCACGTTTTTTTTTAATTTCGAAAGACACCTTTTTGAGGATATGTTCTTTCCTCAAGGCTCAGTTCAGATAAGTTGCTTTTGGATGTGGCAAAAAAGCCGATACATTTTAGGTGCACAAAAATAGGGGTGTTTTATCACACTATATATATTTTATTTTATGATAATGCCAGTAAACTCAGTTGGTCAGAAGTCAAATTTCTTAAAGTAAAATTTTTGCATAGCCGCAGCTTCGAAGCAGAAGGGCTTAAAAAACAATAGAAGCACATTGTTATACCGTTATGACCCTTTTTAGTTTCGCAAACCCTGATGGGTGCCGGTTGTCGGCTTCGCCTGTCGACGTCGTTTCTTTTCTTCCTCGTCCTATGCAGTCCCCCTAATCAAACAACGGTATACTCGTTTTCTAATGACTCACGCTAGAACGTTTTATCATCGTGAGAAATACCTGTTCTAAAAGAACAAACCGTGACACTACATGGTCAACAACGACCGTTTGATAAGTAAAACCGGTTCAAAATAAAATAGGATACTGTAAAGAATTGTCAAACGCTTCTTGTACGTTTCAGCAATAGTCAAGCACAATCAGAAGCTGTTTGTAGGCGGGTTTTATTCTGTGTCACACTGAAGTACTCACCTGCCCTCCAGGCTCGGCCTGATCCAGACGGCTTGTCGGCGGTCTCAGCAAGAAAAGGCATACTTATCTTTTGCCGGGCCTCGTTTATCACCGATGACGAATCTCAGGATGAGGCGCGGACATTGCACTATGCTTGCGTTGGTCCCTGCCAATACAACAAACTCAGGCAGATGGGTCCCGCAAATTGCTTCAATATGGTTCAACGCAAGAGAGGGCACCACCACCTCAGCAAGTGCATGATTTCTCCTCTCACCGTCGCTTCTCCGTAACCGAAGCAGGATGCGGCATGTGGCGAGAGAGACTTACAATCTTTGGATACACTTATACACTGCATGCTTCGCCCATCCGGAGGTTTCACGTTACTGGTGACGGCCTGTTTCTTATGGTTCAAATCGCGTCAGGCGTCCTCTCAATGCTGTTCCGCTGCCTTTTCCTCTCGTTGCTGTTACGCGCTTTTAGTGGCATAAACCGTTCTCTTATGGGTACGTGGAGATGTAGATTGAGGCATTTACACTAGGTACTTCTGCGTAACTCAAAGGGGCATTGCATGTCATTGTTTTATAAGAATTAAAATATATCAAGATCATCTATGCTACAAAGCTCAGTAATTGTATTAAGTTGATTTGACTTTCATTTTATTTAGATTTTTTATTATACTCTCAGGCCCCTGGGCGTTGAAGATAGGAATTATTAATACAAGATGTACAAACCTAATAATACAGTGCATGTGTTTAAATAAAAAAACATAGATTGTCCTGATGATACAGTGTTTGATAATTCTTGATGAAACAGGTAATTATGGCATTTGGAAACAATATTGGCGGGAAGGCGGCTCCGCTCTCGGGATGTTCTGTAAATGAAAGGCCCAGCAAAATTTGTTGTTAAATGAATCAACTCCAACTTTAAGGTTCTGGTAAATTGGACGTGATATGTACTGAGGCTGTGAAACTAGTTCATGTAGAGCAGCATGGTAATATAGCTTGTGAAACGACCTTAGGCCAAAAGTAGGACGTGAATACTACTTTCTCGTCGTTCGACTTGCAGTCCTCTTATAAGCTGATAGAATGAATTGGGCTGAATTATTATTACATGTTCGAGTCCGGTAAATAAATTATCATGGCACAAACTTCCACACTGGCGGGGCGTACTCTAGTTGTCATCTGGAGCCAAATTCTCTAAAACGACGGGGCGTCGCTTTGAAACGACGCGGTAGCGCTATGCAAATGCATGTATTCGAGGGTTGGGGCCGTCACTTCGGGGTATTTTGCAAAAAGACTGAGCCGCAGAAAAGCAATGCGGAAAGACCGTGAAGTGACACCCACTGCCCCCTGTCGTTTCGCTTGTAGCTTCGTGCCCTTCCCACATTGCTTTTCTGCGGCTGAGTCCCTTCGCAGAACACCCCAAAGCGACGGCCGCAACCTCAGAACACATGCATTTGCATGAAGGTAGCCAGTCGTTTCAAAGCGACGCCCGTTTTTAAAGAATTCGGCCCCTGCTTAGTGTTTTGTGTAGATGTTTTAATGAAGACGAGTCTGTAGAGAAGTTCCCATGTAAATAATCTCGTATGCGATTCGCCTACTCAGTAATGCATACAATGTCTTGTGTCCAAGCTAATTTGTTAATATTATGAACACCTGTGAACGAGTAATAGGAACAATTTTAAGTGGTGTACTGTTTAGGTAATATACAGGCATACAAGTAGTAATTCTTGATACACCCATTAGAATACATTTGGTAACAACCATTCTTTGCACCACTCATCTACACTAGTTATCTGATTGGAGAGATTTAGAGTCGTTGCCAGAAGTTATTTTCAAAAAGAGTACGCAGTCGTCGGAAAACAAATGAACATTGGAGGATACAGAGAAGGGACATCATAACGTAGATAAGAAACAAGAGGTCACCGAGCAAATGACTGTTAACACCAGAGAGAATCTGGCGGAGTGAAGAGTTGTGATTTATAGCTAAAACAAACTGCGAGTGATTATTAAGAAAAAATAAATGCCATTTCTCGATGGCGCTGTCAAGTTGCAGTTGCTTAGTTTGTGCAGTAGCAGTTTGTGGCAGCCCTTCTCAAAGGCTTTGGAAAGGTCTAAATAAACACTGTATGTTTAGGTTGATTTTTTAAGTAATCATGTGTATATGATCTTGAATTCCAACGCTTTGACTTAACAAGAAATGGGAACACCAGTATGCACTATGGTTCCCCTTCCTGTCACATTTAGAAGAACGTTACGGTGATGCGTACATGCACCCAGAGGTCGGCGGACTTACTCATGAGTCCGCTCACTCAGACTCATTTGGGCTCAAACTCACGCGCGAGATAGACTTTGAGTAAGTGCGAGGGAAGTTTGGCATGGTGTGTTTGAGCTTGAGTGAGTTTGACCCCGACTTATTTTGATTAGCCTTGCCTGAGACCGAGAGAGTTCTGAATACATTTTGAGTTTGAGTACCTTTTGAGTACCGAGTACGTTTAGCGTACTGAGTACACTTTGAGTTTAGTACATTTTATGTGTAGGGTACATTTTGGTGTTGAGTACATTTTGAGTTCTGAGTACATTTTGAGTTGTGAGTTCATTTTGAGTTTGAGTACATTTTGAGTCGGAGTCCATTTTGAGTTCTGAGTACATAAAGGTTTTGAGTCCATGTTGAGTTCTGAGTTTGTATGAGTAGCCTAGAAACCAGCTGTGGTTAGTTGTCAAGTTTTATGTGTCGCTTTTGGCTCGCAATTTATTTACCTGTGGGCACGGCAGCATTCCCGATGCGATTCACCGGTTGGTGGACAGGTGGGGGTGTTTGATTTAGCGGCTGGGCCTGTGAATGATAATCAACAAGTGAGGTCATAAAAAACTGGTTATCTAAGCTTTTCATCTCGGTAAATCCTATAACAAGGGGATAAAGGGTGGTGGAAAAGCACATGGGGGCGCATGCTTTTTGTTTGTTCACAGGCTTGTCTTAACGGTTTGATTTGCTAGGGTCAAAAACGAAGAGGCGAGCGGCGGGGGAAAATGGGGCGGTGGCTTTCCCCTCCGCTGTTTCAAATAATTTTTTAAAAGAATTGACAGGGCGCTTCCCGTTTAGATGGAATCTTGACCGCATTATGAGATAGAATTTGTGAAACTCAAACTGATGTCGCTAAGGCGTGTATGGTGTCAGATTAAAGGTCTCGATTAACGAAACTACGATGGGTAAATTTAAAATGCCTCATGCGTATAGTCATCAGGCAGTCATAAAGAGGTATAGATTGGGTTAAATTCAAAATGGTGCCGCAAGGGCGCGTGGAAGATTTTATTGAAGGTTTAAATGGGGGGAATCACGTGGGACATAGATGCTTTGAAGTTATACCACGACTTAGTCATGGGTAGTCATAAATTGGGTTAATATTCAAATTCGTAGCACAAGTGCATGTATCGTATCAAATTAAAGGTCTGTATGAGGGGAATCACGTAGGACAAACGCATAAGTGCTTCCTGATTAATAATATGGTATGTACATAGTCATAATGGGTCATAAATTTGGTTAAATATAAAACGATACCTCTAGGGCGTGCAGGGTGTCAAACTGAAACTTGCCTTGAGGGAAATCATATGGGACAAAAATGCGGTAAGTCTTAATCATGAGATAGTCATAGTGGGTAAAAATTCGTCGGGCGTGTAGGGTATCAAATTTACGATCTTTAGAAGGGGAGTCACGTGGGCTAAATAAAAAGGCTTCGTAGTTTTAAATCATGAGATAGTCGTGGTGAGTCGTAGATTGTGTTAAATTTTAAGGTAAGGCCGCTAAAGCATGTGGGGTATCAAATTGCAGGTTTCAATTAGCGGAATTACATGGTGTTTATAAATAACGCGCCATGCTTATGGTCATGAGAGCCATGGTTAGTCAGATTTTCTATTTTTTTAACCATTTTTCAATACGGTGAGACCTTCCGGTCTGGTAAAGGGTGAGAATACGATGCAAGGTTCACACAAATAATGCATTCAATTTTTTTTACAAAAGCTTCAAGGAAATTGTTGACAGGGAATACACATGGGTTCAAGTTGTTTAACTCAATAATTGTTTTGATGCTGAAATATTCCTTAGTAAAATCTACTCTAGGCACGTAAGGCATATTGGCATAAGCACGATTTCGCCGAGAAACTCTTCCAGCAGGCTTTAAGTACAAACTGAGACTCAAGTTCAGCATACTGTTAAGCAGTTAGTATAAAAATTTAAGGCGCGGAGTTTTTCTGCGCACAGCCAATGTGGTGAGGCCAGCCCTGGTAATTATGGTAGTTACCGAGTGTCTTTTGTCGAAGTCAGAGAAAATAAACCTGACCGCCATTCGCAGAATTTGTTCTTTTTTAACTGTTATGTATTGATGGTGTGGGTCCCAAAAATAGTAGCCTACTCTATATTCTGCCGAACAAAAGTGGTGAATGCCTTAAGTTTATTATTTGGTTCAGCATTCATTTATTTACGTCGTAACAAACGAAGACAGCGCTGAGCAGATCCACAAATATTTTCGACATGTTCATTCCAGTTAGGGTAAGCGGAGATTGTTAAGCCCAGACATTTGAGTTTGTTAATCGCCTAATTATGTTAATATTACAGCGTATGACAACATTATGGGTTTTTTTATTCGTGACCGTCATGCCAACAGACTTGCCAAAATTATTTTCCATGTTCCATTTTTTGCACCAGTTATAAATTCGACATAAAGAATCAATTAGTTGTTTCCTATCGGAAGTGCCTGTAACTCCACAAAGGAGAAGACAATTATCAGCAAACAACCTCACTTCAACTATAGGATGTATATCAGTTGCAATGCCATAATTATATTAATACAACAAAATTTGGTCCAAACCGACCACTGAGGTTCACCTGAAGAAACAGAAAGCATAGACGAGCACTCACCATTTATCTCAACAAACTCTTGTCTGTTGCGCAATACAGCCTGAGCCGAATTTATAATTTGGAAGTTCGTGTTATACCCATAAAGTTTTTCAATGAGCTTCGTATGGCTAACCCTGTCGTATGACTAACCCTACCTTTGATAAATCAAAAGGGATGACATCAACTTGTTCAGGACAATTAGGTGCCTTTGCAAAACTGTGTATTGTTTCATATAATTGGGTGACCGTTGAAAGGGGCCTTAAAAAACTATGTTGCTTGGTGTAAAAATTGTTGTCAATGTACTCAACTACTTGCTTGCAAATGATATGCTCCATAATTTTGCAAGCTGTACAAGTTTTATATACAAGGCGGTAGTTTCTAATGTGTAACCTTTTTCCTACCCTAAATACAGTTACAATCCTGGCTAATAGCCATTGATTTGGTAATGCACCACCTGTTAGTGATACAAAAACTCTTGACCAGAAAGCATGTAATTTATTCACAGTATCGCCTTAAATATTCATTTGGTACCTGGTCAGAACCAGGAGACTTCTTTACGTGCAGTTTAAGCAGCATGTCGACTATACCTTATTTTGAGAAAAACGTGCTGCATTGCTATTGTAGTGCACTACTCTCAGCTTTTCGGCTGAATACAGAGGCAAAAGATAGTTTAATTCTTGGGCAATGGTTTGGGGATAGTAATTGTTCGTTGGAGTTCCGGCTCGCACGCCAACTGGAGGTTGGGGTGGCTTCGCGATCTTCTGGGTAGCATATCTCCTCATTGCAGAAAAATGGGGCCTCGAGGACGAAGTTGAAGTAATGCAAAAAATACTTATGTACACTTACTCACATTTGTACACTGCAGTCAAAAGCGGAAAGCATTGGGACTGACTACCCTCCTCGGCAAGCCGATGGTGCACGCACCGTACCGTAAATTAAAACGGCCAGCCGGACTCTCGCGCTCCGTTTTTAGCCAACGGAGAGTCCAGCCCACATGCGAATAACGTCCAATCATGACACACCACCAATATGATGGACACGTACACTCGCTCCCTCTTTGTGGCAGGAGGAGGAGGGGGCTTATAAAGTTTATTGGGAGCATTGTAATGTGGTGTAGGGCCCTCAGTCCAGGACTCCATTTGATACCCATGCCCCTACGGCCCTTTCCACCAGCCTTAGCTGGGAATCCAGACCGGAGCTGGACAGCTCCTTCTCCCACTGCTCACGGGAAAGGTGAGCGATTCTTGGAATTTTGGGGCTTGCCGAATCCTCCCATACCATATGGTACAGGGTTCCCAAGGAAGCGCAAAATTTGCACAGCCGGAAGTACTGAGTGTTATGGAGCAAGTGAAGTTTTGACGGATGAGAAAACCTATTTGTTTGGACGAGCCAGAGGCAGTGGTCCTGCTCTCGGGTTAGAGATTCATGACCGGGAGGATAGATAATTCTTTGGCACCTATAGTACCCCGTTACGTCTTGATACGTAACCAAAGGACACGCAGTCTCTAACCTACACCCTCTTGTCGCCTGGCGGGATAGATCTCGGGCGATGTCGTGGGAGTTCGTGTTGCCTTGGAGGGTTGAGTGGGCTGGCATCCAAGCAATCTTCACTTTTCTTTCCGGTGGCTTTTGCAGCAGGATGTCCAGAGCCGTCTTGGAAATTCTACCACGAAGGAAGTTTCGGCAAGTCTGTTGCGAGTCCGTAATAACGGTATCCGCATTTGTCTGAGAGATGGCCAGAGCATGTGCCGCTTCCTCTATCTGGGTAGTGGTTGTGAAGCGCAAGGTGATGCTGGTGACGTGGTTCACTGTTGAAGCAACCACGGCGGTCATGGCTCCCCTTCTGGAGTAGTCGGCGGCGTCGGTGTTAACCGTGCGGTCTCGGACCCTGTGTCATTTGTCGAGAGTGCGCTCTCTTGATTCTCTTCTCCTTGTGTGGTGAGTAGGGTCCATCTTACGGGGTATAGGTGCAACGTCAATGTTTATTCTTATTTGTGGAGGTACGTCGCGTAATTGCTGAAATCTTTCTTCGGCGGACGCCATTCCCACTCTGGTGAAGAGACTCCTCCCGCAGGGCGTCGTGCTTAGTCGCAGACACTGGCTGGCGATGTGGGCGTCGACTAGTTCGGCGGCCGTGTTATGTAGGCCCAATTTCAGAAGCCTGTCGGTCGAGGTACTATAGGGAGCCTCAGAGCATGCTTATAGGCTTACCGGATGATGGTGTCAATCTTGGCCAAGTCGCCCTTGCGTACTATAGCATAGGAAATGGCATAGGTAATGCGTGAGATGACGAAGGCCTCTACCAGACGAAGGGTGTCCGCTTTCTTCATTCCCCTCGCTTTGGTGGGTATTCTTCGGAGCATGTGGGTAATTTGTCCCGTTGTGTGACTGAGCCGGTTAAGAGGAATGGTGTTTGAACAGTCCTCTTGAAAATTCATACCGAGGACTTTGATGTGAGGTGACGGTAGGATGGTATGGCCGTACAGGGTGATCTGGATGCCCGGATCTTGGACTTTTTTTTCTTCTCTTTCCGACCATAAGATGTTCGGACTTGTGTGGTGAGCAGGAAATCCCGCACCTCCTTGCGTAGGCACTCACAGCATCAGCGGTCAGCTGGAGACAGTCCTGCATCTCGCCTACCGAACCGTTGCCTGTCCACACTGTATTATCATGGGCATGTTAGCCGTCGTGCAGATCCGCGATGGCCTTCAGAATCGTAGGTATGCCCAAGAGCGCACAGGAATATACGAGACGAAAATATCCCACTACACCCGCGGGGTACTCTTTGACTTGTCCCCCTCACATTCCCCACCAAGCCGTCGCCCCCATCGTCGCCTCGTCGGCTGCGCGTTCCTCGGAAAATAAGGGTGCGAGCAGGCCGACGGCGCGTTGTACTATGGCCTCTTGAACGGGTTCCCGCGGGAAGCCGACACCGCTGCCTGCGATGAGCCACGCATACACCCATGCGAGCGGCCCACGCGTGCACGCGCTTCCCCGTTTACGTGCGCCGCAAGAAATTCCCGGAGTACGAGTTGCCATCCTGCCCGGGTGAACGGCCTTCCCGATTCTGTGCAGAACCGTCGACATCTTTACACGACCTTCCTAAAATTCTCCAACGGGTCCCGTAACTTTCTTTGAGAATAAACCCAATTAAAGAATCGACGGTTGACCCTACATGTCCTGGGGAGGAATAACGCGTACTTGGGCGTGCTTGCCTAATTACTGCGCGCCGGCGCTGAAAACACTCTCGTAGCGAGAACAAAACAAAAACAAGTACGCCATGCTACATAGGCGCTCTATTACTGCGTGCAGACGCTTAACAACACTCGTGTAGCGCTAACGAAACACGCCAAACACGCACTCAAGGGAAACACTAACTGCGGTTCTACACAAGCAGACATTCTACACTGTTGCACTCTTAGGCACACCGTGCATATGTTGAGTTTGCTGCAATTGAGTCCCATGCAAGTGTCACTGTACTTGTCTTCTAGAAATCATGTCCTCTCCACCCTTCCCCCCGTCGTGACCACCGTTGTCCGTTTCCCAGTTCTGGTTTCCCAGACGCACCTAGACAGTGCGTCGCAGTTACCGTGAGCGTTCTCTTTCGGTGCTGAACCACCGCATTGTATCGCTGCAAAGCGAGCGCCCAGTGCGTTAGCTTTGCTGTGTGTGGCACGTTCAGGTTGGGAAAGGAGAGGGGGTTGTGGTTCTACACTACCGTAACGTGGGCGCCAAACAGCCAGAGGTCGAACTTCCCCAGCCCCAGATCACTGCGAATGCTTCTCTCTCTATGGTTGACCATCGCGCCTGCGTTGGGGAGAGCCTGTGACTCGCGAACGCGATCGGTTGCTCAGAGCCATCCGCAGCACGCTGTGAGAGACAGGCTCCCGCCGCAACCACTGAGGCGTCCGTGTGCAGCCAAAACGGCTTGTCGATATTTGGCGTACCGAGCTCTGCGGCTTGGCAGAGTGCCGCCTTGAGTCTCTGAAAGGCTCTTTCAGCTTTGGCAGGCCACGGAATTTTGCTAAGAATCTTTTTCCCTGTCAGCTCCATCAGCAGCGCTGCCTCCTCCGCGTAGTTAAGCACGTATCCTCGGTAATAACCGCACAGCCCGAGCACACTGCGGACCTCCTTCTTGGTTTCTGGTGCTTCAGCCCTGTAATTGTGGACGGGGCGTGGTTCTCCGAGCCTACTACAAGTCCCAATTACCGGGTGTACCTTCTTGCCACTTGGCACTTCTCGATCTTTACTTTCAAGTTCGCTCTCTGCAACGCCACGAAGGAGGCGTGCAAGTGTCGCACGTAATCGGTCAGCGTTTCGCTGAACACAGCAATGTCGCCAAGGTACGCGCACGCGTAGGCAGAGTGCGGGAGTAGGATCTCGTTCATGGCTTGTTGGAATGTCTGAGCTGCGTTTTTCAACCCAAACGGCCATCACTCTCCAAGCAAACTGCCCCCGGTGGCAGACAAAAGCGGTGAGGAGCTAAGCTGATTGTGCTATTGGCACCTGCCAATCCCCTCTTCCAAGGTAGAGTAGAGTGATGTAATTCACACTTCCTACACTCATGACGAGCTCTTGCGGCTATGTCATTGGGTAAGCGTCAGCCACTGTCCCCGCATTGAGCTTCCTGAAGTCTACAGACATTCTTATCGACCCGTCCTTTTTGGTGACGCAAGCAACCGGGTGAGCATGGAGGCTTTCACAGGGGTATATGAGATCCATGTGGAGCAGCTCGTCCACCTGCTTACCCACTCCGCCTTTAAAGCTTGCGGTTGTCGGTACCGGTAGCCCGAATTCGGGGTGAAGCCCTCCTCAAGGAGAATCTTGTGCTCCGCTACTTTAGCTACCCCTAGCCTGTAATGGAATAGGCCTCGGTGTTCTCTCAACACTGCGAATTAGGCTGCGCTCTTCTGGCTTCATGTGAGCCGCCATGTCCTCTGGGAGGATCGATACCGCCACCCGTGTCGGCCTAGGTCTAGGTATACATTCTATTTCCCCGAACGCCCTGTATTCGTCGAAGATCACCGCGACCCTCATTGCTCGCCTCTTATACGACCGTAGCTTGCTGGCATGAACCAGCTTCCCACCTCCTTCTGGTATCTCCATGAAGTACGAGTGTTCGCAAAACTTTCCGACAACACTTCCCGGCCCCTTCCAATGTGGAAACATCTTTTCTGGGCGCTGATCGTCAAACACCAGTAAACTGTAGCCCATCTCAAAGGCTTAGTCCTTCGCCCTTCGGTTGGACTAGGTCGCGTACGCGTGCTGCTGCTTTGAGCTTACCAACTCTGCTACCCCCACCGCATGCTCCAAACGCACCTTCAGCTCTTGCATATACTGTGATGGGGACAGTCCAAGTGTCGCTGGTACACTCATCTGCCCTTCACAGCCGTGCTTTACCACGGCTAACGGGCTAGTTGGCTCACGCCCGTAAAACATTTCAAACGGTGCTATTCCTGTCATGTCGGCGGCACTTCGCGGTACGCCCTTAAAAGGAACGGTACAAATTTGTCCCATTCTATTCCTTCGTCCTGGATTATATGGTATAGCATGTTTTTGAACGTTCTGTTCAGCGCTCGGCAGCGCCATTGCTCTCATGGTGACCCGGAGTAGAAAACCTCAAGGAGCACACTAACCTCTTCAAAAATTCCTTTGTGAGTTCAGCCGTGAAGTTCGTCCCGCAGTCGGGAGCGATGACCTCGGGTATCCCTGTTCGGCTGAACACCGTCAAGAGGGCGTCACAGGTAGACTTCGCGCTGACGGAGCGCAAGCACACCACCTCGGGCCATCGTGTTCACAAGTCGATGATGCACAATGCGTACCGGTGGCCCATCCCTAAGGGTGGATCCAGTGGGCCAATAAAGTCGACGTTAATCTTCTCAAACGGATATCGCCGCCTCGCTAAGGGTTCTATCGGCACCCTGTACGTCTGGCGGCGATCGGACCTTGTCTGACACCCATGGCAGCTGTCGCAATATTTCTCTGCACATCTCCCTCAATTCCTGGCCAGTAAAAGCTGCACATGATTCATACCTTGTTTTTTCTTAACCCAAGGTGGCTACGCCAGTTTGACTCATGGGCTAACTTAAGAACTTCCTCCCGCCGGGACTCGGGGATCACAGACTGCATTAATGGTTTCCCCAGCAATTTATCCTTGTGGTAGAGTAGCCGATCTACGTCGGTCATGCGTGGTTTTCGACCCTGGCGTTTTCCCAGCATTCTCGCAAAGTAACATCATTCCGTTGCTCCCCTTTGAAAACTGCCGTAGCACTGCTTTCAGTGGTACGCTCTCATCTGTTTTCTCGATGTGATGCAAATCGCTTTCACTCTCTATCCCGGTGATGGTGTGCACTCTAGCGTGGGGCACTCCGATCTCTTTGACTGGTTCTACGTCCGGTTCGACAGACGCTTGCTCTTTTTTGCCGAAAGCGTACACTAACTCGATGGATCTATACGGTTTAATCAAATCCGGAGGAACCATGCTCTCTCGCACGACTGTTATTTCGGCCCCTGTGTCATAGTTCGCTGTGTCACCGGTCATAGTTCGCTTTCTGCGGCGACCCCTTCCTGTTTTGCCAGTCGTGCGGAAGGGCTGTCCCCTTTGGCGTTGGGTCCCTTCGGTGCCATTCCTCCCCCCCCCCCCCGAGTTGTGTGGGCAGTCGGCTTTCCTGTGTCCCATTGAGCCGCACGAGAAGCACCCTCTATACCATTTCCTTGTGTCTGGCCGCTGTGTGCCTCCCGAATCGCGTTTGGGTCGTTCTGGGTCTCTCTTTCCCTCTCGTTTATTCGAGCTCTCCTCCCATCTCTCCTCGTGCGTTTCACAGCGCTGTCTTTGCCCCTCGCCTCCTCGAACGTTGGCAGCAGCGCCGCCGATGTTGGCGTTTTCTTCCGCCCATCACCCTCCTGCAAAGTTACGTATCGGAGAGTCTCTTCAGATAGGGTGTTCTTAAGCTGGTCTGCTACTGGCAACTCAACTAGCCTTTCAAACGTGTTGACACCCCTTTCTTTAACGTAGCAATAAAAATAATTTTGGAGGCGAGTTGCGAATGCCCTCCGGCCTTCACAAGGTAGCTTCTTGGAGGTCAGAGACCTCCTTCGATATATCCTGCCGAGAGCTTCAACTCCTCTAGCACCACTTTTTTTCAGCACTTCATAGAGCACTTTCTTTTTTGCTGCGATGGTGTCAAGCTCGTTGACAGGAACCGGACCTTCTCCGCAATCAGCGGGAATACATTTTGGCCCCAGTATTTCTTCGGGACAGCGTGCGCTTCCAGAGTGTGTTCGACTGCCTCGAACCAGACAGGCACTTCGTGAGCGCTCCCGACAACCATTTTGAGTACCGACACAACTCCGCGCGTGCGTCACTACTCTCGAACACTGTGGCGTTTTGCGCCGCACTTTCTTCTCTCCTGCGTTCTCGCAATTTTTCCAGTTCGAGCGCGAGCTTAAGGGCCCGGTGCCACTCCTGCGCAGCTCTGACCTCAAGTTTTTACATGTCCATCGCCGTCTGGCTAAACAGCGCCCCAGGCGCGGACAAGCTGCCGTCCGAGACAACCGTCTCCTCTCCGTCGCCAATTGTTTTCGCCTTCCGCGGTTCCGGGTTTAAATGCGCGAACCGCGTGTTCATACACCCCTTAGTGCCCACCCAGACAGCGATGCCCACGCCAAGGTGAAGGACAAAGATGACTCACCCTCCGACGAGATGTGTCGCACTGGCTTCTGACTTTTGTTGCTGTCGTTGCCGCCGTGGCCGGTCTCGTTCTAGTTGCCGCCGTCGCTGCTGGAGTACGTGGCCGGTCCTTGTGACGCGCCGCCCTCCCTCCAAGCGGTGGCTTCCCAGCTGTCACCGCTTACCCAGCAGTGGACTCTTCCCGAATCCGCCGCTGCTCGCTTCTCCAGTGTACCGAACACCGTCGTCCGACATCGTAGCCGGTGACCGCTGTGCTGAATCCGCCGACTCCCTTTTGATTCCTTCCTTGCTCGCCGTTGCACCTATTCTCCTCCTGCGCTTCCCGTCCTGCCGACTGCGCCAGTTATTGATCGTTGGAGTTCCGCCCCGCACGCCCACTAGAAGTTGGGGTGGCTTCGCGATCTTCCGGGTAGCAGATCTTCTCATTGCAGAAAAATGGGGGCTCAAAGACGAAGTTGAAGTAATGCAAGGAATAGTGATGAACACTTTATTACATATGTACATTGCAGTCAAAGAAGAAAGCATTGGGACTGACTACCGTCCTCGGCACAGCCGATGGTGCACGCATCGTACCGTCAGTCAGAACGGCTGGCCGGACTCTCGCGCTTCGTTTTTACAGCACGGAGAGTCCAGGACAACGCAGCCAACTTCCAATCATGACACTCCACCAATATAAAGGTTACGTATACTCACTACCTCTATGTAGCAAGAGCGCAATAAAATATACGAGACGAAAATATACCTCTCCTCCCGCGGGGTACTCTTTGACGTGTTCCCCTCGAATTCCCCACCAGGCCGTCGCTCCCAGCGTCGCCTCATCGGCTGCGCGTTCCTCGGAAAGTGAAGGGTGCGAGCAGGGCGGCGGCGACTTGTACCTTGGCCTCTTGAACGGGTTGCCGCGGGCAGCCGACACCGCTGCCTGCGATGAGTCACGTATACCTACGTGCGAGCGGCCCACGCGGGTACGCGCTTCCCCATTAGACGTGCGCCGCAAGAAATTCTCGGAGACGGGTTGCAATCCTGCCCAAGTGAACGGCGGCCTTCCCTTTCTGTGCAGAACCGTCGACATCTTTACAGGGATTGTTTCACACGGATATTTACAACTCTACCATTTATTGGATGCTTTGATAGGGCAAGGTATCGCCAAAAGTTTTAGAAGCAAAGCATCTCTTGCTCGGGGCTATGTCCGGCGTCAGTCCGTTGTCCGCACCTCTCCCCCTACACTATAAAAAAGGAAATAATTAGCGCCGCCCGGTTTCGATCCCACGACTCTCTGGCCGCAAGGGGAGGTACGCGGCGCTCTTCCCACTGCGTTACAAAATCGAAACAGGAGCAAGTACTACGAACGCGCCTTATGTCCTTGATTCATTCAAACTACGTAAGAAGCTACTGATAGAAGGAAGGCACGCGAAGCTGAACGTCAATAGAAACCATGAACTGAAAACGTTAGAAGAGGTTGTTAGCTAATCTTGCTCGGGGGGGTGTCCAGCGTCCGTGCCCCGTCCGCAGAGCTTCTGATGATGATTTTGCCAGAATGCCACTAGGGATTGCCAACTAACGAATCCATCACAAGATAGCTTCGCGCTTAACCACCGTCGTCGTCTTCCCTTAGGGGAACCGCTGAAGAATAAGGAGAAGAAGACAAAGCTGCAAGACGAGGGCGCGCACGTTGCTCTCATCCAGTGCACCAACGTCAACAACCTTTACCTCACCAACGCTGACGCAGACTACCCATTCTACCATGGAGGCTACAACATCGACAAGAGCATGATGGATGAGTTTCGACGCCTTGAGCACCACCGCCTACTCAGCGTAACACAACAGTACTTGCGTGCCTTTGCCACCGGTGTGGACCCGGACGTGGAATTACCTCTGGCGCTACTAAACACCAGATCACTCAACATAACGGCAACACTTCAGCTGCGCCATAAGCGGCCGTGCGCGTGTCCTTTCTCACATCCTCATCTCTTTTCCATCTGCTCTATATAATAAACACGGTCCGCGCGCCGCTACCTCAGTTGCTGCTTCGGTTGAGACACGCTGAACCGTCCGATGAGCTGAATGGACGCCAACAATTCTGCTTTGCATCACCACATAGTTCCTGTCGGGGAGATGGTGTAAGTTTTTTAGGTGGTGTTTAAAGGTAGTAAATCAGTGTTGTAGTAAAAAAACGTGGTTTAGACGCCCTTAATGTTTGTCGAACTTGAGTGCTAATTACCGCTATCCCCTCACAATGTTTGGGCGTCCGTTGCTGCGCATGACGTAGCTGACGCTTTTAATGTATTAAATCAAGGGAAATAAAAGCCCTGTCCTTTTGCATACGCTTGGCTCTTTGTGGCACATCGATAATGAACTATGTGCTACATCGGTAAAATAATTTCATAGTTTGTACACGTCATTATTGTTTCTCATACTTTCTAAAGCCAATTCTGAATCGTCTTGCACAGACCTATCGTCAGCTCGGTTAAAATTATAAACGTGAACTTTCCAGTTTCTACCCAATGGTTTGTAAATTTTTAGAGTGGCTACAAAACTCTTATGATCACAGATTCGTCCTTCACTTCTATACTATGTCCAAGGGTGCTCTGAGATAGGAATACAAGGTCTATTTGAATAAATTCCAATTCATTATTGAATAAAGATTTCAATAAATTCCAAATGACCCTGCTAGGGTGTGTGGTATATCAAATTGTTTCGTTGAGAGAAATCACGTGGGACATATTAAAAATGCTTTCTGGTTATAGGTATGAGATAGTTGTGGTGAGTCGTTGATTGAGTTAATATTCAAAGTGATGCCACTAGGGATTGTTCGTTATCAAGTTAAAGGTCTTGATGAGGGAAACCGCGTGTAATAAAAAAAATTTTCCTCCTTATGATTACGATATGGTCATGGTTACTCATAGATAAGGTTAAATTTCAAAGTGATGCTGATAGGGCATGTACGGCATCAAAATATTTGTCTCGGTGAAGGAAGGTGTCGAGACACAGCCCGCATGCGCGAAGCGCCGGCGCAAGCCAGAAGAAAATCGTACAGCCGCGCTGAAGGTTACGAACGAAAGACCCCCCAGTTTATTCCGATGGCTGATAATATACACTCTCAAACATCACGTGACATACAGCTTGCCGGACGCAGCTTGCGCCCGCTATCTGTTGTGGCGGAACACTTCGAACACCGGCGGGTGATAACAGCACATCCCCCTTTCAAAGACAACAGCTACACATCCTCGTGCACCATCGAGGTAAAGAACATACATTATACAAACAAAAACAATTCCACCAAAACAACAACACCGCAGAGAACTACTCATCAATACCCAGCCTAATGGGCTTCTTTACCACTCTACCGTATCTCGTTAATGTGCGTGCAGAGTCACCATGGGCCACGTCGCCAGTTCGAGGCACCGCGTCTGTTGCATTCAAGTCGCCTGTGCTACCATCCAATTGGGCAGTACTCGCCTGCGCGGAAATGTCCGCGTTTCCCCTTTCATTTGGACGACGGTTCAGCGACCCCCGGTTACTGTTAAGATCAGTGCCGTTGACCAACTGTGCAGCGCCCGGCTGCTCTTCATTCTCTGGAAACTCAAAGGTTTCTGTTCTTGCACGTCCTCTCGGTAGGCGGTTAAGCCTTCTCCTGTTCAAGAGAGTGAAATGCTGGGCTTGTTGGTTCATACTGTTGCAAAAAAGAAACCAGCGGCAAGCACACGCACGACAAGAGAAGGAGGGACACAAACACAACGCTGGTTCCTGCGTTCTCCTGTTCCTGCGGAGATCAACCTCGTCGTCTGTCCGCACCACGTATGAACTGGGTTGCGGCGTTGGTGCAAGGACTGTGGCCTTGCGTTTCAAGTGGGTCATCCACACCCGGTCCCCTACTTCCAACTTAGGAAGTGGCCTGGCGCGGTGGCGCTGGTTGTAATAACGGCACTGCCGCCTCCTGACCTCTTGATCAGTGGCCACTGCTACTGTCGGGCTGCTTTGTCCTGAGTTTCGGAGACGGGGTAGCATTGGGAATCTTGTCTTGAGCCGCCTACCCATAAGTATTTCCGCAGGACTCACTCCAAGTACTCCGGGAGTTGCCCTGTAAGCCAGAAGTGCGAGGTAAGGGTCCTTGGACTTTAAAATGAGGTGCTTAATCGTCTGAACCATTCGTTCAACTTCCCCGTTGCCCTGCGGGTGCCTCGGACTGACGGTGACATGGCGGAACCCATAAGCCCTAGCGAACTGTTCAAAGTCAGTCGCTACAAACTGAGGACCGTTATCGGTCACCACGCACTCAGGGATTCCGTGCCGTGCAAAAATGCTTTTCAGTCTTTCAATTACCACGCCAGATTGTGTGGAAGGAAGAATAGCAACCTCGCGGTAGCGCGAAAGGTAATCAACCACGACAAGGTAGGCCTGACCTTTGATCACGCATAAGTCCACCCCGACCCTCTCCCAAGGGAATGAAGGGGTCGCAGTCGCTATCATGGTCTCAGTTCGTTGCGGCGCATGTTGTGCGCAAACATCACACTGGTTCACGAACTGGGCCAGCTCGGTGCTTAATCCAGGCCACCAAACAGAACCTTTAGCTACGCTGCGACATCGACCGATGCCCTGATGCCCATCATGCAGTTTGCGCAGCACTTCTGCCCTTAAAGGTTGCGGGATTACCAGCCTCGTTCCTTTCAACAAGAGACCATCAATGATGTTGAGGCACGCTCGATCTTGCCAGTATGGAATCAGGAACGAAGGAACGGTCGGTTTTCTAGGCCAACCGGTTTGGCAAAGCCTGTGCAACCATTTACAAAGGTCGTCTTTCATTTGACACTCTTTCACTCTGAGCAAAAAATGGTCCCCCGTTTCCAAACCCAGCAAACACGCCTTAGAATACGCCGTGACGTCTGATACACTCGACGTTTTTTCGCCATCGCCGAGTGCCACCGGTGACCGTGATAGTGTGTCGGCTGTGATAAGCGATTTACCCGGCACGTACTGGACCCTGAACAGATATCGCATCAGGCGCAGCCGGAATCGTTGAATTCGCGGCGGCATGTCGCCAATGGCCATCTGGCCCAATAGAGACACCAAAGGCTTGTGATCCGTTTCAAAGACGACATTGAGGCCACGTATGTACTCGTCAAATCTTTCGGCAGCCCATGTCAGTGCCAGCGCTTCTTTTTCTATCTGAGAGTATCGTCGCTCGGTGTTTGTAAGGGAGCGAGACGCGAAAGCTATTGGCCTACGGTGACCCGTTTTCTGCGTCTGAAAAAGAACCGCTCCCAATCCGAAAGAGGAGGCGTCCGCCGACAGAACTGTTGGAAGTGTTGCGTCATACATGGCCATACACTTCGCCGAACAAATTAGCTCTTTCAGGTCATTGAGGGATTTTTCTTGGTCGCACCCCCATACCCACTCGCAATCTTTGCGTAAAAGAGCACGCATTGGGGCCGTAGTGTGTGCCAAATGAGGAAGAAAGCGTCCCAAGTGATTGGCCATGCCGAGTAAGCTTCTTACTTCGGTGACACTTTTCGGTGCGCTGAGATTCTTGATAGCACTGACCTTAGCTGGATCAGGCTCAATTCCATTCTCTTTCAAAATATGTCCAAGAAATCGCACTTCATTAACACCAAACACGCATTTTTCTTTGTTCAGGGTCACGTTGGAACTAGCTAAGCGCGACAGAACCTGGGCTAAACGTTCATCATGCTGGGCTTTCGTTTCGCCGAACACTAAGACATCATCCATGACGTTGACAACGCCTGGCAGGCCACATAGAATTTCGGACATTCTTTTCTGAAAATATTCAGGAGCGGACGTTATTCCGAATGGAAGTCTGGTAAAACAGTACCTCCCGAAAGGAGTCAAGAACGTAGTTAGCTCTTCGGAGTCCTTACTAAGACGAACTTGGTGAAACCCCGAGAAGGCATCAAGCTTGGAGAACCACTTAGCACCTGCCAGAGATCCTAGAGCTTGGTCTACCGTAGGCAACGTAAAGCGCTCACGAACAACGCACTTATTTAGCTTGGTGACGTCTACGCACACTCTTAGCTCTCCCGACTGCTTCGTGACCAGCACGATTCCGGCGCACCACTCAGTGGGGCCGTCTACTTTTCTAATTATCCCCATGCGCACTAGTCTCTCGATCTCTTGCTTTAGCTTGCCCATGAGGGGAATCGGTACTCTCCGCGGGACTGTTATGGCATGGGGGATAGCCCCAGGTTGTAGCCGGATAGTGTACACTCCTGGAATTGTCCCTAGGCTACAATCGGCATGCGGAAAAAGTACCTCGTATCGCTCCTGATCTGCTGTCAGTGAGTCGGCGAATTTCACAACGCCTAAGGCCTCCAAGGCTGGCAGCCCCAAAAGAACGTCACGTAGTGGGCTTACAACATAGCAAGTTTGACGGACAGTTTCCGCTTTCCATAAAATTTCAGCCACAAACTTGCCTACTACATTCAGCTTATGGCCGCCGGCACCCAGCAACACTTTATCCGCCTTATCAAGGTGTGTGGGCAACCCTGGAAAAGTAGACGGTAAAACAGACACTTCTGCACCTGAATCCACCTTAGCAACAATTGGCACTGCATTTATCGTAACTTGCACATAGCGTGCTTTCCCGTCCGCGTCAATTGCCCCAACAAAAGTTTTCCCGGTGTCGGGTTGGACCGCGCAGACGCGTACCTTTCTTTGCGAGGACACCCTTTTCTTGAGGCAGGCCTTGGCAAAATGTCCTTTGTTGCCACAGTTGTGGCACTTGGAAGATTTTGCCGGGCACGCACATCTCGGGTGGGCGTTGCCGTCGCTGTAGAAGCACCGTCCCTGGTTTTGTTGCGGTCGTTTCTGGTGCATCACGGCGTCCACACTGGTGCCCTGTTCCTGAAGTTTCGGTGGGCTACCGGAGTGAACACCTTCCGGCCGGAGACACTGCTGCTGCTGTCGCACGGTTTCCTTGAGACGAGCCTTGGCCAGCGCCGATGCCAATGTCAGCTACGGGTCCATCTGTAGGGCCTCGGACAGTTGCGCGTCATGAAGACCGACGACGAACTTGTCCCGGATGAGCCTTTTCTTCATATCTCCGAAATCGCAACGGTCCGCAATAACATGAAGTGCCGTCGCGAACTGGTCCACCGATTCTTGAGGCTGTTGCTGACGTCTGTGAAAACAGGCGCTTTCGTAAACAATGTTGCGCTCTTTGATGAAGTGACTGTCGAACTTCTGCTTTACTACGTCGTAACTTCTTGCTTCTTCTTGAGTCAGCCCAAACGTAGAGAAGACTTCGCGTGCTTGGCGCCCCATTGTATAAAGTAGGGTGCGCACCTGGGCTTCTCCGGAGCGTTCGTTGAGGGCTGTGGCGAAGCGGTAGTCATCGAAGTGGTCGATCCACGCCGGCCACTCTGACGTTTTGTCAAAGTCCAGCGGTGGCGGCTGCTGAAGGGCCGGGATCACCGTCGCAGGCTTGTTTTCCATTTCTTGGGAACGCTGCTGTACCCGGCCTCAGAGAGGTAGTTGACTACCGCCCACTTCTGACACCATGTCGAGACACAGCCCGCATGCGCGAAGCGCCGGCGCAAGCCAGAAGGAAATCGTACAGCCGCGCTGAAGGTTACGAACGAAAGACCCCTCAGTTTATTCCGATGGCTGATAATATACACTCTCAAACATCACGTGGCATACAGCTTGGCGGACGCAGCTTGCGCCCGCTATCTGTTGTGGCGGAACACTTCGAACACCGGCGGGTGATAACAGCACAGAAGGTAGATCGGATGCAACCATCGGAAATCACTGCTTTGAATAAGGGCCAGTTATGTGTCTTATTCAGCGCCCTATAGATTTAATGGTTCTCGTTAATTGTTGGTGCGCCATCTTGAAAGCGTGGTTGGTTCGACACATTGCAGCACTCAACATCCGTCAACAAGCCTGCGTTTCCATAAAACCGCTTAGCAACTATTGGACTGATATGCCTCTTACGTACGCTCGGAAGTAAGTAGGTTGGCGCAATCAGCGAATGCTCTGATCGCGCGCGCTATAGTGCAATTTTCAAGCACGGCTTGCTGCTCTCGGTGCGTGAACGTGCTGACATTTATTACGCGCTCCCGTACATCACATAGAGTTGGTTGTAAAACAAGGCCCTGAAGTACTTATTTAATTGTACGTGTCATAGGCCTACAGGCGTATACCAGTAAAATTATTGCCGCCGCATATTTGCGGACGCATAGACGCCCAGGACCCAGCTCAGTCTCCGCCACGTGAACAAAATACGCTAAGTCTTTAAAGAACAACGCTACGGTAAGTGCCCCCTGGCAACTTTTTATTTTTGTCTTTCTTAGTAGGCCACGGGCCCCTCCACGAAGGAATTCTAATCCCGAAACTTCCAGAGCGCGTAATCTCCTGACGTGTATTTAAAAGCCAACTCAGAAAATACGAGCGCATTCGCATTCGCGCAGACGCCCAGGACCAAGCTCCGTCTCCACCGCGGGAAGAAAATACGCTGCGTGTTTAGAGAACAACGTTACGGTATGTGACCACGCGCAACTTTTTATCGTTCTCTTTCTTAGTAAGCCACTGGCCCCTCCGCAAAGGAATTCTAATACTGAAATTTATAGAGCGCGTTATATCCCTCACGTGTATTTAAAAGCCAACTCAGAAATCAGTAGCGCATTCGCGTTCGCACAGACGCCCACGATGCAGCTCAGTCTCCCCCGCGTGAAGAAAATAGGCTGCGTGTTTGGAAAACAACGTTACGGTATGTGCCCCCGGGCAACTTTTTATTTTTCTCTTTCTTAGTAGGCCCCTGGCCCCTGCGCGAAGGAATTCTAATCCCAAAAGTTCTGGAGCGCGTTAATCCCCTGACGTGTATATAAAAGCCAACTCAGAAAGCACGAGCGCATCCGCGTTCGCACAGACTCCGGGGAACCAGCTAAGACGCCGCCGAGGGAAGAAAATAAGCTGCGTGATTTGTTACGATATGTGCCCCCAGGGAACTTTTGATATTACGCTGCACCGCCGTGCGGTGCAGCGGTGGCGTAGAGGTAGAGAGTAGAGGTATAGTATTCGCCTCGCGTGTAGAAATACTGTGGTTCAAATCCCGCTGCCGGACAATTCCCACAAAAAAAAACCGCGCAATTAAGAAATTTCAGTGGAGGCTTGGGGTGCGTCCTGACCCCGGCGACAATTGCTGGTAACGCACTCCCGCACCAAAGCAGGATTGGCCACCCTGGTGTAGTAACGGCCACAACCTCCCACGAATACGCCAATTAACCCACAGCCATCAGTCTACAGTGATTGCAAAGGACTGACCAGGGCGGCGGTCAGACCTATGACGCAGCAGGGGGTGCTAAGAATACCTGTACCCGGACAGGCCGCCATTCGAATCTGAACTTGGCAACGTGTAACACGAGAACCTTATCTAGTGAAGCGAGTCTAGAGGTGTTCGAGGAATTAAAAGGCATCAAATGGGATGTCATAGGGCTTTTTAGGGTTTGGAGGACAGGTGAAGCCTTTACGGTGCTGAAAAATGGACACTTTCTGTGTTACCATGGTGTAGAGGATAGAAGAGAACTGGGCCTGGGTTTTCTAGTCAATAAAAGCATAGCTGGCAACATTTAAGAATACTATAGCATTACCGAAAGGGCAGCAGGTCTTTTAATTAGGCTAAATAAGAAGTACTAGCTCAAGTGATACAGGGCTATGCCCCCACATCCAGCCATGGCGACCAGGTAGTGGAACGCTTCAATGAAGTTGTGGAATCGGCAATGGCTAAAGTAACACAGTATAACGTAGTTATTGGAGATTTCAATGCTATACTAGGCAAGCATCAGATTGGAGACAGGGCAGTTGGGAACTATGGTCTGGGGTGTAAAAATAGCAGGGGGGAAGTACTAGTTGAGTTTGCCGTACCGAATAACCCATGCGTAATGAATATCTTGTGTAAACGGGAGAGCCGGAAGTGGACGTGGAGGTGCCCGAATGGGAACCATAAAAATGAAATTGACGTCGTATTATGCAATAACCCTGGCGTCGTGGAGGATGTGGAAGTGCTCAGAAGGATAAGGTGTAGTGACCATCATATGGTAAGACCTCGAATTAGGCTAGATTTGAGGAGGAACCATAGCAAGCTAGTTCGAAAGAAGCCGAATGATGAGCTAACAGTAAGGCGTAAAGTAGAATTGAGGATGGCGCTTCTGAACCAATACTCAGCTCTTACCGAGTAAGCCGAGCTTACGACACCGGAAGCCAGCGAAAACCTTACACGCATTATCACTGAGTGTGCAGTAGAAGTCGGTGGTACTATGGCTAGACAGGATACTGGTAAACTTTCCCAGGAGACGAAAGATCTAATTAGGAAACGGCAAACCACAACAATCTCCACCCGAGCTGACAGAATAGAACTAGCGTAGCTGTCGAATCTAATCAACAAGCGTAAGACAGCTGGCATACGGAAGTGTAATATGGAGAGGATCGAATACGCTGTAAAGAATGGGTGTAGCCTGAAAGCAGTGAAGAGGCATCTTGGCATGGGGAAAATTAGATGTATGCACTTAAAGATACTCAAGGCAATGTCATCACAAATAGGGATAACATAGTCATACTGGCCGAGTAGTTCTAGGGGGATCTGTACAGTAACCGGGACATCCAGGATAATGCCGAACGAGAAAGTAGGTCAGGGGAGACAGATATCCCACCAGTAACGACCGAAGAAGTAAGGAAGGCTTTGAAAGAACTGCAAGGGGGCAAAGCGCCTGGTGAGAATCAGATAACGCATACTTTTTGAAGGATTGCGCAAAAATTGTACTTGAAAAACTGGCAAACCTGTATACGCAATGCCTAATGACCACAAGTGTACCGGAATCTTGGAAGAACGTGAACATCATCCTAATCCATAGTAAAGGTGACATGAAGGACCTGAGAAATGACAGGCCGATCAGCTTACTGTTAGTCGTGTACAAGGTAGTTACCAAGGAAATCGCTAACAGAATTTCGGCAACCTCAGATTTCAGTCAACCTAAAGAACAAACAGGGTTCCGTAAAGGTTATTCAACAATGGACCATACTAACACGATCAATGAGGTGATAGAGAACTGCGCTGAGTATTCTGAACCCCTTTACATACCCTTCATAGATTATGAGAAAGCATTTCACTCGGTCGAATCCCTAACAGTTATTCTGGCATTACGGAAATAGGGGGTAGATGAGCATTATGTAAAACTACCAGAGAATATCTACAATGAGTCCACAGCTACCACCATCCTCCATAAGGGCGAACTGAAGGGCTTGTTGGTACACCATATCGTTTGAAAACAGCGCGGAAGACGGGACTGAGCAAGTAATAGACGGCACCAGCGCTGCCGAGCAACTGTGTGATTTTATTTCGCAAGAAAATATATACAGAAAAAACTAGGGGAAGGGAAGGAAAGAGACATAAAAATACCAATTAAATAAAAATACCAAATAAAAGAAATAAAAACCAAATAAAGCATCTGAATAGTGAGTATGGCAACGATAATAATTCGCCGCGTGACGAGTTGAAGACCACAACTCACGTAGGTATGCGATTTCCTTATCGAACAGCGACACGGATGGTTCGCTGATAGAGTCGCTCCCTTTCCGCTTGATTTGGAAGGTTTCGAAGATCGCTCTCTCCCTTTGCCAACGCTAACAGGTGCGTGTGACGTATTCTGTGAACCGGGGGGTGCAGCCGCACGAGGCGCAGTGCGCTGACAGCGTGCCACCTGTAGAAGACCTGACTTTGTTGGCGTGCTCCCTCAAACGTTCATTAAGGCAGCGGCCTGTTTTTCCTATATTGCAGCGTTTGCACTAGAACGGAATGTCGTACACGACGTTACTCACACAGTCGACGTAAGGTGTCTCGTGCGTTTTGACGCACGCTGGTGATTTGCTGCTTTCTGCGTTAACGCGCTTACACGCGTGGCTCAGTTTCTTCGGAGCAGAAAACACGAGCAGTACCCCCGGCTAGCCGACAATCATCTTGAACGCATGGCTCAATCCATGGACGTACGGGATGACGGCTGTCTTGTGTCGTTCTGGTTGAGGGCACTTCTCCATAAGGAGAACAGTAATACCTATAAGGAAGGGCGTCAGACAAGGATACACAGTCTCTCCAATGTTATTCACAGCATGTTTACAAGAAGTATGCCGAACGTTGGATTAGGAACAGGTGGGAGTAAGAGTTAATGGAGAATACCTCAGTAACCTCAGATTTGCTGATGACGTTGCCTTGCTAAGTAACTTGGGGGACGAATTGCAAAGCGTGCTTTCCGCAGTAGACGAACAAAGTATAACCGTGGGCCTGAAAATAATATGCAGAAAACTAATGAATGATCAATAACCTCAGGACAGCACAACAGTTTGTGATAGAGGGTGAGGTAGTGGAATTGGTAGAATATTATATCGACTTAGGCCAAGTTGTGACCCCAGATCTCAACCATGAGGCAGAGATAATTAGAAGGATCAGAATGGGGTAGTGTGCATACGACACATAGTCTCAGATAATGAATAGCAGCCTACCATTGTCACTGAAAAAGAAAGGGTATGACAGCTGCATCTTACCGGAACTCACCTATGAGGCAGAAACTTGGAGGCTTACTAAGAGGGTTCAAATTAAATTGAGAACGACTCAGAGGGCAATGGAGCGGAAAATGATAGGTGTAATATTAAGGGACAAGAAGAGAGCGGAGTGGATCAGGGAACAAACGCGTGCTATGAACATACTAGTCGAAATTAGGAATAAATGGGCGTGGGCAGGGCATGCAATGCTCAGGCAAGATAACCGTTGGTAATTAAGGGTAACAGATTGGATCCTTAGAGAAGGCAAGCGTAGCAGCGGGCGGCAGAAAGTTTGATGGGCGGATGAGGTCAAGAAGTTTGCAGGGATAAATTGGTCACAGTTGGCACAGGACCGAAGTATTTGGATAATAATGAGAGAAGCCCTTGCCCTGTAGTGGGCGTAGATTGGCTGGTGATGATGATGATGATGATTTACCACCGCATAGCACTATTTGCTGGTGCTAAACAGGGGCAAAATATTTGAAACACCAAAATTTCACGGCCGCTTGCTTGCGTAAAAGAACTTTATCGTTTCAGCTGTGGGTGGGAACCGCTAAAAGCTATTTCCTGACACTACCGTTCGTTTTCTGCACCGCGACGCTTTTATTTCGCTTTCGCCTCAACTTTTTCACATACCCCAGCTGCAGCATAGATGTCCGGATGATTTTTGTCGGCTTCCCGTCGATGAGATGAACAGAACATACTTCCCAGAGCATAAACATGCGATAGAGATTGAGCATGAGGGTAAATAAACAGCTCTTCCAGAAGCAGCATACGACCATACATATTCCGGAAAATTTGCTTGGTTTGAAGCCTCTCGAATAAGCCCGGCGACCAATTCGCGGCGGCATTCAAGGGGCGCAGGAAATTTGTGCATCAAATTCATTCCGAACATGCAGACACTTTTTTTGTCGTGGTGGTCTTCACACGTTTCTTTCATGAGCACTTTGCCTTATCGGTGATTGTTGGTGCAGTCAACAACAGCGTAATCACGCTAGGAGGAGCACCTTCTGTACATCACGAGGTAAAGGCAATGAAGGCAACCTGCCCAAAATTAAGAAAAGAAACCGCAATGGGGAATAAATAATGGAGCGTTCTGCTGGCAGGGAGAATATAGCCTCGCAGGCAACTCCCGTCGGGACAAAGCCGTGTGGGGTGGCCCGCCGCCTTACCGGGTTGGGGACAAAATTCTTGGGCAAATCTGAAAGCTATCGGGAGCTTTGAACGTTCTATTGTAAGCAGTGTTGAAGTTGTCACTGCTGAAGTGCTGAATAAATGACACCGATTTTTGATGCCGCCTGGATGTCTGATATTCACGCCCGGCACGGAGCAACAGCGTGGGACTGGGACGTCGTCTATTTGCCCCGCAGTCCCAAAGAAATGCCCGCCAGGTGACGTCTGGATCGTTCGAAAATGGCCGATACGGCAAAATTGAACTCTGAGGAAGGTTTATAATCGCGCAACAGTGAGCAGTGGGTGGCTGCGTATGTTGACGTTTCCCGACATTTTAAAAAATGTCTCCAAGATCAACATCTCTATGTTGCCTTTGCTGATGTTCACCAGGGTTGTTTTGGTGGCTACGTTGGTTTTTTCTAGACATTGTGGGCCGCAGGTGCCGACGAAGCCATGTTTTAAAGATGGCCTGGTCAAATGCCGCAAGTACGATTGATCCCTCTGAAGCACCAGATGAGGGTTTTTGAATGCTGTAACGGCCTTGGGTACTTTATGAAATAGGACGGTCATTCTACCACACAGCCGTTCGTAACACCGGTCGAGGAACCAACGATGATGATGATCGGTCCAGAAGAAGACGATGTGTTCCTTGATGTTTATGATGATGAGTTTAACGTGTGTTATATTATGAATTTTCACGCTTCCGAGCTTCGCGCTTACAATATTGCCGTCCTTCAAAGCTGAACTCGCCATTACTCGGTAGCATGTGTTTGCTTTAGTTACACGGCAATCCGAACACGGAAACCAATGATTGCAAAGCCCCGATGAGCTTACGACACAACTCCGGATTTTTAGTGCACGTACTGATCTTACAATTAGGTCATTGCCTGTTTTCAATTTTCTTAATCAAACCCTTCCCTTTGACACCACAATTCCTTTTGTGCTACTATTCTAGCATGTGCGATGAATTTGAGCAGTTTATCTACTCCTAACTAGTACTGATCAGCGAGAAGCCCTTTTTATCTGCCCCACATGATTTTATTAATCAAAATCTTTAATTTATTACCCCACACACCCAGCCAGCATGTATTTGAATTTTCAGCTAATTTGTGACCTACCATGACTATCCCATTAGGATAATGAGGAAGCATCTTTTGTTTGTCCCAAGGGATTCGCCTCATCAAGACTTTAAATTTGATACCTCATACCCCGCGGCGGCATCACTGATTTTTGACCCAATCGATGACTCAGCATGACTATTTCATCATTACGACCAGGAGGAATTTTTATTTGTCTCACGTGATTTCCGTCAGTGAGACCTTCAATGTGACATTCCACACGCCCTAGCCCACATCAATTTGAATGTTAATCATGTCTCTGTCTCACCATGATAGAGCCACGATTAAAACAAAACAGCATTCTTTTGCCTCCCGCGAATCCCCAACCGAGATCTTCCCTTCGATACTCCACACACTCTCGCGGCATCCCAATAAATATAAAGCAATGTATGACTCATCGTGTCTATGTCATGATTACGACCATGATGTATTTCTTATTTGTACGATGTTATTTCCCTAATCGAAACCTTTATATTGAGACCCCACACTCCTATGGGTCATACAAAAATATTTCCTACCTTTATAATGACTCACCATAAATAGGTCATGATTATGACCATGAAGCATTTCATTGTTTGTCCTGCGTGATTTCCCTCCACGAGACCTTCAATTTGATACCCCATATGTCCTAGTGGCACATCGTTAGAATTTTAACCCATCTTTGACTACCCAAGACTCCCGCGTTACATGGCTCGCATTTTTCGATATATATTTTTTTATTTCTTAATTTTAGTTTTTAAATTTTGTTTGATCAATCTTCTACATTTACGCTTTTATAGTGACTACAGGTTCAACTTCGCTATGTCTGCATTTTCGTGGAAATGCAAGGTGTTACAACGTTCTTAGCTGGGGGGGGGGGGGAAGAGAGGTACTTGTCAAAAAATGCTACGCATATTAAAAGCACATGCATATCCATGAACGCCTCCCACTTCACTGATTTGCGGGGACAGTCCGCTGCGACAGAACGCGTTCTTTCAGGATGCCGAGCAAGAATGCATGGGACCATAACCCTAAGCAGCTTCGATGTAAATGAACAGAGCAGTGAGCGCACGACCCTCGCCCAATGTTGTTAATTTCTCCCAAGGGCCCCAGTACAACATCGAGTCTGGATCCTTCTATCATGAACATGAACAAGGAGCGTACACGAAGAGTTTGGTATCCAATATGCACGTAGAATTTCTGGCAAGCAGCGCTAATCATCATGGTCAGCAAGTATAGCTCTATTAAATCTGCAACAAAAATTGTTTCCGACCTCACATGAGTTACGGTTTCATGTCGTAGCGAATGCAAGAATTCGAGCTCACGAATCAGCACCCGTTGTGTTTTTACGACCCGTAAATTTAAAAAACTCTAAATACTAATAAAATCCGAGTCCATCTGTGTTCGAGTAAAATAGTAGCACGAGAGAGTTGTGAGTACATTGGAGTTCTGAATTCATTTAGGGTTTTCAGCCTATTTTGAGTTGTGAGTTCACTCTGAGTTTTGAGTACATTTTGAGTCTGAGTCCATTTTGAGTCTGAGTGCATTTTCAGTTCGGAGTACATTTTCACTTCTTAGTACATCATCAGTTCTGCGTACGTTTTGAGTTTGAGTCCATTTTGAGTTCTGAGTCTATTTTGAGTTCTGAGTACAAGCTGAGTTTAAGAACATTTGGAGTTTTGAGTACACTTTGAGTAGTGAGTAGGTTATGAGTTCTGAGTGCATTTCTAGTACTTGAGTACATTTTTATTTCTGAGTGAATTTTGAGTTCTGAGTACATTTCGAATTTGAAAACATTTTGAGTTTGTGTACAATTTCAGTTCTGAGTAAATATTGTTTTTTGACACCGAGAGAGTTATGAGTTTTGCGTTGGCTGTGAATTTGAGTTTTAGTTAGCGCAGATTTGCTGCTCAGCAGTGAGTTTGAGTTGGAGTGAGTGGTGATCTGAAAAATAAATTTGTAAGCGAGTTTTAGCGAACCACGCCAACTTTGACGAGGTATGCCTGCATCTTACATGAATAAATGAACACCCAGAAAGCGGTAGCGCTCGCGTGATCATCATCATCATCCTATTTACACCCATTTCAGCGCAAAGGCCTCTGACATAGATCTTCAATTATCCGTATCCTGTGCTAACAACAACCAATTCAGCGCTGCGAAATTCTTGATCTCATCTTCCCATCTAATATTCTGCAGCCGCCTGCCACTCTGATATTGGAAGGAACCCCCGTCTGTTACCCCTAATTAGTAGCGGTTAGCTAGCCTTCCATTACAGGCATTCCCCACACCCACTTCCTAATTTATGCTAATATGTCCTAAACACGCGTTTGTTCCCTGACCTTCTCCTCTCCGGTCTTGCCCCAACTGTTGCACCTTACATGTTCCGTTTTGTTGCACCCTGAGTCGTCCTCACTTTAAGTTGAACCCTCTTAGTGAGCCTCAAGTTTCTACAACGTAGGTGAGTTCCCGTAAGATGCAGCTGTGATACTCTTTCTTCTTCAAGGAAAATGTAGGCTGCCTTTCATTATCAGACAATGCGTTGCAATTGCACTTCACCCCACTCCTATCCTACTAGTAATCTTCGCTTTGTGGGTGAGATCCAGGGCCACTATTTGGCCTAAGTAGATATATTCCATCACCATTTCCACTGCCTGTTCACGTATCTCATACCGCGGTGCTCTCCCGTGACTACTAAGGTTTACATAAGTTTTGAGCATAATATTTTCAGACGCATGGTTTTAGTGCTTGTCTAGTGCAGTTCTCATGATTTGTGATTGCTTTCCTGTGTAACGTAGCAAGGCTACATCATCAGAAAATCTGAATTTACTGAGGTATTACCTTACTTAAATAATGAGTGTACTTGCACAAGCAGTACTCTACCAGCACCATATCTGGCACGTTAGGGTATTTTTAACTAAACCAACTGCAAGTGCTTAGGGGAAGTGTAATATAAAATAAAGATACAACGAATTCCTACATTTCGAAATCCACTTGTCGTTTCTACACACATCCGATATTAAAAACACACGTTGGATGGCCTACTCGTAAAAGCTCGTATAAAAGATATTTTTTTGATTTTGGAGTTCGATACGTTGTATGTGCTGGAGGATTTGACTAAAATTTCTGCTTCGCCCTTTCGGCGTATTGAGTATAATGAGCACTGTGCGTGATCCATTAACTAATCACGAATGAAACGTGTTGTAATTACATCTCCTACCTGTCCACTCCACCTTTTTTGAATCCTAAATGGGTTCCTAAAAAGCATATTAGCTCTTGTTCGATAGCCAGAAACAGGTAGCTACTCAATAAACCAAGTAACTTTGCGTGCTCGTATGGGGCTAGTTGAAGTCAGTTCTTAGTTGGTTTTCCAAAAACACCTAATTAAAGCAACCATTCGCCATGCAACGTAGGGTAGTGCAGGTCCGCACAGTGATGTAGAGAAAAAGATGCATACTGAATTGGAATATTTACCTTTCGTATCAAGGCAATGATTGTAGCAACAGCTAACTCTATTTTTCAGTATGAAGTTATGTCGTTTGGGTTTTCATTGGCTGTCTGGTCATCTGCTTTGTGTGGGCTTTTATCAGTGTGCTTGCCAGCTTGTGGCCTCTGTCAGCCGTGTTTTCTGGGCAATTTTCAGAGCGCCTTATCATGGCCCCAGTGCGCGCAGTGCGGCACCGCATACTGTCGGTACGAACAAACGTATATAAGCTTGAATCCAGTCTTGTTCATTCACACGAGACCAGCGCACGTACGTCATATTTCTGGCTTAGCGAATCAGGGAGCAAAAAGTTTGTTTCCTCTTTACACCACAACACAGCAATATCTTTTTACCGCGCTGAAAAATAACATTTATATGATGTAGAACGAATTAGCTCACCCCAGGCTCTCACTGAGATAAAAAAGACCTAACCCTGCGTACTCTGAAAGAAGCTTCCGGTTGTTCTAACGTATGGTGGGCCTACCTATGCTTCAATAAGACCCGATATTTTATTCATGAACGTAAAGACGCAGTGCCACGCAGCTGTCTGGAGTTCACTGTGAGGACCGTTGATCTTTTGCCTCTAGAAAAAAGTGGGCCTCTGGTTTTCTACCTTGCACCCACACTCCCACTTTTATTGAGTTTCTTAGGGGTACAAGTACTTCTTAAGAGTGCGCTTTGCTGCCGGTTAGAACAAGTTGTGTGGAACTCGCAATTCATATGGCAAGCACCTGCCTCTTAGCGCCGGTTTTTCAAAGTATATTGCCTTTCGCCAGTACAGTATGAACGGCGGAAAAAAACTTTTTGTCGTTTTGTAAGAGCTCCCGGTGCGTTTTAACGGTGAAGTTTCTAGCACAAATCTTTGGACATTTTGGCGTTTTTGCTGCTGGTTGTGTTGCACTTTCTTAACCTTTGTCCTTCATCTACGCAATTTGCTGTTTATTTTATTCTTGTGTGCTTGTGGAGCACCGTGTTTACTTTGTTTATATTTTGTTCGCTTTGCTAACAAAAACCTAATTTGCCATATTTTGGGTACGTTTTTTTATCGCTAGTGCATTGCGTATGTAGAGTAATGTAGCGTGCGGGTAATAGTTTTGGCATTCTCACGTGAACACCTTCGCTGCCGTTATGCGAGACAAATAATAGCGTTTTAGTTTATGTAACAAGCGGCAGTAACATTTGGAAGACCTTTTCGTGCATATCTGAAGAGCCAGGGCATACAAGAACACCACTATATTGTTCAAGTAATATAGTGTCTAGTTCTTAACACTCAGATTGTCAGAAACGTCAGCATGATCCTCCACAAGATTGCCTATTCATAAAGATCAGGTGTTCAAGACCAAAACTTTGAAGTGCCAGAAATAGAGAAAAGAGAAGAAAAACCAAATCAAAAATATGCAGTTAGTACACCTCGCCCGATGAAATAAAGTAAACACACAAGCCCGAAAATGAACATTGGAAACACAAGGAAAAAGAGGTCTAGAGGTAACAATAGAGGGCAGTTTACTTCCACACGAATGCACAATTGGGGAAAGTTACAATTCAATTCCTTACAATAGCGTAAACTTAAACATAAATAAAATATTTACCAAAGTATTAGGAAAAGCACAATATGCGTATGAAACATGGTCCACATAAATGAGACCAAAATAAAGGTGTGGAAGAGATCGAATGAAAATGGGTTCAGGTTGGCTCACCATAACGCGAAATTTAGGCGCAGCACGAACTGCAGAGACTTCTCGGCGAGGGTGTGTGGCTGCTGACTCAGTAGCGCGTAACTCTGAATTCTGCTGTCGGCAATGCTGCAACAATGCTTGGCAAGCTGGTGAGCTGCAGCTGCGGCGAAGCAGTTTACTCATCTCAGAAAATGATCGCGTTCGCATATTTGCTTATATCTGTCCAAACTTAGTAAAAAGATGATCCCATTCTGCCGTGCCTACAACGTTATGCCTTTCTTCCCATTTTTGCCAAGCGCTCATGCCTTTGCCGCCCGTATTTGTCCTTCCACGTTGAATACGGCGCTGGCTTGGTCCCGACAGTCCAAATCCTGTTACGTTTCACTGCTAGAGAGCGATCTACTGGAAGCTCCTTCGGTCTGCTGGAATTCTGCGAATGAGCTCCTTTGGTGCTCCGCAATGGTCTTAAATTTTCGGGGAAAACGTTTCTTCTCTATGCTTGCTTGTGGCAATTTCAAAAGCCCAGCATCCGTGCGCTTCAAATTAAAAGAACATTGAAAATATCACGTATGTATTGATGTTTTCTTAAAAACATCGTGAAAATGGGAACATTGGTGCCCGATTTAGCAATTTAAAGGTGTGTTGCTTATATAAAGGTCTCGTTCACAAACCATAAGTTTTCGCGGGGTGCCTGAATTGTGGGACAGGTATACAAAGAAACACGCAGACTGTAAAATGTTCAGTTATTATTACCCTTTAATAAGACTACCGCTTTTTAAAACGGAATTCCGAAAATGGCGAACGCCGACCAACGTGAAAAACACCCTGCATCTGTAAAAATATTCATTTTAATACAGGATAAGGCAGGTCATAGCTACATTAGGGTAGATTACATCATAGTCTAAGATAGTGGGTGAGTGGACGGATATTTCATTGGAGGTTGGAGGGCAAAGGAGATCGGGCTTATTCCAACTTGTTCATTAATATTAGAGTAAGAGAGAAATACACCAACCAAAAGCAATTATTCAAACCAGTCCCAGCGCTTGGGAGGCTACTCGGACATTCATCAGAGGGACTGTGTTAGACCGAAAGCAGCAGTTATGAAAGGTGTCTTCACTTTCTTTTCTTTTACTTGCATCTTGCCATTGCGCCTTAGAGGACGGGCGAGTAGAGGGCAAGAATAGCCCCCAGGGATCAATTGAGGCAACCCCGAGTCTCTTGTAAGTGCCAGGACTGGAGGAGTATTCCTTGTGAGTAATTGGTTCTCGTGTCAATCACCTGTACCCATTCGAAGTCAATCGGGTCGTCAGCTTTTTCACAGTGTTCGAAGACTGCACTGCGCTGAATCTCAGACATGTTAAAGTCGCTTTTGTGCTGGTATAGGTGTTCCGGGAAGTTCCCGGATTTGGCAACGAAACCAGTGGGCATGGCGCGCAAGCAATTTTCTAGACGACCCCTTGGGCTTTTTTGGCGGAAGCTCCTTCGGTTTGCGCATCAGTCAATCTAGAATTAAAACCGACTTGTGGGATACGATATTGCCTCCCTTCCGAAGAATGCAGGATAATATTTAACTCGTTCATTTGACTAGAACAGGGAAATACGGGTAGGTCGTCTGGCGGAGAGGGGGACTGAAAACAGTGGAGGTAACGGAGTGGTTGCTCCCAGTTGGCGTCAATGGCGCGGAATTTTTAAGTGCGAATGCACTTCTTAAGCGACCCTGAATCACGCGTCCACCGCCGTCCGTCCGTCCGCACCACATACTCACTTAGGGCGATTGGCCAAGAAGACTTCCTAATTTCTTTAGCACATACCCACTTAGGGCGATTGGCCAAGAAGAAGAAGGGCGGCGAGTGGTTGATGGAATACATGCTCGCCAACCACTCCATGACGTGCCTATCGCTAGAGGCTCCCACCACCATCAACGGCAGCTACATCGACCTGGCCTTTGCGAGGAACTGTCTGATACGCGCGGTCTTGCAACAACTCTTGACTGTACATTTCAGTGACCACAAGGCGGTCATAATGACCGTCAACTACAACGACAACACCAACAAGTGCTGAATAAAGAATACTGTCGTCTCACTTCACTTGCGTGTGTGTGTGATCTCCTCGAACATACACTTTAATTCACCAAGATTTCCAGAGAACGACTAACGGGGTGTGTGAATCCCCACTTGATCACGCGGGGGTGTTAAATGCAACTAACGGGCCAATGCCAACACAGTTCAAGATAACTCCCCCTCATAGCATCTCCCGTGCATTCGCACTTCCCCATGCTCCCCTTCGGGGAAATGCGGATGATTTTTTATGGTTGCAGAACAAACCGTGGAGACAGCCTTTTACGCCCCGTCTGAAGTTGTTTGTATATCACTTTTCCTTTAGGGTCTCTATAACGAGTTTTTTTACCTTCTTCGGGTAGCCTTCGGTTGAGAAAAAATCCTAGAACTAAGTAAGTAAACTGAGAGTACAGAAAAATAGTGGGAATTTGGGTGGTAAAAATGAAGCCGTAGGTACCGGCCGGTAGGAGTGGGTTTTTTGTGCAGTGTGAAATTGACTTGATCAGCCTTCGTTTTCATTAAAACCGAGGAATGGTAAGGTGCTGTTTGATTCTCTTTCGAAAGTGGAGTGGATGGCTGGTTCCATTAGGTTTTAGCAGAAATGTGCTCTGCTATCAAAACTGCAAAAACTGCGCTCTTTTACCGATGCTGATGCCGTTCCTGCAGCTCGGGCTGTCGTTCTCGTGTGTAGTTGTCGAGGTTGTGACGGTCAGGGAAAAAGAAACGCTAGTGCAAAGCCATACTCTGTCTAAAAAGAATTTTGTCATCTGGATCAATATGCACTACGGAAACAAGTTCAGCGAAGTGGCCTGCTTCCTTGACGGGGGTGGATGTTTTACCAACCAGAGGGCAGAAATGTGATGAAGGAAATCGGACAGGGCTGAAAGGTTTAAAATCGTAATGTGCATAATAGGCCACAGGGGAACATTGCGCTAATAAATTTGGGTACACTAAAAAAACAAGACGCAGGACAAACCAAAACATAAAAGCCCGATGTTTCCGTCAGTCGTTTTGCCGAAGAGCAAATAGCCTATGCCACTAAATTACGTTGGAAAAAAAATTATACGATGCTGACGTCTGTAGGTTAAAAACAATTTTCTTGGTCCAACAGTGGCTATATGCAGGGTTTTGGACCTCACACAAGACAACAAGACAGGAGAACATCTATTCAAAGCATATAACTGAATTGAACTAAGGGTGATAAATGTAGAAGGAAAGATAGATTTTAAATTACATTCATTACATTTTAAATGTCATTTTTTACAGTGAAACAACCAAGAGTTATTGGAAGAGAGTACCTGCTTCATGTGTCGCCGACAGCAAATTGCGGGGTGTTTTACGTCACCAAAATCCGGATAGAAGGTTAGACAAAGAGTTTTAATTTTAAAATCATTTACCAAGTATTCTTGCTTCCAACAAAAATGCCAGTATTTACAAAAAATTGCTTTACATTGTGTCATTCAAAACAAGCTGTACACCCAGATCATCAGTCCTGATTGGCATGCAAATGCTCACCAGATAATGTCTACTGTTGCATACATTCGCCCCAAGTGCATTAAGCGAAGGAAGCAATGCACCCACAAATTGTTTGGCCATTACAAATCTGTACACACATGAAAAAAGTTCTTGAAATGATTCTACCTTCTGAAATTATTCGAGACTCTTTTTGAACACTTGGTGGTATGGTGGTATGTCTTTGTTGTTGACTTTGGCGCTTTCGGTTTTAATAGCTGTGCGGTTGTTTTTTGTTACAGTATATTGAGTTTAGGCCCATGAAAATCACATATTGCGATACGCGTTTATATTCCCGAACCCCCAAAGGCCGAAGACTTCCGATACCGACTTCTGTTATTGTTTAATCAATTACTAATTTTGTGAGTGTGGAAAGGTGAAGGGAAACGTCGAAACTACTTATATATTTTTCAGAGAGGAAAAAATAAAATAAACGAGAGTTTTTGTAAGAGCATTTGATTTTCTAATCAGAACAAATCTTGCTTTCGTGCGTGCAGCCACTACATGCTACTTGTATTCTTATCGGCACGCCGTGTAATACGGTTCCGTGGTGCGTTCCTCAGGCATAAGACGCAAGGACACCTATTAGGACCCAAACATTTTATGGAGAGCTTTGAATAGGAAGACACTATTCTACAGCTGAATAATATTGAGGGTGGATTTGGGTGGCAAATATTTCGGGATTTTCTTCCACCTTCAGTTGTCAGCAGGGTCTGTACTTGAGAGGGGTCGCTGCTGCTGAACACGCCCAAAGAGATATAGGTACATTCGTTGTTTTCCAATTAGGTCTCGGAAGCATTGCCAATAATAGTGATTCTGCGCCTGCGTCGTAATATTGCAAACTACAGTGGTCGAAATGCTTCATAGTCCCGTTGGGGTGGTTTGTCACCTTTCCAAGCTGTCGCTAGAAAAGGCTTTTCGTTCAACAAGCCGTTATTTTTTCGCAGTGAGAGTGACACTTCACTTCTTTTTAAGACGTTGCTGTATATCGTCTTTCCCGAGTCGAGCAGTAAACAACGTTGTTTTCTCAGACATTAAAATTCAAAATGTAGTTTAAATCATTGCACTTATATGGCTGCTAGTGGGAGGCGTTAACCCTCACGACGAACTTCGTAAAGAGCTGGAAAACGTTGCCTATTTCGAATATATCTATGGCACGGTGATTATGAAATTGAAGCCGCCTCATCAAAACACAGCACAAGGTTCACACCCCCAGTGAACAGAGCAATCAGAAAAATAAAAGTGTTTATTTTAAAGCGAATTTTACTAACTGAAATACAGATGAGCAAACCAATCCAGAACACTCGCGTAATTTCAACGCATAAGTTTAAGCGCTACACACATGTTGGGTAACTCTAGCGTTTTGAGCAAGTAAATTACAATCCGAAACCATTTTTGAAGGTAATAAATCCAGAACACGCGTCACAATAAACAGTACCAATATTCAATTAGGAAGTGCTACTCTTGCCATTGGAGACTGCGCCGCAATAAACTCATACGTCTTCTCCATTTCCCCATCACCTTGTATTTCCATTTATGAAATCATAAGCGGATTTTTATACAGGGCGTGCAAGCTATCGTGCACAATACAGTAATTTTATTTTTAAGGAGACCAAACTCTATTTGTAATTTTTATAAAACTTGAGGTTTACTATTCTACTCAGTGTTTTAAAGAGGCACTTCTTAGTACCCACGAAGGCCATCGAACAGTCATCCCGTGGGCATTTATTCTGAATGACAGATAAACCCGCTAAATATAAAAATACCACGTGATGGTGCTCCCGCGAACCGCAAAAAGCAGCGCTATCAAATACGCTGATAAAAGCAAGTGATTCGCCTGTCACCTGTGTTAACGGCACGCACGGAAGGAGGAGCAACCGCAACTGTACGGGGCGCTTGGGGCAGATCCACACTCAGTCATGGTTTCCCCTTTTTTCTTTCTTATCTTTGTTTTATTCTTGCTAACGCCAACACAGCCTGTTTGAGGGCATTGCTTTGAGAGGCAGGCCGGAGCGCTGTCACGTTTCATATCTGAAATTTCGCCAAATTTCTGTAATTGGTCAATAAAAATACCGCAGTTAAATTTCTTTCGTGGGTACTTACAAGTGCCTCGTTTAAACATTATTGATTTGGCGACTAATCCTCAAGTTATATAAGAATTACAAATAATTATTTGCGTTATTACAAAAAAACACTCATAGCTTCAAAAAAGTGTTTCAAACAATATGCACTAGGTTGTGATCCGGTAGCGCCATTGCTTTTTTTTAAAACATCTGGTCATGCAGCCGGCACACCCTGAATAATAACTACTAATTGTGTGGAATCTTGCGTTATAGTAGTTACAATACCTCAGTTGTGAGGCTAGACGGAATCTGCCAAGAGATACATAAAATGACCAGACTCGTAATATGTGGCAAGTTAGCCGACGTTTTCCAACATTCTCTCTATACAGCAATCGTTGTGGATGCTTGACAAATAGGTGGTATCACTCATATATGCCAAGCAGGTGCCAGATCACTGCCCTCAATTTATTCAGCAATGTCATCGAGCTTGTATTCTTGGTAAATAACTTGAACACGTCATATCTTTTTCTTTTATAAAACGATTACCCAGCATAATTTTCATGTATTCAGCACGTAATTCAGCAGTGCTGTTTATGTAAAACGTTATTTTAATTGGTTGGCGATCTACAACAAGCAGTTTACTATTTCATAAACATTGTTGCCATATTCAGTGACTTTACAAAGCATTCAATAAAGTTCCACACACTTGCGTACAAATGAAGCTAGCCGGGCTCAATGTACATAACAATTATTACTTAGATTTCAAATGTTTAAGCAATCGCGACAAATTGGTATTTTAATTTATCAGCACTGCTATTCCTCAACGCTTCGGAGCTCCTCGAGCCTACGTACTCGGAACATTTTTGTTATATATTTGCATCAATATCAGCAGAAACAACCTGTATTGAACAATTACACAGGTTGCAGGGTAGGCAGCGATGGCGTAGAGGTAGAACACCGGCCTCGCGTGCAGAAGGACCGTGGTTCGAATCCCGGTGCCGCACAACTCCCACCGGATTAAAAAAAAATCTGCGTATTCATGGAATTGCACAAAGGGGCTTGGGGTGCGGCCTGACCACGGCGACCATTGCCGGTAATGCACTCCCTCACCAGAGCAGGATTGGCCACCCTGGTGTAGTAACGGCCCCAACCTCCCATGAATGGTGTAGTAACGGCCACAACCCTCGGCCCTCAGTCCCCAGCGGCCGCAAAGCAACTGACCACGGCGGCGGTCAGACCTGTGACGCAGCAGAGGGTGCTAAGAATCCCTGGATCCGGACAGGCCGCCAATAAAATCTGAACCTGGCAAAGTTTAACGCGCGAACCTTATCTAGCGATGCAAGTCTCGAGGCGTTCTTCGAGGAATTAGAGGGCATTAAATGGGATGCAAAAGGGCTTAGCGAGGTTAGGAAGGCCGGCGAAGCCTTTACGGTGCTGAAAAATGGACACGTCCTATGTCACCGTGGTCTAGAGGACAGAAGAGAACTGGGAGTGGGATTTCTAGTCAATAAAAGCATAGCTGGCAACATAAACGAATACTATAGCATTACCGAAAGGGCAGCAGGTCTTGTAATTAGGCTCAATAAGAGGTACAAGCTCAAGCTGGTGCAGGGCTACGCGCCCACATCCAGCCACGATTTCCAAGCAGTGGAACGCTTCTATGAAGATGTGGAATCGGCAATGGCTAACGTAAAAACACAGTATACCGTACTTATGGGGGACTTCAATGCTAAAGTAGGCAAAAATCAGGGTGGAGACAAGGCAGTTGGGAACTATTATCTGGTCTGTAGAAATATCAGGCGGGCCCTACTAGTTGAGTTTGCAGAACGGAATAACCTACGCATTATGAATACCTTCTTCTATAAACGGCACAGTGGGAAGTGGACCTGGAGGAGCCCGAATGGTGAGCACAAAAATGAAATAGACTTCATATTATGCAATAACCCTGGCGTCGTGCAGGATGTGGAAGTGCTCGGAAGGGTAAGGTGTAGAGACCACCATATGGCAAGATCTCGAATTAGGCTAGATTTGAGGAGGGACCGCAACAAGCTAGTACGAAAGAAGCCGATAAATGAGCTAACAGTAAGACGTAAAGTAGAAGAATTCAAGATCGCGCTGCAGAACCGATATTCCGCCCTTAACGAGGAAGCCGAGCTTACGCCACAGGAAGCCAGAGACAACCTTACACGCATTATCATGGAGTGTGCAGTAGAAGTCGGGGGCACTATGGCTAGACAGGATACTGGTAAACCTTCACAGGAGTCGAAAGATCTAATCAGGAAACGGCAAACCATGAGAATCTCTACCGCAGCTGACAGAATAGAACTAGCCGAGCTCTCGAAGTTAATCAATAGGCGTAAGACGGCTGACATACGGAAGTATAATATGGACAGGATTGAATACGCTGTAAAGAAAAGAGGTAGCCTGAAAGCAGTGAAGAGACGTCTTGGCGTGGGAAAAAATCAGATGTATGCACTTAAGAATAAGCAAGGCAATGTCATCACAAATAGGGATAAAATAGTCACAGTGGCCGAGGAGCTCTATAGGGACCTGTACAGTACCCAGGACATACAGGATAATGCCGAAGAAGACAGTACTTCAGACGAGATAGACATCCCACCAGTAACGACCGAAGAAGTAAGGAAGGCCTAGAAAGAAATGAAAGGGGGAAAAGCACCTGGTGAGGATCAGCTAACATCAGACATCTTGAAGGATGGCGAAGAAATTGTGTTTGAAAAACTGGCAAACCTGTATACGCAATGCCTAATGACTGCAATGGTACCGGAATCTCGGAAGAACGCGAACATCATCCTTAGCCATAAGAAAGGCGCCATGAAGGACTTAAGAAATTACAGGCCGATCAGCTTACTGTCAGTCGTCTACAAGGTATTTACCAAGGTAATCGCTAACCGAATCTCTGCAACCTCAGATTTCAGTCAACCTAAAGAACAAGCAGGGTTCCGTAAAGGGTATTGAACAATGGACCATATTCACACGATCAATCAGGTGATAGAGAAGTGTGCTGAGTATACTGAACCCCTATATATAGCCTTCAAAGATCTTGAGAAAGCATTTGACTCGGTCGAATCCCTAGAAGTCATTCAGGCATTGCGGAACCAGGGGGTAGATGAGCATTATGTAAGAATACTAGAGGATATCTACAATGGGCCTACAGCTACCATCATCCTCCTTATGGAGAGCAGTAAAATACTTATAAGGAAGGGTGTCAGACAAGGAGACACAATCTCTCCAATGTTATTCACAGCATCCTTACAAGAAGTATTCAGAACGTTGCATTGGGAACAGGTGGGAGTGAGGGTTAATGGAGAATACCTCAGTAACCTCAGATGTACTGATGACGTTGCCTTGCTAAGTAACTCGGGGGACGAATTGCAAAGCATGCTTTCCGCACTGGGCGAACAGAGTAGAACCGCGGGCCTGAAAATAATATGCAGATAACTAAAGTAATAATCAATAACCTGGGGAAGCACAGAAGTTTGAGATAGGTGGCGAGGCAGTGGAAGTGGTGAGCGAACATATCTGCTTAGGCCAAGTTGTGACCCCAGATCCCAACCATGAGGCAGAGATAATTAGAAGGATCAGAATGAGGTGGGGTGCATACGGCAGACATTCTCAGATAATGAATAGCAGTCTACCATTGTCGCTGAAGAAGAAAGTGTATGACAGCTGCATCTTACCAGTACTCACCTACGGGGCAGAAACTTGGAGGCTTACTGCGAGGGTTCAACTTAAATTGAGAACGACTAAGCGGGCAATGGAGGAGAAAATGATAGGTGTAAGATTAAGGGACAAGAAGAGAGCGGAGTTGGTCAGGGAGCAAACTGGTGTTAGAGACATATTAGTAGAAATTAAGAAGAAGAAATGGACGTGGGCAGGGCATGTAATGCGAAGGCAAGATAACCACTGGTCATTAAGGGTAACAGAGTGGATCCCTAGAGACGGCAAGCGTTGCAGGGCGCGGCAGAAAGTTAGATGGGCAGTTGAGATCAAGGAGTTTGCGGGGATAAATTGGTCACAGTTGGCACAGGACCGTGGTAATTGGAGAATAATGGGAGAGGCCTTTTCCCTGCAGTGGGCGTAGATAGGCTGGTGATGAGGATGATGATGACAGGTTGCAGGACCGCTTTTTGTACATATTAATTCATTATATTTTAAATGATAGAATTGTACCGGTAGATGTTAACAAAATATCACTTTGGAGCGAGCAATGGCACAAGCAAATAAATTTAAAAATACGACAATTATATATACGAGAGACCGAAAAGTTTGTTTACGTCATATTTTGTAAATAAAATGTGCATATGAAATGTCCGAATTCGAGAACCTTCCATGCATGGCGTACTTGTTTGGACAGACCTACGGTATTCGCACATTCTTGTCAGAAAATCTGACATGAGATTTTTTATTTTCTTGCAGGCCTCTTTCATAATGTTATGGAAACGTTTTTACAAAGTTTGAACATCGCCGCAGCAATTATCTCAAAGTGATAAAGGTTTTTATTTGTCTTCGGCGCCAAGGCGGCAGTGCGCGTTGAGTTACACTCAAGAAAACAAACCTAGCTATCTACAGCGACGAGCTGACTTCAAATGGCGTACTCGTGTTATCGCGTTGCTGTTCCAATAGTCTAACAAGTTAAATCTGCGGTTTATGTGCATATTCGTTAAAGTTTCAGGCATGAACGGAAACGTAAACAAACCGTAACTGTAACATTCACAACATTCCATTCAGGGTGGACGCCTTCGTGCAGGGCTGCGCAAATTTACACATTTTCATCAAAACCTCTGCCGTGTGGGTTTTAATACTTTTGCATTTTTCTTTAACGAAAATGTAGCGCAAATTTGTTCCCAATTTCAACCTCGTGGCCACAATACATTTACAGTTATGAACGTACTTTTTCAAAAAAATCTGCCATGTGTGATGACCTCTTTTTGCTGTCCTCTTTTAAAAACGTTTAGGGTGCCTTTTTAACTAACTAGAACTTTTTAGCAGTAATAGCAGACTACAAACGTTTTTCTTCGGCGCCGAGGTGGCTTCACGTGCTGAGACACATGCACGCAAAACAAATCTTGCTCACTTCTGCGACACGGTAGCCCTTTAAAACTTATACTCGCGTTATCGGGACGATGTTATAATTTGTCCACTTAAATCAGCTTGCAAGGCTCACTGTTTTTAAAGTTACCGCTAACAGCCGAATTGTAAGCAGACATTCGCGCTATGTTCGAGAAGCTTCCATTCTTGGCGGACACGCTTACATGGTGCTGCGCGAGCTGAGCTTCCAACTACCCAGCTGAATGTCACACTAACAGCACAGCTTCTCCTTGCTAGTTTCTATTTGGCAAGCTGAGCTTCTCATGAGTTACTTTTCGTAGCTATACGCTTGAGCATGGCAGTAGCTCACCTTTCCAATGACTAGATGACATTGAATCTGAGCAGTACGCCAGCGTGTAACTATACCCCAGGTGGTTATTCCCCAGCAGGTGTGAAGCACCTGTAAATGGCAGTGGTTAGAACAGAAAAACAGAAGGGGGTGCAAGAATCTGTGGGTCCTGACAGGCCGACAATAGAACTTGACTTTGGCAAAGTTTAACGGACGCACACTGTCTGGCGAGGGAAGCTTAGCTGTAGTACTAGAGGAGCTCCCTTACACTAAGAGGGACGAAGTTAGAAGGACAGGCGAAGGCTTCATGAAGCAACCGAGCCGGCATAGCCTGGGCTACAGTGGACGCCACTATGAAAGTTAACATGGGACGGGATTTCGAATTTACAGAGATATATCTGGAAACGTGGAGGCGTTTTTCAGCATTAGCGAGAGAGTGCCGGCTGTCTGGATGAAGCTAGACGGGTGATACAGGTAAAAGATAATGCTGCCCTGCGCGGAAAAAAACCAGCTATGAGGATGAAGCCGTAGGTAGCTTCTACAAGAACATCCAAGAAGCAAAGAAGAATGCAACAACGCACTTTGCGATCATGATGGGAAATTTTACCCAAAGGTTGGTAAGAAGAAACTGGGAGGAAGGTGAGTTTCAAACTTCAGAATAGACAATCACAACTGTCTAAGAGATACACTTGCGGGTTTTGCAGAACGAAAACACGTGAGACTAATGAACACTATATTCTTCCAATGAAACAATAGAAAACAAAGATGGGAAAGTCTCGGTGCTACAACGAAAAACAAAAATAACTTCATTCTAGGTGACAACTGGGTAATTTTCAAGACGTAGAGGTGCTCAGTAAGGTTCGGAGCAGCGATCACCGGATGGTTAGATGGAAGCTAAGGCTAGATCTTTGAAGACAAACAACGAAACTTGTGAAAAATAAAAAAATCCCGTAGAGAAGCAGCCATAGCCCGGTTGCAGGCGTTTAAAATTACTCTAGAAAATAAGTTATCGCTCTGGAAGGAGCAGAATGAGTTCAGTGTAGACATAATACATGACAACCTAACATCAGCTATTAGTGAATCAGCACCATTAGTGGGAGAAGCAACATGTAGAAAACATATAATAGACTAAGACTCCAAAGGAACTAATTGCCACACGTTAGAACATAAAATTGTCGACTACGACACATCAGATTGAATGAGCCGAAGGGTCAAAACTGATTAAAAAAAGAAAACACAAAACACTCTTGCATATAACAGGCTACTGATCGAGGAAAGCCTCCAAATACAAGTAAGCTTAAAAGCAACTAGGAGAAAGCTATCCATCGGCAAAGACAGGGTGTAGGCCATCATAGGTCAGCAGAATATTACGCACAACTTGGACGAGATAATATAATGTAGCAGAACAGCTCTACACCAAGTTGTAAGGCACTGACGTTTGACTATACGAAACTAGTGAGAATACTACCACAACTTGCGATGTCCCACTGGTAACTAAAGAGGAAGTTGGAAAGGGTCTCAAAGAGTGAATATAGAACAAAGATGCAGGGAATGGTGGCATAACCGTAGATCTTTTCAAGGAAGGAGGAGATATTGAACAGAAAAGCTTGCTGCACTATTTTTGGATTGCTTGAGGACACAATACGTTCGCATAGCCTGGAGAAACACCAGCATTATTCAGATTCAATAGAAGGCTGATCGTAAGGACCTCAAGAATAATCAACCCATCAGCATCCTCTCAGCAGTTTACAAGTTCTTGTTAAGTTGTAGATTGCCGAATTTCTGACAGACAAGATTCCCATCTACCCAAAGAGCAGGCTGAGTGTAGGGAATTGTACAGGACCATGCATCTCCTCCATGTCGTCAACCAAGTGAAGCAAAAATCCGCAGAGTACACAAACTCGTTTTACATGATAGTAAGGGGTTACAAAAAAGCCTTTGATCCCGTAATTACCGTAGCCGTTTTAGATCCACTTAAAAAGCAGGCAATAGAAGAAACGCACTAAAAAGAACAGATATAAGCAATGCACGGGAAGGATAACCCTCCACAAGCATAGAGAGAGAAAAAAATTCACGTTTAAGTGTGAAAAGACAAGCAAAGTGATAAAATTTCGATCCAAAAGGGGGTACGACCGGATGATACCTTCTCTTCAAAACAGTTAAGGGCATGTCTGCAGGGGTTTTTAAAAAGCGCTACTGCGAAAAATAGGAATAAGATAAACAGGGTACACTTCATGAATTTGATGCTTGCTGACGACATGGTCATGATGAGTGAGACTCCAGATCACACATAAAATATGCTTGAGAAAGTACTATAAGATAGGACGGCCTTGTGGCTAAAACATGAATAAATAAAAAAAATCGAGAAGAAACACGTCAGAAGCGTTATAAGTAGAAACTTATAAATACCTTGTACAGATGGTTACTGCTGACCCCAACCACGAGAGATAAATGTGGCGCAGAATAGGTATGGGCGGGTGATCATTCTGCAAGCATTCCCGAATAACTAAACGTAATCTGCCTCTGTGAATAAACAAAAATGTACAAGCAGTGCATATTGTCGAAATTAAATACGGAGCTGAAACATGGCGTCTTCATAAACAACTAGAAAGCAAATTTAGGTCGGCCTATTGGGCCAAGGAAATAGTATTGTTACGTAAAGCACTCAGGGAGGAGAAACGAGCTACCTGGATCAGAGTACAAACTGCAGTAGAAGATATAATAGTTCCTGTAGGAACTTCTTCCTCTTCGTACAAAATAAATTCCGCTCCATAGCTCACCTCGTCGTGTCGCTTGACGTCCCGGGTTTCGGCACCATGGGGAAAACGTCCAGGGAGGCAAGAGAGGAGGCCGTCGTCGATAGAAAGCAGATATATTTACACTATGTACAGAGAACTGGGTGCTAAGCAGCCATTTTGACGCCTCGCCTGGTCGTCTTCTTCCTCATCGCTATGGGTCTGTTGCGCTCACTGCTTGCGACGTCCTCGTCGTCATCGAAAGTTCCAACAGTTCCAATAATGTAAAAGAAATGAACTTCGGCTAGCCATATGGCGGGATGAACCGAGAAACTAATCAGCGCAGAGCTAAATAGCTATCTTGTTTAAAATATATTTAAATTACTGCGCTACTATAATGCTACTGCTTCCGCAGGCATCGTCACATCTTTTCTGCTTTAGCGCAAGGTGAAACACGTTACCGTGCACTTTTTGTAGTATTCGTATGCAAATGTATCTTCTCGTTTTTTATCTCGGCATAATATTATCCAAACTATGTGCATACTTCGTCAGATATTTTTTGGAATGAGTAACTTTTCAAAGCAATATAAACGTGAATATCTGTGTGAAGTACTTACTGTAACGACGTTTGACCCTTTTTTCTCAGCAAAAAACTGGTTTTGCATACCATTATAAAACATTGTACATAAAAAAATATGCAGTTAACACATGTCCCTTTCACTTGCAGGACCCCGTAAGAAAGGCAGGTGCGTTCTCCGAGTGAAATATGTAGATTCAGGCTATTTGGATGGCTGGAAGTACAAACAATGTATTCCAGCACTAAATAATTGCACCGATATTGTCTGCGCAGGTAAAAAAAAGGCCGACGGCTCTCAATGCAATCCTGTACGTTACTCATGTCCAATAAAAGAGGTTCAAGAACGTTTGCAATGTCGATTTCTCTGCCGGACATTATTGCCTTACTTCTCTTATGGGTCTGAATCCGGTATTGTTTTTTTTTAATTCTCACTAAGTAAATAGCAAGAATGGTTCGAACACCTATTCAGTCAGGGATCACCACTGCTATAATAAAAGAACGAATACTTTCATGTTTCTCAGGACGTCAATCTTGACGTTTTCCAAACGACATTTTTTTTCGTCTCAAGCAGAATGCCTATGCTAGTAGTATGTCATTCTTGAATTACACTGATTTGTTTGTAGTACAAAAAAAACAGGCATTTCGGGGAAAGTTTCTGCGCAATGATTCGTAACAAATTTTGTCAAGCTTTAGCAAGCGGTGCGTTTAGATTTACTGGAGGAAAAGCGGTGTGTTCCGTAGGAAAGCACAGTTGCAAACTAGACATCACGTAACGGTATCCGAAAAACCAACGTGGACCTTTTTACATACTATTCCTGTAAGTTAGGGCTTTTACGAGATTTTTTATTTACACCACTTATTCTGGTCACTATCAGTAATTACCATTTTGCGGGCAGACGAAGCTCGCCCAGCGGGTTATGAGGTACGTGGCTTAGGTTGTACAAGCCATATAGCATGCAGGAACTGCGGTCTGCTGGAACTGTGGCAGTTCGACGTTGTTTCTGCAGGAACGTTATTATCGTCATTGAAACAGGACAGCACCACAAACTGAAAAATTGGGTGGACAGAATTTTGGTGAAAACCTTTATTGCGCACCAGAACACATATGCAAGATTGACCCCCCGGTGTGTAAGGGACGCGGGGATTGTCATCGAACGAGGTCCTTGTAAAATATTGGTAGCTGCAAGAGTTCACCAGATTTTCAAGCCTCCGAGTAAGGCTCCAGAGCCGGCAGAGCTGGTCAGGCTCTTTTGCATAGCATAAAGAGACATGTGTATTTTTATGCCATGTTTTTATGCCGTTCACGAACGTATATTTCGACACACATGTGTCTGTCTAAAGATATTTGTGCGGAGAGAAGGGCACGATGTTCTGTAGCTCAGCACATGAAGCAGAGAAATAGTAGAAACATTGATAATAGACAGTCACATACGACTTGGCTGTATTTTTATGCCTTATACCAAACGGTGAAAAAGCATCCCTATTCTTGCTTTTTGGCGTTAAATAAGTTAACAACATATTGCTCAGCGTCTGATTTCTTCAATGGGTCAGGGTGTTGTTTGTTTTCAGCCGGTATTCGGTGCTGTGAGGAAAGAGAGACGCTTATAGTCGTAGTTAACGGTGTTTGCAGTGATTGCCAACCGATGCCACTGCTCAAGAGATGTGAGGCGCCATGGCGAAGGACAGCGAACGTGTAAGAAATCATGAGGCATCCTGAAACGAAGCTGCGACGAGAGGAGCCGTATAGACCAAGAGAGTAAGCTGCTCCGCACACACGAAGATCACCAGCTACACTCTAAACACTCAGTGAGAGCTCCAAGAAGATCCAAGCGAACGTTTGCAATGTGGATGTAGTTTACTTGACGAGGTGCAAATTCCTGTCAAAGGGCTCCTCTGGGTTTCTGGGAATGAAACTGCGAAAATATCGCAATCTAATCCTTTCACAGTCGCCGCATCCTGCGCTCATAAACTTTGTGATAGATCCGATTCATCGTATACACAAAACCAATGTTACCCACTGTGAGGTCATAGTGCTAATAAAAAATGGCATGAAGACAATTTTTTGTAACAAGAAAAGGTAGACGGGCGAAATTGAACGAGGAGTTCCTTTCAAACAACAAGCCATCGCACACAACAAATGGCCCCAATACTGGGCCACTGCTCCAGTCGTATATTTTAAACAAGCACTTTTGAGTCGCTCTGTCGTAAAGCGAGGCGCTGCAGCGAGTGCAGTAGCTAGATTAGCGTGAGAGTAGACCCCCTCCGGTTCTTTTTATGTATTCAGTGGCGACTGGGACTCCAAACAATGCGTATAACTAGACAAGGGCGTTTACAAACATCATAATCAAAATATATATTTTTGAACAAGCACACAAATGTTAGCTAACTACAAGTGAAATATAAACAAGTCGTACATAAACATACGAAATGTGGAAACAACCGAAAACACAAGGAAAAGCCCCAACCAATTGTTCAGGGCAAAGACGCGCTGTCTAGAGGCCTTCGTGGGTTCTGGGGACGATGCCAGGTGAGGCGTCGCGAAGCTATGATGTCTTTGCGCGTTTGCCGGAACGTGGACAAGGAAGAGGCATTGTGTCCTCGTTTACAATGATCTGCCCATTACCCACTCACAATAGGGCGCCCTGTGGTAGCGGGAAAGTGGCAAACGGCCACTTTTCGTCGACGATGTATCGCAGGCAGTGCATCGTCCAAGGATGGAGCACCCATGATGTCAAAGTGCCAAGAACACATCTCTCGAACTGTAGTCCCGAAAACCCGACGAGCTTCGAATTTTACAGCTCGACATTGCGCTCCTCGAACATACTCCATGCACTCCTCTCGGCGACCTCCCTCGTTCATCTTGGGCTGCCCAGTTGCTTGCCTATGGCCATGTATTATTTGTCCAGGTCACTCCCTAGTTTTTCTTGGGGTTTTTGCTTTCTCGCCGCAACCACACAAGGGCAATCTCCGCAGCCTGCATTCGCCCAACGAGCATTACGATGATTATGATGATGTCCTCAAAGATTGTGGCACTTACCTACAAGGGGGATTGGCCAGGACTAAACCAGTTTTTAAATTACGTGGGTACCTCAAAAGACTAAATTGTGTACGAAAAGAGGTCGTAAAAGGAAACTTAGTTATGAATAAAACCCGGATTACTCAATATAAGCACCCTTCAGCAATTCAAGCTACCTGAAGGTGACAAAAAAATTTGGAATGTAATTTTATAAACCTCTTTTTGCACAGCCTAAATTTGATGCGCCAATTGATAATATAAGTGTGATAAAAAAGTCAACCACAACCGCGCTATCGGGCCCTTTAAAAGCAGTTGTCTAGCGGTTGAGAAACGGCAGCTGTCGAGAGCAAATTGTTCGGTTGTTTCAGGGACCTTACGAAGATGAAAATCCTAATCTGAACAGATAGAAACAAAACCTTTGAATCCAGCAGCGCACCTCGGTGAAGGTCATCTCGGATTGCCGAGAACCACAAAAATGAACATTCCACCTGAACTTTAAATATTGATACTCTTCAAATTATACGTGAGTCTGAACGAGTAGCCTCTAAATGTGCAATATCGTCATAATGTTGAGGATGCAAAAAGAGCCAGATTAGGTTTTCCGAATTGAATTGGAGCTGTGACAGCGAGATTAGCTAAATGGTCAGCTAGCTCGTTGCCCCCGATGTCCGTATGGCAAGGGACCCAAGACACGCGTACCCCTTCACGTGTCAAGTAAAAAAAAATATTAGTGAGGGGTACAATTGAGAGTCGGAAAAGGACGGCAATGGTGAGGGCATGTTTACAACAAGCTGTGTTTGTCATCGTTGTCACACCCAGCTTTCGACATTTCCTTAGGGAAGGTGGTAAGCTGGGTTTCCCCTACGAGAAAACTGCACACGAAGGTAGACAAAACACTCATCGACCACTCCACTTCCACATCCAGTCCACAGCACTGCCATGCACGTGGAACACCATCACGAACACTCACGGAACACCACAGACAGTCGGCACCAGACGTCTTTCATAAGTACCCAAGGTGATAGTGTTCCTTATTTTTTTGTTTATTTATTTATTTATTTATTTATTTACAAGTATCCTCAGGGCCGAAGCATTATAGAGTGGAGTGGTAAGTACAAACAATAAAAAATGGTGAGCAGTAAAAAATACATGTATATTTTAAGTAGCCTATAAAACAATAACATTCAACATCTAAAAGGACTTTTACAGTGCTTATTCGAAAAATATGACATTGGTAAGCGGCAATAAAACGTTATACAAGGCTAGGAAATTCGATTTCAATGGTGATAGCAGACCGGAATTTATTATTGTTATTTATACAGCTGTGGCGGCAGGAAAGCAGTTCCAGTCACTTGAAGTCCAAGGAAGAAATGAAGCCGCAAGAAAACAAGAATGAGATGAGGGGATAGCAAGTTTGTGTGCATGGTCAAGTCGTTCAGACACTTAGGCGGGGGCATGAATGAATTCTGTTTTCAAGAGCGGATGATAGTAAATTTTGTGGAAGAGACACAGGCGATCAATGTTTCTATGGAGCGCTAAAGTTTGTAAATTAAGTGTTGATATCATAGAAGTTGTACTGGCAGCTGTAGTGTAGTTGCAAAGAATGAAACGGGTATGATAGATCTGAACTATTTCCAGTTTATGAATAAAAAACTGGGTCAGGATACTAGATTGAGGCGGCATATTCCAGGTTTAACCTTATAAGCGTTTTGCACAGAAGGTTTACGGATGATGGAACTAGAACGTATGTCTGATAAAGCCGAAGCTACTGTAAGCAATAGCGGTGATGTGATCGATGTGCATATCACACTTAAACTTTTACGTGATGTGGACTCCTAGATATTTTTAAGGGACTACTGATTTTATGGTATCTCTTTACGAATACATAGAAGTTAGCGTTGAAGGGCGAAATATTGTCATTGCCTTGCATTCAGAAATGTTGATCTACATTCGCCAGTTATCCCACCATGTAGCTATATTGTCTAGGTCTGCCTGCCATGTAGTTACATAGGGCGCCTATACAAATTTCATGAAATACGAAATAAAACACAGTTAGGAAGGTCGTTACATATATAAAAAATTATAAGGGGCCTAAAACTTAAGCCTGCGGGACTCCAGTTGTTACTATAGCAGGGCAAAAGTTTAAATTATTAGCTGTAATAAACTGGTTTCGTTTAGTAACAAAACATTCTATCCATTTGAGTAAACTAGTTTGGACGTTCAGGCTACATAGCTTTAACTTTACTATTCGGTGAGAGGTGTTGTCAAACGTATTCTTTAACTCCAAAAATCGTCAATCTACGGATGAACGCGTCAAGATATACATGAATTGTCTGGGAGAACGATAAGGGTTGCCTTATGTAGGAATGGTTTTTACGAATGCCATGTTGAGGGGGATGAATGAAAGGATTAGATTCGAGAAATCGGACAAGGAGAGAGTAAATGATGTGTTCAAAAATTTTACACAGGATGCTGGTGAGCGATATCGGGTGATACTTGCTATGTGATACAATGCTACCGGGTTTAAATACTGGAACCACCTTAACCATCTTCCACTCAAAACGCAACAATCATGATTCTAAGCATTGCTGAAAGAGCATTCAAGGAATGTCTAAAAGTATTAACACGTGCTTTTTAGAAACTTCAAATTGATTTCGTCAATGCCGGCAGAAGAATATATTTGCAAAGAATAATTATGTGCGCAATGCTAGCTCGGTCTCTCAAGAGGGGCAGCGTAGGAGAGTATTCCTAAACGGGACTGTCTGTCACTTCATAGGCATCAGTAAATTTTGAGGGAGAGAAATTGTTTATGAAATTTAAATTTAAGAGTATAGGACAATCCTCATCTAGAACCGTGTTGCCATGCCTATGTATTAGCGAGATCGCTTTACTGCCACGAGGATTTACACAATTCCAAAACTTTTTACACTTTTCTAACAACATAGGGGGCAACGTGTTCTGTAGGAAGCTTGCTTTGGCAGTCTTAACAGTAGAAATGTATGAATTAGATGGGTCATTGCACGCCAGCCATGGATCATTGGTTAGGGATTTTTTTGTGAAACGGTAAAGACGTTTTTTGCTTAGCTAACCTTTTGACTTTGTGGTTTTACAAGGAATATTTTTCTTAGGGGTATATATTTATTCGTTAGTTCGTGCACCTTTTCTTTTAAGATAACCCATCTGTCTTGAACAGAACGTGCTTCAGAGCCAGCCATAAAGATATCAAGAAATGAGAAAAGGTTGGCGTAATTGCCTCAAAGTCAGCTGCAGGGCAGCCCCAAATGAACTTCGTTATTTTGAGGGGTTTTAAGATTGGCATTAAGAGTAAAATTTAGGAAACAATGGTCACCCAGGTCAGGAATGTGTGTTATGTGGAAAGAAGGGCCTGGGGCTCTGGTTACCAATAAATCAAGAAGCATGCAAGCAGTCGCAGATGTCATGGCAGGCTCAGTGACAATTTCAGAAAAATTGAATTCCAAGCACACATGGCAATAGTGTTTTGCCTGTGAAGGACACAATCGGGGAATGGCTACATTGCTGGCGCTTGAATCTGGGGAAAATAAAAGTCTCCCAGAAGAAAATGAAGATGATGGTGCGATGTAATGGTACAAGGCCAACTCGGGCAAGGAGCACCAAAACAGTACGTATTGTGAGGGATGAAGATGTAAACTTTAAACTCACTCAAAAAGGACAAAAATAGATTCAGTAAAAGACAATGAGGATGGTTGGTGTAGAAGGCCAGGTTGTGCTATGCGTGGTATAAAATTTGGTATCAAATATTTGCTTCTGCTAAATATTTAAAAACCCACTGGACATAAAACATGTCATCGTAAGACAGGAAAAGAACTGGGTGTAACAGGATGCGTAGTCTGTATAGTTGTGGTAATTGTTCCCGTCGTGTTGTGGGAAATGTTTTCCATTGAATGAGTATGTGAACTACGGGTAGGGCCTCTCCGCGCTTGCTGCACAGAGGTCTTGAAGACCCCGTGAGCAGAAACGAGTACCTTGCATGTGTGTGCCCTATCGGTAGCCTGGAAAAGGCCACTTCTGTGCTTCTGTTGTGGGTTTCAGTGGTGTATGGTGCCACCTGTGGCTTTATTGCGTATAATTTGTTCTGTCTGTTCACGCCAGAATATTTGCAAGGTTTTTCGAAGTTGTTTTTTGTTCTGTGGCTTCATGTTGGTGGAGGGTGTGGTTGCTATGTCAACTGCTGCACGAAGTGCAGCAGCAGCCGCCATTTGATGTGCGGTCTCATTCCAGAGTGACCTGGCACCAGCACACGGTCACTGCGAGGTCTAACGCATATAAAGACATAATGGTGCTTATGAGATGATTGACAACATGATTTTATAAGTTTTTTGTGCTGACAATGTGCGCACAACACTTGTTGAATCACTATAAATTACGGACTGTGGAATTTCAATTTGGAGGACAGTTCACAACAAGAAGTATACCGTGGGACTCGGCTGTGAAGATACTAATATACACATTTATGGTTTTACTAACATTCAAGCTGGGTCCATGCGCAGCACAAAGCACAGTGGTGGCAGCTTTTGCTGCGTCAGTATTAAACTCTACAGACTTGTATTTGTTTTGAAGCGACAAGAAGTGTTGCAGAATCGCACTTATTGGCACTCGGTTTCTGTCGATATGCATAAAAGATAAGTTACATAGTATAGGACGAAGATACCTTGTGGCTATAGAATTACTAACAATCGTTTGAATGCTATCTAAAAAGGAGACAGAGTTCTGATGCTTCCTCTCTAGATCTGTATGAGAACGGAGAAGAAATAGATTGGCGCTCTAAAAGAAGCTGCGATATAGATGTATCCTAAAAGACTGAATTAAAAAGGATAGTTAGGCGTTGATGAGATTTTAAAATCATAAAAAGACCAATGTATTTTGGCTGACATTCTAGGGTCCACTTGATATATTCTACATAGAAGCTTTCAACTGGGCTAGTACGAAAAGCCCCACATGCAAGCCGGAGCTCGAGGTGCAGGACTGAGTCAAGCAATTTCAGGTTTTTTTTTTGTCACTGATTCTTAGGCAACACTGACACAGTCCAGCCGGGATATTTTCAGAGCATCATACAGACGTTACAGGAGTTGTTTATCAGCACTGTAGGATTGGTGTGACCGCACTTTAATAATGTTCATTGTTCTTAGGCATCTGTGTTTCAGGTGTTTCAACTGAGGGATAAATGTGAGTTTACTATCAAATATTAGGCCTAAAATTTCTGTTCCTCTTTATTAGGAATTGCTATACCAATATTACTAATGTCAGGGTCCGCGTGAATCCCGCGCTTCCGGGATAACACAACAGAAGTACTTTTTCCAGGGAGCAGTTTAAAACCATTTGTGTTCGCCCAGTCAACAAGTTTGTTCACCTGAAGCTGGACTTGGCCTTCACAAATGCAGAAGTTATAAAACGTAAAGGATATTGGAGCAGGAAAAGGTTGGTGGCAATGCCTTCCGGAGCGAGTTCGTCTTAACAATGAATAGTGTACAACAAAAGACACCGCCTTAAGGAACGCAATTTTCCGGCACACATACGTTGGGAAGTGGACTGCCAACCCTCACTCGTAAGGTTCCATCCGACATGCAGCTAGCGAGGGTGTTCAGCATGTTGCCTGAAACGCCAAATGACTTGAGATAACCCAAGATGCCGCACCGCCAAGCGGTGTCATAGGCCTTCACCATATCGAAGAAGGCTTTTATGCAAAACTGGTTATCGACGAAGGCATCTTTTACCTACGATTTCAATGCGACCAGTTGATCGTTGATGAATCTCCCCGCCCGTAAACCAGCCTGGCAGCTGCCGAGAAGACCATTGTACTCTAAATCTCCTATTGATCATCATCTCGAGCAGCTTACACAGGCAGCTTCTCAGGAAGATGGGAAGATAACTTGCTGGGTAGGCATGATCCTCCCCTTTTTTCATAAAAGCCACTACGATGGCCTCCTTCCAAGAACCTTGAAGGCACCTCGAAAGAAATATTTTGTTGTAGAGGAGAAGAAGGGCTTGACGTGGGTCTGCGTGTGTTGTATCATAGTGTATGCAATGTTCTCTGTGCCAGGAGCCAAGTGGTATAAGATGAGATCGACCTATTACAATCTCGCAAGGATTTCATATGACGGGATGTTTGGTGTTTTATAAAAATGTTCCTGTAGTGCAGAGAACTGGACACTTGTTTGGAGTTTTGTGCGAGTGTGTTAGCCTGGTCTTTTCCAGAGTGTTCCCTGTTGAACTAACGAAGGGCAGTCTGTTTGTCTGTTGTTTTAGTTTTCGCAAGTGTGTCCAGACTTTGTGTGTTTCTGTGTATGAATTGGTGGAAGTGAGGAAGGTGCGCCAACTCTCCCGTTTCGCCTCACGACGCACTCGCTTCCCGAAAACCTTTGCCTGTTTAAGAGCAATGAGATTATCTGACGGTGGGTACCGGTGAAAATCACGGCACGCCTTGTTCCCCTGCCTCTCGCGCCAGCCTACAGTCCTAACTAAACAACGGCCTCCTTTTGTTGCACGGGGTACTGGAGGCGTGGTGAATGAACTTTTCGGCGGCGTCGAAGATGTGCGCCGTGATGAGTAGCGCTGGTCCCTTCACGTGTAGGTGTGCTGGGGATGTGTGGTGTAGTTTAGATGTACCTGTTAATATATCTCTGTTTGCTGTTGATTCAATAAACCTGTTATCGAAAGATGGACTGCTTGAGTCTGTAGCTATATTTTTTACTGAAGTGGGGAAATGGTCAATACGCTATGGGTCGGTGCCCCCAGCCCACTGAAGATAAGAAAAAAGAACTGCGGAACCAATAGCCAAGTAAAGGTGCTTGTATGTGTCGTGTCCTATATTGTAGTACGTGGCCTTGTTTTTGTTGAAGAAGCATGCTCCGGAATATGTCAGCATATCTCGATTCGGCGACTTCGAGCATCCTTGCGGGAGGAGCGCCACAACAGAGGGTTGTGTGCATTTCGGTCGCCAGTAAGCATAAAGGTTTTGGGTAGCTGATGTACAAGATCCTCGAAATCGAAGCTCGAAAGCTTCAAATTAGGAGGGTTGTAGATAGAGCCTACTTTTATTAGCCAATTGAAGATTATGGTTCAAATGACTACAGCCTCAATGACAGCTTGTAATTGGATGGTGTGACACTGCAACGATGTCCGGGCAACGATGGCCACACCCACTGAAGATGTACAACCACCATCCCTGTCCTTCCAAAATACCATGTAGCTGTTCGAGAACTGTGTGTTTTGAGTTTAGATGTGTTTCTTGAAGACACATAACACTTAACTGATTGGAGTGCAGTGTTTCGTACACATCGTCACTGTAATTGGGAAGGGCTCTTCAGTTCCAGTGTAGTATTCTTCTCTTCCAAATTATTCAGTGTGAGAGCCAGTGCAGTGTTTATATTTATGTGCCATCTTTCGTGGCTGCGACTCTAGTCTTTTTTGGCTTGACGGGAGGCTCTGGCGTCGCAACGTGTTCCTTGAAATGTACCAAAGACCAGAACAGTCCAATGTCCATTCCGTCCACAGATGTCCGCGGAGTGCCTGAGTGGTCAGGCTCCTTGAACCGCAGGCACTTTTGGGTGCGCTTTTCCTTGCCCGCAACCGCCAAGGGTTTTAGGAACGCCTCGGATATCTCAGACGGCGCGGTGGGGGTGGAAGATGCCGCGGGTTCCTCCTTCTCTATCTCCTACGTACCCTCGCGTGTGGTTCGGGGCGGTTGAACGGACGTTGAGGATGCAGCATAACTCACACCAGACGTGGTTGTCTCTACAACCGCTGCATGCTCAGCGAGTGGTGTGGAAGCGAGATGGGCCGCAAGAGGAGGTCCAGGGGGGAGGAGGCACGGGCAAAGTCTGACTCGCAGTACTGTGTCCCCGCCGAAGCCAGACGCCGCTCCGTCCCCCTGCGAACTGTGTCGGCGTACCTTCCCAGAGTGAAATAGGCAAACCTCTTCCACGCCTCTGGGAAGGTGATGTTTTTAGTGACCTTGAGGTTGATTATTTTCTTTTCAAGTTTTAAAGTTTTCGCATATACTGTGGTAGGACGCATGTGGACCCTGACAGTTTACACAAAAAAAACTGTTCCACTTTACAATTTTCGGATGGGTGGTCATGCTGGGTCCATTTCGCGTAGCTAAGTCGGCCGCGACAGGACTTTTTGCACGCCCGAACCGCTGGCACTTGAAACAGTGCCTCGGGTTCGGGAAGTAAGGCCGGACAAGACCTCGCATGAAACTTGCATGGATGAATGGCGGGTGGCACGACCGGTCAAAGGTTAAAATCATTTGCTTTGTAGGTATTTGTTTATCATACCTTCGTATGGTTATTCGCCTGACCACTCCTTCGCCCGGGCAACGAAGGCCCCCCAGCACGTCGGCTTCAGTTTTATTCAGTAGGTCATTATCACAGATCACGCCCTGGGAGCTGTTTAGGCTTTGGTGGAGCGCGCGTCGGATGGCCACATCTGCGATGCGGGTTTGAGCAAGAGGTTTATCGGCCTGAATTTGGCTAATGACCTCGACAAGAATTTTACCAGTTCGACCTATTTTGCCCCTAGACGAGGCTCCAGCGATAACGACTGGAAAGAAAAAAACCGACTGCGAAACAGGAGGTTTTCATTGCTCAACCTATTTCATCACCATGAAGCGAGGGTAGTTGTTAGGTTTCACATGACTAAAGTAAGGAAGGGAGGGAAAGAAACTTCGGTGCGGAGAATTTTCGGGGGCCGATCACGTTCGGAGGGGGTTAGACAATACCATAAGCAATAGCATAAAAGAAGGAGATGGGGGTACTTTCTTTCCAAACTTTACCCTGATAGCTTGAAAGGTCCCGGAGCTCCCTCCCTAGTAAAGAGACCGGAAGCTTATCCACCGAAGCTTGACATGGGATCCGACGGCCCCCGTTCATGGTTTCTGTCCTTCACCTTACAACTCCTTGCCATGGTAGATTACACATTGAGTATGGGGGTTCGGGGCCCGCGGTGTCGCCAATACCGTCACCAAAGTTACTCAAGTTGCCCCGTGCGGGGTCGTAGAAGAAAAACTGTAGAAATGGGAAACCGGATGAACGCAGTATTAACTACGTCATATAGCTTGTCACTAAATGCTGCACGGGCACTGGGGCGCCTATAACATACTCAAGATATAATTTTTCTGTCGGTTTTATGAGTACCCAATTTGTATCGAGAGACGAGGAAATGTGTATCGGTGATGACGTAATGTTACTTTTTACGGCAATAAGTGTTCTCCCTCCATGCTTTTGCATGTGGTCACATCTATATATTTGGTAACAGCTAGGTCAATCCAAGATCTCGGTATCAAGAATGTTACGGCTCAGCCAGCTTTCTGTTGGAACTAAGATACCAGGATCGCATGTGTCAATGGTAGAATTGAGAGAGATAAGCTTATTTGTTATGCTATGGATGTTTGCATATGGAACAGAGAACCTTGACGAGCACGCACCAGGACGCTTCAGTGTTTTCTATGAAAATAGCCACCATGATTTTCTTGACGTATTTTGCGCTGATACGTAAGTCATAGAAAATTGAGGTTTTTCGTAGACTTTATTGATCGTGGAGTGTGCGTGTCGTAAAAAAATTGCTTTTTGTTTATATACAACTGTTTGTATTTGAGCTGGGAACCGGGAGAACCAGGCTCTGATTTAGAAAATTCTACTAGCTTTTTGCAGGCCAATCTTGTTTCAGTTGAGAAGTCTTCAGATAAGGTTATTTCTTGGCCTTTCAGTTGAGCGCCCTGTGAAAAACGTTTTTCCCTTGTCTTGTAGTGATTATTTTAACAAACACGGGACGTCATCGAGATTGAGAGTATGCGTCAAGCCAGTGCGCACGTTGAATGCTGTCCGTGTGAAAACGTTCATCTGTGCAGCTGCACAAGATTGCTACAACTTTGTTTTCGGTTTCGTCCCATTTTTCTTTACAGTTAGAGATGCGACGAAAAATCACATTATTCCTGCGGGAACTGTCTCCAAGGTAGTTTGTGGTGTAGGGCAGGGAATTATACTGTGTAGCTAGGTTTGAAATCTCAGTTCGTGTCTGATACACTTCGGTGGAAAGACTGTCAGTTTTCAGGGATTTTTTTTGAACTTTGGTTAGTCTTTCTTTTACTTATGTCGTATAACTTCCGGCTAATATTTTTCTGGCAGTCTTTTACGTGCCGAACATTTCGAGCTATATCATTATGCCTTGCGGCCTCATCAAGTAAACAAGCCTAAATGTATTTCAGCAGCCGAATGATTTCGCGAAATTCTGAGGACCTTCGGGCATTTTTCGTTACTTTAGCTGCGTTGTCGGTCGGAACTACTTCTGTTCAGATACTGCATAGGGACGTACAGTGCCGCTAGTTTTAGGATGCCCGGGATTTGACTCTACATCTCCCAGGCTAACAAAAGAAAACCAATATTGATACGCAAAATTTATAGTAAAAAAGCACTTGTGGGAACTGGAGCAACACTAGACAAACATTGTCGATCTTTTTAGCGCATAATAAATGCCTTTCACTAACCTACAAGGCGTGAAATTGCAGAACCTGGGCCATGCTCCTGTGCCCACTGAAGTGCGGCTGTCAGGTCCTAGGCTTTATACCCGGAGCTTGGGATAATGGCTGTGTCGATGAAGTAGCCGGGGTGAACTCCCAAGGGATCCACGAGGGCGTGAAGGAGACGTTGTGCGTTGGTGGCTCAGGGCCGCATGCGCCGATATCAACCAGGGACAGGGCGAAGGGGACGCTAGTTGAACAGGAAAGGACTGATTTCGCACAAAATGCAGGCTCATGAAAATAAACTGCAAGACGTGAAATTGCAGAACGTGAGCCATACTGAACACACGGTAGCTCACATGCCCAAGGGACCAACATTAGTACACCCAAGATACCAAAATTAGTAACCAAACAAACAAACGTATCGACTATATTTACACAGGCAAAGCATGAAGATTCAAAGGCCAGTAATCACCCAAAAGGCAAGTCGGCAAATATTTTGTCCTTTTCCGCCAGTGGCTGCAGTGCCACTCCCTGCATTCCTTGTAGGCACGTCTATCGGGATAGGAACTGGACTTCCCGTTTACTTTTCCAGTGATGCGAGCTGATGAAAGTGCATTGAACGTCTGACGAAACCGTGCGGGGGAGTTCACATTTCTCGGGGGGGAACTTTTATGGGAAAGGTCTGTGGGCTTTGACTTTCTACTCTTTGCTGTACTCGAAATTATGTCCTCGTTTTTGATGTACCGTGGTTTCGAACCCTTCGTCACCTGGAGGCCAACCTTGTTAGCTCACGCAGTGGCTTCTTAGTCCTCGACAATATCTTGGATGAAATCTGGAGGAGTACGTCTTTGATAGGCCCATTTATTGAATGCGAGTGACACTCTGGGGGCGGAATATCCTCCGGACACCTTTTCACGACAACATCGAGCTCTAAAGATACGCGACTAGTGAAGTGTGATGTGGCCCTTAACACTTTCCCAGAGCTTTAACTGTCTCAGTCGGAATAAAGCACCGTATAATGTTTCTAGGTTACGTCCGCTTCACCCAGTGGGTTCGAGCGGCGTGTCCCTTTAAAAGGCAGCGGAACCTTATCTGCGCTACTGATAGGTGCTGACAAGGATGAGGATTTATCGTGAATTTCTTTATCATCCTTTGACTCGAGCGCCTCTCCTCGCGTCGCCTCAAGCTCTGCGAGACCCTTCAGACAACTCCATACCACTTACTCCTAGGAGCTTCCCAAATTCTGCCAACCTGAGACTAAGCTCTACCTGCAAACTCCTTTTCTTTACTTTTCTTCTAGTTAGAGGGTCACTAATGCAACATCACGCTTTGCAGTCCTCTGCTCTCGCGCCTTAAAGAGAGCATCGTCCACCTACGCCAAGAGCTGTACATCACGCAAACCGAGAGGTGCTCCTGAGGCGATTAAATCCTGCACGTTCACTGTGCACTCACGCAAGGCACCTGACATGCCATAACCTTCCGATAATAAAACGCCTTTCTCCTGCTGTTCACGCAAATTCGTGAGGGGGGACCCGCCGCAGGTTTTTTCCAGGTATGCAGGGGCGACTCAGATGGGACTTCCCACAGTGTGAATAACTAGATAAGGGCCTACCCAAATACCATAACTAAAATATATATTCCTGAACAAACGTACACACGGTAGCCAATGACAAGTCAAAGTTAAATAACACGTACACAACCTAAAAAAACACAAAGAGAAGTTCAGGGCAATGGGTGGCTCTCTGCATGACGACGTGGTTTCAGGAGATGATGCCAGGTGAGTCATCGCGGGGCTACGATACGTCGTTGCGGGTTCCCGAACGTCGCCAACCAAGGTGCACCAACCTCCTCGCATACAACGATGGTCTGTTCGGTCCCCGCTCAAGATGGGGCCCTGAAGCAGCGGGCCGACGTCGACCGGCCACTGGCAGTGGATGAGGGGTCTCAGCCAGCCGGTTGCCCAAGACGGTGCACGCCAACGTTGCCCATCTCCACGAGTGAGAAGGCACTCCTCAGCCCTAGGCGGCCAAGGCGCTAGGTAGACCCCTCTTGAGCTCGATTCCAAAAAACCCGACGAGCTTAGAATATTCCACCAGGACGTTGCACTGCTCGAACCTGCTCCATACACTCCTCCAGCAAAAACAAGCAAAACAATTTCATCAGACGCCCAAACCAATCGGCCTTTGAAACAATGGCCACGGCGAAGTGGCTATGGCTTAGATATCCTAAATGTCACAAAAACTCCTATCCTGGACCACGGGAAATCTATCACAGTGGCCTGAAATTGCGAGAATAACATTTCTTAAGATTTTTTACCAAACCTGCTTCTTGGATCAAGTCGCGAGCAATGTAAACCCGCGGATTGCCCTCTTTAGAAATGTCATTTAAATAAATCGTAGAGATCTCCTACTTCTGGCACCATCCGTGTAGGAGTATTACAAATGTAACAGGTGCATCGCACAAAACAATTGGTGACCTGAAGGTCGAGAAGTGTGCCTTGTGTACGAACACTGTATTTTCTTTGTCGGGTGTGTGTCGGAAAGATTTGAAATATCCTGCAAAGATGTCTGTTGCATCGAACCTCGAAGTGGAACGAAAGCAGTCAATAACTACAGCAACATCCGGTATGCAATAAACGTTTTTTACGGCAATGGGGTGACGGCATTCAACGCGATGTGGCCATAGATTGCTGTATTTTTTGATGAAGATCAGAAACTGAGCCGGATAATTCCCAATTCCAGAATCGCTGCTTGCTCGGCATTTCTTCCACTTTGATCGTATGTGTTTTCCTTAAGGAAGAAAACACTCAATGTGGCTTTTGGCGCACAGGCAACGAGTTATTATCATCATCATCAGCCTACTCAAGTCAACTGCAGCATAAAGGTGTCTCTGCATGACCTTACTTCAATCGCTCCTGGCCTGCGATGCTCGAGTCCTCAGTTTGCCCTGACTTTTTCAATTTCATCAACCCATCAGGTTATGGGCCTTCGCCTTCTTCTCAGCATCGCAATGCCAATGTTTATTCTACCCTGAAGCCGAGAACACAGTACGGGCAAAAATACGCCTCTTGAGCACTCCAAGTAGACGCGTTAAGAATGTGCACTTCCTAATTTTGGCTCGATTTGTCAAGTAAAGGCGAGCTGGTAATCACCAAGTTTTTAATGGGGAAATAGCTCATTCATGTTGAAGTCGACTAATAAGTCCCGTTCACTGCCTGAACGGCTACGCTAGATATTTTGTTGAAAGTTGGGAGCCTCAATCTGTAATGAAGTTCGTGCGTATTGGATGCACTCCTCGTCCACCCATGAATCAATCTTCTGATGGCGCCGACATAAGTACGGGGCACCAAAACATTTTGCTTGACCATCTTGTTAGTAATCTGTTAGTTAAACAGCCGTGTGCATGAAAATTACGATCGTTTCAGCTTCAAACAAATATGCCATAGCCAGCAACAACGACTTCAATGACTGAGATAACGCCAATGCTAGTCTCACATGAGCATTCAACGGGCTCAGGCAGACTTCTAGCTGCGAAAGCTATTTCCCCTGTCCTGCAGTCGAGTGTAAGTACACTGCAATGCCGAGTTTTTGTGCGAGATAACATATTAGGTTGCTTAGAAGGAACAGTGAATTCTGTTCAGAACCCTCAGTCCAAAGCGTTACTGTCGCAGCAGAGACACCCACAGTGCTCCAATTTTCGCCACCAATGTTACAAAATCGAACATTTCAGCCAACACTCGGCGACAGCTTTGTTCCCATGAATAACTCTAAAGGAATACTTATATGCGATACTGCCGCTGTTGTGTGGACTAATCGAATTCAATAGAATTTATTTTGGAAGTAAAGTGCACAATACCGCCTAGGTGTCTTGGTAAAGCAATGTGAAGGATGCCTAACTTTGCCACTGGCAAAAGTTAACACTGCCAACAATGACAGCGTCTTAAGCATGCAATATATTTTAAGGTAAAAATAATACGTTATTTAAAAGGTTACACAAATTTTTACAACAGCCATCACTAAGTACAAAAATGCCGGATTACACAAGCACAATGTAAGAAGCAAAAAAGGCTGTTCATAATTTTAACGTGAAAATTTAACAATGATAACACTGATGTATTTCAAGCATGAAAGGTTTACACGAAGTCAAATCGGCATGTGAAAATGAAAAGGTGAATCTTAATTTTCTTTTAAATTAATTTAAAAACCACTGGAGTCAACAATTCCTACTATCCAACTGGGTGCGATAGTTTGTCCTGGTTCTGTTAGAAATCAGTTTCAGCAATGTTGAGTGTGGAATCGGTATAGGTAGATCTTTAGAGCAACAATGCCCGCTCGCGGGTGTATGTTAGATATGTAAACTGACGAGACTCACTTTCGGACATAATTATCCCTCAAAAATTTAATTTTAAGAGAACAAAGCGGACATCACCAGCCATGCACATAGCAATAATCGAAAGCAATCCGTCTTGGTAAGTTGAAATAAAAAATAATTCGCACATGGAAGTTTCTATTAAAACCAATGTATACTATTTCGATCCTCATTGAATGGAGCAAAAATACAGTTGGGGCTTTACAAATGCATGTAACAGAATGAGCACTTTATTTACCACTCCATTAGATTGTTTCAGCTGTATCTTTAACCAAATCCACGCGGTAATGCCCAAGAAAATTTTTGTGGAAGCAAACGTCTAATATTTGAGTATCATAAGTGCTTCGAATAATTAATTCATTCAATACAAGCACAAAATTCTGTAACGCGTACACTTTGATGTGAAAACCATTCTTTTTGTTTTCTTCGAATTACGCAGTAGTTCGTTCAGATTAAGACTGAGGGAAAGGTGTTGTAGCCAGGGGTTAGCAGTAGACACGACAGATGACAGATGGGTTAGCAACAACAAAATATTATTCCTATTGTCAGCTTTAATAAAAGTATCTTATAGTAATAAAGTTTGGGTAATATCGCGAGTGTATAAATTGTGTAAATTCTTCCCATACGGGACGCTGCGGTTAACCGAAACCGCTTTTTTCTCTCGCATTTCACTCCATGACCTGAAGCGAAAAATTTACGATCAAATTGTAGCAGCAGAAAACCTCAAGCTCAGTTCCTCTTCTTATAGGTTGTACTCACTGGCGCACACTCTTGCGTGCAAGGATGCGTGTGCGCCGACATGATTGCGTCACAGGTGGCATCAGAGATGACAGGTTTCGTCGGGCTGCACGAGATGGCAGTATTCGACCAAGTTTGCCCCCGATGGAGCACTGCACATGACAATAGTAAGAACCATTCGATGATTTAAACAGTTCCCCACCGAACACAAAGTAATACGTGGACGCCAAATTCGGTTTTCTGAAGCACATTACAATCTACATATTCGCAGACATGGTTGAAATTGTGGCACAAAAAGGCAAAACGGTCAAACTTGGGAGTCTACGCACGCGTTTAATAGTGTCGTGATGAACGCAAGTCGTGCTCGTATGGTACTGAAAGACTATCCCCCTTTTAGGGTCGGTCACCTATGCAAGTACGAAAGGAACAGTGCTTGCGACAGTTTTCGACGGCAAAGAGAGCACCGGCACGTAATATTGGGGAAATCGTTAGCATATCTGTTGACGTGACGTTCGAGTATCGGGTTGGTACAGCGCATATGACGCACGACGGTGTTTCGTTGCGCAAATTGCGGGTGCAATGCGTATTCCCACGCACCGCGGGCTTTGTCATGGCGGTTCATAGTGTTGCCAAGAGAATAAATTGCTGCTAAACGTATGAGGAAATAAAGTATACACAGTAATAGGACAGTTTAAACGTATTGGTGCGCCTAATCGAATTTAAAATTTTTATTAGTCTCAGAAAAATTTCTACAGAACAGAGTGGGCCTTTTGTGTTAGAAATGCGGCTATCACTTATGTCTCTTAGGGAGAGTTCACCCTTACGTCCTTTAGCGGGAATGGCATTGTAAATGTTCCCTTTCGAAATGTGTATAATTTTTGTAAATATATTGTTTGGTTTTTGAAAGTAACTGGGTCATGTAAAATTTAGAACTGGGTAAAAAGAAGCACTGCACTAGACCGGAGTTGACTACTGTCATCGAGGCCCCACCTATATGTGGGTTAACGACTTTTGCTATGTTACTATTATTGATGACAACAAGAGTCAACAAGGCAACTGGAATACTACTACACGTGGCGGTTTTAACATCACACGCCATGGTGAAGCATAAAAACTTCAGTAAGGGGGAACGATTCCAAAGTTATGATGTGTTCGAACTCGCCGCGTGCAATCTCTTAGCGAACGCGTGGTAGGCGACGAGATTGAGCGCAAATGAGTGGATCAGTACTACCAACGTGGTGAGCTTTGTCTTGTTTAACCTAATGGAGAAATTGTGTTTATATAAGATGGGATGGGAATTCAACAAGAATATGGCCTAGTTCGGAAATACGCGAAAGCGAACAGGTGTTCCTTTACAGGAGAATATTGCCTGGGACATTTACCACCTGCAACAGAAAGAAATGTATTTTGTGCCTAATAAGGTTTTTGTGCCTGTCCTAAGCAGCGCCAGTGTTAAAGCAACGGTATAAAACAGGTATGTCAGTCATTTTGGTAAGATGACATGTCATCACGCCGCTACAAAGGGGAACAAATAATAATTATCATCATCATCGACTTTAGCGTTATGAAAAGCACAAAAAGGTCTGTTAAAGTATTTAGGACGCGCTTGTTGTTTATACACTTAACAAATTGCAGGAACGTACAAAGTGCGTTACAAAAAATTACATTATCTTCCCGAGGGGCACCCTGAGGTGATAAGAAGTACCGCAGAGTTCCAATCAAATCCAATCCAATCCAAGCCAAGCCAAGCCAAACCAAGCCAAGCCAAGCCAAGCCAAGCCAAGCCAAGCCAAGCGGTGCCAAGCCAAGCCAATCAAATCGAATTCAATCCAATGCCCCTCGCGAGACAGTGTTCGCTATCGGAGAGGAGAGGGGGTGAGCGGCGGAGAGCGCAGCTGGTGCGGCGAGGAGAATGGTGGAGGGGTGAACGCCGACAACGCCGACAACAACGCCGGATGGATGCGGGGACAAGGCGATTGAATGAGATGCGGCGCATCTAAAATTGGGTTACTAGCTTTGGGAGTAAGACAAATTTATTTAAATGTTCTAGGGAGACCAATGTTGAGGGACAGCGATTATTCCTCTTAGGTGGTAATGGGGCCTTGTTTGGGGCTTGTTGCGAATTGCTTGCCCATCTGGAATACTCATGAGAACAAAATGACGCAGGCCTCCGGGCTGGTGTCGGTGAGAAAACTCATTCCGGTAGTTTTGTACGTTGTAAAAATAAACTGTGGAATTCGCAACATACACCACACGGCACTGCTAGAGGTGCACCGGAAGTTTCTCAGTAAAGTGCAACGTGCAATGCACTTTCTTCCTGCTTCTTAAAAGTTAAAGTACAACCGGCCTACGCATTCCTTGATGATGACGGCGAATAGGGGCGCGAGAAACCACATCCGCGCGAGCGCGGCCATCTTGTCCTACAGCGTGCTTACCTCTGCCTGAAATTTATAGCGCAGGCTACGCAACCCAGATGAGGACTCCTCACGATGGAAAGGCTCCATATGAAAAATTTCACAGATCTCCATGCGTTCATTACGAATTCGGCAGTTTGGGGCACCTGGTAAACGTGTTTGAGCTAGCGGTCGCCATGACCTTCCTGACGGAGGTGGGCAAGCGTCGTAGAAAAACCGTAAAGGGGAGGTTTGATTCAATATCGGCTCATTCTTTTTGTCCACTTAGCGGTGGAAAGCGACGATGAAGCTATCGAGGCCCAGCATCAGTTACCTCTTCGTATTGTAGAAAATGCAACCGCCGCTGTTCTGAGATTATTGTCTGATTGATAGGTTCACTCGTAATGATAGTGATTGGGCCGTCCCCGGTGGCGAAAGAAGAAGTTGCGATTTCGATCTTTATCTGAAAAGGCAGCGCAAACACGTGGCAATACAACTTTTGACTGTGCAGCGTAATATGTGGGATAGCAAGCTGGCTCTTTTTCTGGGGGACCAAGAGTGGTGGTTTCGGGGGCCAGCACTTTGTCAGTGGCAGCAAAAATGCAGACAGACTGTTATCTGCAGCGGTCGGTGATGCTGAGCATTCAGAGAGGTGTGATTGTCGGCAGCACTGTCCGATGTTTCTGGATACCATTTTATGTATCACCACAAGACAATGAAAACCTCCGGCCACAGTACAACAAAATATTTCAAGTATGGGGACACCACGCAATATTCTGCGATGTCCCCATAAATGCGTAATTACTTATTTCATTCTGAGCATTTCATAGAATAAGGCTGTTACACTTGTAAGATTGCTCCAGTAATAACAGAAGTTCGCAGGGGTCCATAGTGGCCCCAACGTCTCTGATATTCTTTATAAACATCGTAACTCATTATGCAGATATGATACTGAGACCATTTATTGACTATTTCATGTTATCACATGAAGTATTTCATCGTGATGACCAGGTGAAATTAAATTATTACAAAAGTTGTCTGCTCTGATACTGTATCAAACTTAAATCTTATTAAGCTTGAAAATGGTTAAACATTGAGAAAACGGGATGCAATAAAAACGGGATGCATAGGCGAAAACGCCTATGCAATAAAAAGAAACGGTTGTTCCGCTCCGCAAAGCTATGTAACACGATCGATCGATGGGAGGTATACCGCAAAGCGGAACTGGAATATAAGGCCGTTTGTGAAGCTAAAAACCATTATATAACTGCTACTTTACCAAACTTGTTGTCAAATGACCCCAAAAAGTTCTGGAATACTGTAAACCCGAAAAAAGACAACACAATTTCCTTGCTGAACGATGATGGCGAGCCTGTTCTGCCCGCAGAGGGTGCTTTATTGTTAAATGAAGTTTTCTCCCGTGCATTTTGCGCGCCATTGAAAATCCCTGTAGTTGGTAATGCTTTTGAGTATGGATTTCCTGTTATGTTTCCGGTGGTTATTGAGCCCTGTGGTATTATGAAGATAATCGAGTCCATCAAAATATCATCGTCCTGCGGTATTGATAATATAAATTCTAAATTTCTGCAGCAGACTAAAGTGTACTCTTCTTTCTTTCTAAGTAAGCTATTTGAACAATCTCTTCACCATGGCATCTTACCACGGCAGTGGAAAGTAGGAAAAGTAGTCCCGCAGTATAAATCTGGAAATAGGCACTCACCACAGAATTATAGACCAATTTCATTGACCTGTATACCATGTAAAATCATGGAACACGTACTGTACACTGAAATTTTCAACTTTTTGGAATCAAACGGCTTTTTTTCTTCCGCTCAACGTGGTTTCCGTCGTTCATTCTCATGTGAAACCCAGTTAATCCTTTTCACTCATTCCTTGCACGGCATACTTGATAAAGGTTCACAAGCAGATTGGATTTTTCTTGATTTCCGGAAGGCGTTTGACAAGCTTAACCACACATTACTAATAATAAAACTCCGTAGATTAAATTTAGACACCAAGATATTACCATGGCTTGAATGCTTTCTTACTAACCGTGAATAGTATGCAACTCTTGATGACCATGATCCCCCTCTAATTGAAGTGACATCTGGTGCACCGCAAGGTTCTGTATTAGGTCCATTACTCTTCCTTGTTTACCTAATGATTTACCCTGCTGTGTCTCTTCTCACATGCATTTATATGCAGACGACTGCGTCATTTATCGCGAAATCCATAATGACCATGACAAGTTGAATCTACAGCAAGATTTAGACAATATTATGTCATGGAGCGAAAATTGGAAGATGGGGCTAAATTCAGATAAATGTAAATTAATGCGCGTCTCACGTCTGAAGGAGGACCCCCCAATATATAAGCTAAACGACATTCACTTAAAAAGCGTAAAATCTTACCGTTATCTTGGCGTGCACCTAACTTCCACATTATCGTGGAAACCACATATCGAGACCATTACAAGCAGTGCGAACCGCATGCTGGGTTTCCTGCGAAGGAACTTCAGCAGAGCCACCGTTTCACAAAACTACTTTTGTACAAAACATTATATCGACCAAAACTTGAGTATGCCGCCGCCGTATGGGATCCATGTCACGCTAATCTTCATCAAACCATTGAACTTGTTCAAAACAACGCATGTCGTTTCATCCTATCAAATTATAACCGCACTGCCAGTGTCTCATCCATGAAATCTACACTGTCTTTACCTTGTCTATCGCTTCGTCGGAAAGTTTCTCGCCTTAGTCTCTTTTTCAAGATATACAATCATGCCTCACTTAAACACAATCTTATCTCGCTGCCTGCGTACCGCTCTACTCGTATAGATCACCAACATAAAGTCGCGATAACACAATGTCGCACGAATACCTACTTTTATTCATTTCTTCCAAATACGGCAAATGACTGGAATCGTCTACCTAGCGACATTGCGCAGATATCTGACTTCACTCTTTTTCGTCAGACTTTATGTGCTTTTTTCTTGGGCGACGATGCGGCATGACTAATTTTCATACTATTATGTTACGTGTGCGGATTAGCATGGCTTATGCTATCTTTTGGGTTGTTTTTGAAGTGCTGCTGCTCTGTCAATTTTTTGTATTACCAGTGCAACATGTCAGCCCACGTGTTTTTGTGTGAGTGTTTTGTTAGTGCCGCTGTTGTGTTCCTTTACATTTTCTGTTTTTTCTGCACCCCACTCCCCTCTACAATGCGTAAGCGCTTGAGGGTATGAGAAATGAATAAATAAAAAAATAAGTAAAAAATATATATATATATAAAAACAGAAAGGTTGGCAGTCAAGAAAACCTCGGAAAGCAAAGGGGAGGTTGTGGTGGGTCATAGAAAGAGATGAAGAATTTTTTGAGTCGAAACGAATGTGGTGAAAAAATGCCCGCCGGGTAGGTTCCGAACCCAACACCTCCAGAATACCGGTCTGGTGCGATAACCACTACGCTACCGGCGGGGCTGTTTCCCCAGCACTTTCTCGGGTATTTATGGTAAGGTATTTTTTGTTTCCTGCACTTGGGGGTGGTAGCCAGCGCCACTCGGACTATTCAGGGTGTAGGGGACCTTCTTTGTAACCACCGGGCCGTGACTCGAGTGTCTACGACATGTCGAGAGTGGTCGACCAGCGTTGAACCCTCTTAAGGTCCCTTTGCCACCAAGAATGCCAGAAAAGAGGCCCTCGCTAAGCATGTAGCGAATCAGCAAACGGGAAATGAGGTGCTCCGTGAAATACGACAGAAAATAGGGGTTGGCAGTCAAGAAAACTTCGGAAAGCAAAGGGGAGGTTGTGGTGGGTCATAGAAAAAGATAAAGAATTTTTTGAGTCGAAAAGAAAGTGGTGAAAAAATGGACGCCGGGTGGGATCCGAATCCACGACGTCCAGAATACCGGTCTGGTGCGATAACCACTACGCTACCGGCGGGGCTGTTTCCCCAGCACTTTCTCGAGCGGAATTTGGTCAAAGTAGTACTAGGTAGGTAGTACTAGAGGTAGTACTAGAGAACGCATTGTTCTTGCCAGTGTCACAAACGTAGACCGAGCTGTTTCATGTAATTGCTCTTCGTCAGTGCCAGTTTTATAAAAGCTCTCATTCTGACCTGGCCAGCACTATCCTCATTCTCACGATGGCTTGAGAGCTGCAGGAATTTGGGGTGTGCCACATGGTGTCTGAAAAAAGTGAAACCTCATCGATGCTCGGAGCTCCATCAGCCACGCTAACAGACGCGATGCCTGCGAGTATGGCCCCAGCCTCCCCGGCTGCGAGCTCAGAGACACGAAAAGGCTCCGTTGACGTGATCAGAGCCTCTGTTCGCAACTGAAGGGGTAATCTTCCAAGTGGAGGTGCATTGTGGAAGTAATCAAAGGTTTTAATTCCCAAAGTGAGCGTCTTGTCCTAACAAAAAATGCCCATTATCGGCAGCTTTAAACTCTATCAACTGATATTTCTCTAGCAGGCAGACAACCGTCTCGGAAGCAATACCTCATGGTGTTGGTAAAACATTTCTTCAAGACGTTCGCGCTTGAAAGCGTTTGACGCCCCCATACGAGGGCCCCTGTGGCGACTGCGGTCCTGCGTGCCCGCTCCACCAACTCTCTCGGGTCCTCAGCATCCGAACTGTACAGCGCGGCCTCCCAGTGCTCGAAAATGGGAGTGCGAATAAAGGGGGTGCTGGTGTGTTCTGAGCAGCCCAGTTGGTGTGGTACAGTGTTGCATATTCTCTGCTGTGCGGGCTTGTTGGTGGATATATTGTGGGGCGTATGATAGGCAGGAAGCTAAGGGGGGGGATGTGTTGCTCTGTAGTGGGCGCTCGGCTACAGCCTCCTTTCGGGTGAGCTTCTGGTGCGGTGCTGGGTAGGCCCATCTGACCAGGCGGTGGTGTTGCAGACGTGCACGATACATCTGTTGGAAGAAGAATAAAACTTTGTTGTTACTAGAATCCCCTAGTCCGGAGCTCCGGGATAGCCGACAGGGCCTTCTGTACGTGTTCAATGAGTGACCCTAGCACTTCTGCACTAGAGTGGGCCAGTATCCTTTCCCCTGAAGTGGGGATAAGATTGGGCATGGGGGAACGTTACGGTTCTGTGTACACATCCAGAGAGTGTGAGAGATGCTATGGTAGTCCCCGCAGTTAGGACACTTGGGTGTACCGTGTAGAAGTGCAGCTTGCTGGGCCAGTTGGTACATATCGTCAGTACGTAAACCAGCAAAAAAGGACGCAAAACACGAGGAGACACGACATACCCCAGCACTGGACTAGCAACTGAAATTTAACAGAAAAAACCAACACACTGTGAACAACCAAGTCAATGCACGCGCAATAACGTACCGATGAAACGAATGAAAATGCTATTGTTACTTAATACCTCTACTCTTGTATCAACACCACTCAAGTTTGAAGGAAGCTGATTTTTTTATTGCTGAAGGTGTTAGACGGTGCGCTAATGCAGTTGCCTTTCTGCTGTTGTCTTATGAAGAACACCTTCGTTCGATAGGTACCGGGTAATTGTTGGAATCGGTGTGTTAAATGTAGAGTAGGTAGCGCGTTTGTCTGAATTTGCCCTAGTACAGCGGATTCAAAGCGAGTGAGTGTTTTGTGGGGTGTTGGGTGCTTTTGTCTGTTTTGACGAGATGTCCGAAACAGATATTTGGTGTCAACTGGTTCTTGGACAGGCTTTTGGTCACGGAGGGACTGGTGCGGTGACCGGAGGCTGCATGCTCGGGCTGTCGCGTGTGCTCGCTTGTTTTATTCGAGCCCTGCGTGACCTAGCATCCACATCAGTATAGTAGGGTTCAGGGTATCTTTGTGCTTTTTTAGTAATCGGAGGGCGGATATTGAAATGCTACCGTTACCGCAGTTTCTGCATGCCTGTCGGCAGTCTGTAATTATGTGGAGTGGTTTAGTCGAAGCTGAAGTCGTCATCGTCAGTGCGATGGCTGTTTCATCTGCTTGAACGATGTTTTTGGTTTTTACGGTCGCAGTGGGAACGATATCGCCTGAGTCTTAGATGACGCTTACTGCTGTGGCTGTATGGGATATGTAGTGGGCCGCATCTGAGCATCGCGCATGGTAGTGGTTAGTGTACTTCTTTTCCACGAATAGTACTCGTGCTTGTCTCAACTACACGCCATGCTCAGGGTGCATGCTTCCTGGGTTCGAAGCAACCCTAATGAGGGTGCGGTTGTCCTGTGGCACAGTTTCCGGTAGAGGGTACCTGGCGTCCGCTACCTGGTAGCCTAGCTGCATCAGCACTATGCGGCCGGTGGAAGTTTGTTTGAGCAGCTCTAGTTGGATGCCAATGTGGGCATCAATGATCGGTTGTGCACTCTCAGCGATTCCAGCTTACTGGTGGCGGTGTGAGGACGAAGGCCTAGCTCTTGCTTGTACGCCTTCTGAGGTAGTATGTCAATTTGGTCCATTTCCCTTTCTTTCAGCGGCATCTAAGGCGTAGAGTACACCGCGTGGCTGTCTACCAGTGCGTGCGCCAAGTTGATGACATCATCATCATTCAAACTTTGGTTCGGGTGTGTGATCGACTCACCATACGCATGATTTGTGAGGGAGTGTGGTTGATGCGCTGGGTGGTTAGCGTTCCTCCTCCTTCTTGATGCTGTAAAGTCCCAGTATGGGGATGTTTGGGACTACAAGGATATCACTACCTTGGAGCTTTATTTGTATTGTGGTGGGTTCAAGCGGTTTGCACGTGGCTTGCGCGTCAGGGTGATGCACTCAGACTACTCCGCTGAGCATTGAAGGCTGTGCACACTGGCGTACTGTTGTACTGTGTGAGGGGCTTTTTGGAGCGCGTCCTTCATGTCACCTTTCGACCCCCAGTAGTCCTAGTCGTGATATCATCTGCATAGAGCGAATGTTTAATCCCGAAGATGGTGTTGTTCATCGTAGCTATGTTGAATATTGTTGGAGGAAGCACTCCTCCTTTTTGTGTTGCTTTTGGGGCATGGTTTGAAGGTCCGTTCGTAGTGGCCCGATGGCACAGTTGCCGTGCGATCGCTGAGTAATGCCTCGATATAATGGAACACGCGTTTTTCATAGCTAGCGTAAATTAGGTTTTCAAAGATTGCGTCATGGCTCACATTGTCGAACGCTCCTCTCAAATCAAGAGCGAGGACAGCGCTGGTGGACTGAGGATAAATGTGTGCCAAGACGTGTTCCTTTAGTTGAAGGAGGATGTCATGAGTTGAAAGGTGGGGCCGGCAGCCAATGATTGTGTGCGGAAAATTGTCGTGGGCTTTTATGTATGATTGAAGGCTGGCGAGAATCACACGCTCGTAAAGCTTTATACTACGCACGACGTTAGAGATATGGGGTGCAATGTGTCTAAATTTGTAGGTGTGCCTTGCTTCGGAATAAGCACCCTTTCAGCGCGTTTTATTCAGCTGGTATTGTGGCCCTTTCCCAGTGCTTATTAAAAGACCCCGTTAAGGCTTGGATGCTTGTGTGGTCGAGGTTCCTGAGTAACTTGTTATTGACCTTTTCTTTACCCGGAGTGGTGTTGAGGGTCAGGGCTTGAAGTGCCTGCCAGACCTCCTGTTTCGTTATTGGCTTCTTCAGCTCCGTGTTGGGATGGCTAGCGTACGAGCCCGGGGAACAGGTAGGTAAAGTTGTGCCAATGCACTGTTCTTTAGGCTGATCTAGTACCTCGTTGTCGCTGCCAGGATAAGAGTCTAGCATGTGCTGGATTGCTTTCCGACTGCGCCGCTTACTGTGTGTGGGGTCCAGTCAATGGCGAAGGAGCGTTGATCATGTTGTGCTCTCGTATCGTCGTCCTCATATTTTCCGCAAACCTATTTCTTCGTACATCATGCACCAAATAGCCAGCAATCATGTCCTGCCGGGCTTCCATGTATTTGCAATCCGAGAGCTCTCTGTAGGCTGTCGCAGAGGTGTAGGCAGCTTTGTCGCGTGCGCTCTTTGTACTCCGCTTCTTACCGATTTATCTCCCCTATTTCATAGTTTAGCTTTTTCCTATGTTTTTGGTTCTTCAATATCCTTTGGAGACCTTTGCGTGCTTCCCAGAGAGAGAGGAGGTGGCAGACCAGTGCAGGCATTTCTGTGGTGAGGGAGGTCTCTTTCTTGTACTTGTTTACATCGTGGTGCAAGTCCACAATCCATTGCTTAAGTGAGTTTATGAAGGTTGCGTCGCTTGGAACTGTGTGCTTCCGAAAGGTAGTCCAGGCAGTTATTTTCGTCGACTTGAGTGTCCGACGTAAAGGAGTGGTCAGGATAATAGTCTCTACAACATAGTGATTACTGCCGAGCGACTCTTCCAGATTTGGCCACTCTGCTTGTGGAACGTTTTTGATCAGTGTCAGGTCAAGACTTGTATCATTTGTGTGAATCTGTTCCCGATGCGAGTTGGGTAAGTTGGGTCAGTCAGGACTGCTAGCGGTGCTGCTGAATGGTAATGTGGAGCTTGTTGCCCCTAGGCGTGGCGTACTTGTAAGTTCACACCAAAAGCGCTGCGTTGAAGTATCCAACTATTTCCTGGCCGTTTCTGCTCGCCTCGCTGTCCGCTTTCATCATTAAGTATTCGAAGGTATTGCGCCGATGGTTTGGCGGGCGGTAGATATTTAACACATACACACTTCTTTCGTCCCTGGTACGAGCTACGACTTTTTTGTGTACATGCTCAATGATGCAGTGATAGTACAACTCAATGATCGTACAACTTGATGGTGTAGGACAGTGATGGTTTGTGATGTAAGGGTGCCTACCATGGGCGCAAGGTTCCCAGACAGGTGTATGACGTAGCGTGCCTGGTGTGGTGTACATTCTGCCTCCTGTAGGGCTATTATATCGAGTATTGTGGTAGGGTTGCTAATGTACTGCATGAGCACGCCTTGTTTTTTTGAGTAGCTCCGGCAGTTCCACTGCCACGCGTAAGGCATTTCATTTTCGGTTTGGGGACCTAGCCATCCTGCGTCGAAACATAGGTGGCGTGGTTTAGGGTGGATAGTGCGTATGGCTTTTCACTCTTCTCATCGTGCACTGGGTCGTAACAAGCGTCGTAACATGCATCTTCGGCATATTTTCCACCATCATGCTTAACTTAGTAAGGGTTTCCGTGATGGCAAAAATGTTCTGGTGTATGAGGGCTTGAATTTTGCGTTGTAAATTTATCTGCACGTACATATCGATGTTGGATGACGGGGTCTTCATTGGCTGCTCAGGCAGGAGCCCGCTGCGTTGTTCTTTGCCCTGGAGCGCTTTTCTCAGTTTCTGGTTTGTATTCCCCTGCTCCGCGTTTTGAGCTCGAAGTGCTCCGATCTGCACTAGTACCTGTTGGAGGAGAAGTGCGGTGTTCGGAGTACTGTGTGTAGTGTCTGAAGATAAATGGGCCTGATTTTAGGCAGTGAGAGCTAGTGATACACGCGGCGTCCAGTTCACCTTGGTAACACCTGTGCCTCCTGCCTGCGGGTAGTTGGGATTCCTGGTCCACGTTGACAGTCTGAAACTGTATCTGGACCGTTTGCCCGAGCTGGGTCTGGGGCCAAATGTGGAGGCAGACAGCCTAGTCGGGAATGCTTCCGAGAGCGCGAACGGTGCCGGGACTGGGAGCGGCGTCCTGATTTGGAGCGGGCCTTGCTGTGGATCGAGTATGACGCCTGGACCTAGAGTGAGCCCTGCTCTAGGATCGCGAATGGTGTCTGGATTTGAGTGGGCCTTGCTGTCGGATAGGGAATGACGCTATTCTGTCGGATAGGGAATAAAAACAGGCACAGGTCTTTCGCTCGTGCGAGCAATAGAAAATCAGTATATTGTAGCTAAGATTTCCCCGCAAAGAAGGTTCTCTGGAATATATTTAACACGAGTTGAAGATGTGAGAAAATCTGTTTTAGAGCTTCACTGGATGAGTATAAAAACACCCAAAGGCGTTGTACATGTATGAAATCTAGGTTGTATACTATGCTATTGTATGCAAATACATAACTTAGGTAAACAAAGACCTGGGGAGTGCAAACAACAAAATATAAGAAAAATGCGCATCTATGGGCGCGACCTTTTTCAAAGCATTGTAAAGGCACCTGCTTGTTTTTCTCGGCAAGAAAGCAAGGATTGGTGAAGAAAAGGTGAAAAGTTACCTCTAAAGGAGTATGAATACTTGTGACGCAATTGCTTTGGTGTCTATTCATGGTGCACTTATGAAACAATTCACTTTCTTAGCTGCAGCTCAATGCAAGTGGCATGTAATACTGATTTAAAACTCCTTTTTAGTCACTCCAGCGGATTTAAAAAAGCACTTGTAGGTGGTTGCGGAATAATAACAACGTTGAACTTAAAGTTTTTCGTTTATAGGAAGCGCGATTTTTAAAGCACATAGCGATCATAAAAATAACGACAAATGGCAAATCACCGGCGACGCAGAGTTTTTGTCTATACATCTAAGCTGCTAAATTTAAAAAAAATTGAGATGTAATAAGTTTACGAGCAATAATCGACAACTCAGCACTAAATATTTCCCATGCAAAAGGGTAAAAATATCCTTGCGTAAACAGACTGGCATAACTTTAAGCCAATATCCCATATTGATAGTACAATTCGTGAGTTTTCTGGAAGAACAGGGGATGTATACATAAGCAGCAACTCCCTGTTCAATATTTGAATTAATATGAATGTGAATGTTTCGTTTCAGACAACAAAAAAATTAAAGCAGAGATGTTACCGAGAAAACATCGTAATGAAAACACAACAGACATCACGGAAGCGGTTGTCTTCGGGCGATGCCGAAAAGGCAAACGAATTACCTGACAAAGCGACATACCCCGGTCGCGTATAGGCGTTTCCCAGTCAGCACAGCCAAGCGAAGCATGGCGACATTTTGGTGCTCGTTGGAAGCTATGTCCACGTGCATGTGGCCCTCAATTTAACCGCCGAGAACCGCTTGCACTAGCAGTCTAGTAGTTCTGCTCCTGCGATGCGAACATCCTAACCCGGGTTCAGATTCCGTTACCGCTTTTTTTACTTTTCATAGGTTTGTCAAACTTGAAGATGAATATTTCTATCACGCATATAATCTATTTCTGACACCTTTATGCATTATAAATAGGATTTCGGGTATTTCCGTTGCTTTTTGGTCAGTTTCAGCTTCAGCTTTGTGTACGCGGGTTTTGCCCTTTTAGGACGGTTTCGGCTATTTCTGTTCAATATTTTTATGCACCGTGGCTTTCAAGCACTGCAGGTTTATTTCGGCTGTTATTTATTTTAGTTCGGGTGGTTTTGCTTGCGTTAGGTACGTTTACGCTGTGTTATAGGCCGCATAAGCAAGCTCAGGTGTCGGCTGGCTGTACGGACTAGGAAAAGCATACACGCCCCGCGGCCCCCCTCCTGCTACCCCCAAACAAATCAGCAGCAACGTGACAAAGTACAAAATTTTCGAGCACAGAAAACATAAACGACAAAACAAACCCCATGTGGTAAAAAGTTGAGGTAGCACAAGTAACGGTATAGTTGGTGTTGCTTAAAGCCAACTGCACTAAAAATTTCCACCGCGCGAAATCACTGTTCCAGAATAATATGACTAAAAAAACCGCGATTTACGAAGTATGACGCCTAAAATGTGCGTAATTACGCCACAAGCGACCAGCAAAAATCGAAGATTTTGAAAACGAAACTGGGCAAAACGCGCCCATTACGGGCAGGCGGAAGTGACGTATAAGCCGTCGGCGCGGGCGGCCGACTGCCTGGCCTGACGGCGCGAGCTGTGCGGACCGGCCGACGCGGCCGGCTCGGCCAGCCACGAGGAGATGTGAGCGCGCGCGTGCAGGGGAGTAGGAGGCGCGCCGAAAAGCGAGCGCTTGTCTCGCAAGCACGACATTATTCCGGCGCTCCGACAGCAGCACACTGCGTAGGCATGATATCCCGACGACACTCGAAAATGAGAGAACCGTACGGTTAACGAAGCCTCTCCTGAGCCATGAAAGCCATGCGTACCGGTGCGAAATACAAGTTTCCTGGATTCTCCCGCTGCGAGGCTGGCCGATCGGCCTCGACTGCTGGCATGTCACGTCCGCTGAATGGCTGTTTGCTTGACACGCAGGCAGGTACTTTGGCGTCTGCAAGGGCGTCATTTTGAGTGCCTGAAACTGAATAACCGCACATTGCACAGAGCAACCGGTCGCGTCGCAGTAGTTCTCCGGGTACCTACTACACATTTCGAAGACATTTAGCCAGGGTGAAATTTGAGTGCAGTTGGCCTTTAAGAATTGGCATCGCAAGTATAAACAAGAGCACAACGCAGAAATACAGAGCGATATTCCGCGGTAATATTATGCTTGTCTATATCGAACTTGCGCTTATATATTACGCTTATCTCTTTCTTGGAAATGTCATGAGCAATCCCATTTTTTTACCAAATGTTCAACTAGATGCATACAGGTGCCCTAAATACGATGGTTTCGGAAACAAATCCCCCGAAATAGACTTCCTGCAATTGACATCCAAGCTAAGTTATAGTAGTATGCAATGTTGATTATTTCATATATCCTCGCTGTTGAACACGCAAGTAAAATAAATAAGCAATTTCAACTAGTCATGAGGTGTGTTTTATACCGTGCTATTAGTGCTTCCTAGCTGCACAGTTCTCACATGAACGCTCCGCTCCAACATAAACGCGTGAGCAGAGCAAATTTTAGTCTCTGTAAAAAACGACACCGTAAATGATTGGTCACGCTGCGATCGACCGTCTAATGTGCCATTCTATGATTAGTGGGCTAATAGCTACCATAGCCGCGAAAAAGGCAGAATTGCAGTCAGGCTTGCGTACGTGTGGACCTTCACAAAATACAAAGCCTATCTTCTTCCACTGTTTGCGACGCAAATCTACGCTACAGCCACTATATCTACTCTGATGAACCCTTGACCAAAAATGGGGTTCGGTCGGCACCAGAATCCCGGGACGCTCGCCACCGAGTCTGTACACAAAGCAGCCGCGGCGGCGGGTTGCTTCGAAAGCGTGTCATCCCTATGTCATGTTTGCCGCGCTTTCGAGGCGCTTTTTCAAAGAAAGTGTACGGCCGGGCTGGAGGAGCGGCGGGCGCGCACTTTCGTATAAAAGTGCGCGCCCGCCGGCTCCTCTAGCCCGGCCGTGGAAAGTGCTACGAGTTGTGCTGCGCCTCCGCCAAATTGCGCCACGGGTCCCGCGACCGAGAGAAGACACAGTGAAACATCTCCCTCGCGAGGGGCACGATAAAATGCAGAGAATTCCCGGGGGCGCACGACGTTAAGTAGTTTTCGTTACGTTAATGTTGTTGCACTTGTGGCAACTGCTGACGATAGAGCGCTCGTGAGCAGTAATTTAAATGAGTCAACGATATAAGGCGCGTTCGTAGCGTCCCATTATGTGACGGCTTTGTGGCACAGTGGGTAGAGCACCATGTACATTAGTGTTCCGCCCGCAGGGTCGAGGGATCGAAACCGGGCGCCGGATAGTATTTTTTTTAGAGTAGGGAGGGGGGCGGTGCGGACTACGGACGTCAACGCGGGTGACATCGTGAGTTACTGAAATGCTCTGCATTTAAAATATGTGTTCAAGTACTGCACCAGCAAAGCTCCTCATGCCAGCAGGAAAAAACTTGGGAACGGGTGAGTCGACAGGAGACAGAGATTGCGAGTAGCCGTTGTTCACCAGCTCACGCTAAGTCTTCCTCCCTCTACGTGATCCTCTCGCGTTGCGTTAGTCTGCTCGACATAACCTCGTTCTGCGTCGCCACTTCTTCCGGCAAATTTTCCCATGGACAAGCACATTGTCTTGAAAATTTGAGGGCTGGCTGCTGGCAAATATACAATACCTGCGAAGACTCCACGGCCCTGATTTTGCCATAGGTTCAATACCAATGTTGCCACACTCTTTATCTCGCGCAATTTTTCTCACTCTTTATCGAAGCGCAAGAAATCGAAACAAGTGCAGAAGAGTACATTACCAACATTTTTTGAAATGATAAGGGCATACGTAACGCATTATATTGTGTGCAGAGTTAGCATAATATATTTCGAACACACGGAATCAGTGAAGGCGATATTGGTGCATTAGATACACCAGTTTAGGTTTTTAAAAAATATTTCGTTTTTTTGATAACTTCGTAATATTGTGCGAGAACCTCGCAAACGATGCGGTATTGTCGTCTGATAACACAAGTTGGAAAAATGTGTTTTCTTTGTTTGTTACCCGTTTTCAAGTACATTCCTGCTGCAATAAGGTATTCTCAATTGTTCATCAGTGCTTTTATTGTAGGGCTTCTTTGCTTTGCTCTATTGTCTACACTGTTTGTCACAGAACGTTCAGAGAGATTGACAGCGAGTAGATTTAAAACATATCGAATTTAAAATAGAGTATGTCGCATTTTAGTATTTAAAATATTTTCATAACAAAAGCTTAGCCTATATTTTTCACAATAGCTCTTTTTATTTCTGGACACACTAGGTGGGAGCGACAAAACGACATTCACTTTTACGGCCTAACGTCCACAATAAAACTTGTTTCGCAGTGCTAATGTTTCCTGCAGCAACTAGAGAGTTATGTTTCTCAAAATATTATGGTCACCACAACACACTAAGTCTCAATCAGTGAAGGTGGTCAGGCGGCTTTATTACCGTGGATAACATCAAGTGCTGTAGAATACCAAACTAACCAAACGCTTCCAGACTGTATAGCGTTCAGACACGCTGCCAAGAGTGCCCTTTGTCTGAATTTATACTGGTAAAAGAGACAGTCGACGCACCGGATCCCGTTGAGGTCCTTTCTTCACAGGGGTGATTGTTGAGAGAGCGCCGCCGGTCTCTCACGCTTGCAGCTCCTGGGGATTATCTTTCTCCATTGACACGGCTTTCATGCATACCCCCGTGTGTAGATTGAAAATATTCCTATGTCCATGCTCTACTAGGCTGATGATGATACGTGGCTCACCTAAAGGCTTGATAGCTTGTAAAATAAATCCATTATTCTTGCCACAATCACCCCGGCCATAATAGGTTCGTACCCATGGCGACCGCAGAGCCCAAAATTTCATTAATCTTTTCCGGGCATTTACAGGCAAAGCAGCGAACGAATACCCCGTAAAATGTATACCCATGGTAATATTACCACAAACGTGGTGCAATAAACAGAAGAAAACAAAGTAACCTAGAAAAAAAGTCCGGCGAGGAAGAAATATTTTGGCGTGTGTTTGAGTTTTGAGAACGTTGATTCTCACGAAAAACGGTAGCACGGTTCACGGGTGTTAAGAAAGCTCCTTGGATAGTTTTACATAAATTCATGTAGTAAAGCAACACATAATAATATTTTAAACTCAGAACTATGGCTGTGCGAGAATATTACTATTATCACGTAAACGTTATTCATGGGGTTTTTAATGGTTTTTAATGGTTTAATGGGGTTTTAAAGTTTTTTGATAAGGTTTTTAACGGTGGACTCTCCGAAGTCAGCTGTCATTGAGCGAACACAAGGACATCACCCTGATTCGAAATGAAAAAAAAGTACAGCCTTGCAAACACCTCTAACTAATGTAGGAGACTGGCCCCACAAATGTACAGATGCTGGCAGGTGAATCAACGCAACTATTTTGCTTGTAGCCTTATAATAAAAAACCCAGCCATTCTCTCTATCTCAGCAAATTACCACATACCCATTCATTATTTTGGCCACAGCAAACAAGTCCAGAGCATCCGCACTGAAAATTGGCGGCTAAAAGACACGAAACCAGAGCAATATACCTGTCACATTACCCCGTAGACCCTGGCATAAGACCAACACCTCTAAGTGCAAGCTTAATAGCATGTCTAATGGAAACAAACAAATCACTGCATCGGAGGAACAGTACCTACCCCGACAGGGGTTTGACCAAATGCCCCAATCACCCACTGTACAATAAAATTGACTGAAAAAGACGAATTGTGCTGAATAACTTTAGGTTCTAAACACGCAGACACAGACAAGGCACCACTTCCAACTAAACTTGATAAGTGAAAAACCCTAGATTAAATACACTGTTTTGACATTGTGAAAATGTCACACCAACAACAACGTGTGCAAAACCTACGCTTGTTCATGTAAGAACTCAAGTTCTTTAAGAGATAATGTGACCGACGGTGTACTCATGCCCTAGTTTCCCGCCTTTTGAATGAAGTACGCCTCCACAATCTCTCTTTTTTGCCCATCACAGACCCATGTTAAAAACGTGGCCTGTTTTACGAGCGGAGTGCATTTTCTACTCTACAGAGTGCACCTTCTGCAGTGCTCAGGCATGTGGCCGTCCAAATTGTTCTTTACTGCCCAGCAGTGCTCGCGCGGTCTGTCGTTGAAACATCTGCCTGTTTGGCCAATATAACACTTGCTACAACTCAAGGGAATCTCGTAGACAACTACCATATTGTATTCAGTGTATAATTCGCAGTGCTTTTTTGAGCACGATTGCCGCTTTCTTTGCATAATCACAGCGCAAACCTTCCGCAATTTAGAGGGCGTGCTAAAATCAAATCTACATAATACCTTTGAGCAACCTTTTGTGGTTATGTGAGATCCCGTGCCAATACGGGATAACGTGAACTTTCTGTTCTTCCATTTTCTTTTGCATGTCTCGTTGCTTCGATTTTAGTTTATATGTTTGCAGAAGTGCTTTTCAAGCGCCAGAAGCAACTGCAGAAGAGAATGCCGCATAGCTAAGCCAGGCAATCTGTTCATTAAATGCACCTTGTACCTTGTGCGCGCACGACATTTTTAAGGCTGCGTTGATGCATGTCATGGCCACACCCCTTTTGATTAATTTCGAGTGAGCGCAATCAAATGGAATCAGCTGCTTATTAGTGCGCGGCTTATATTACCAACACACGTGCGTCTTCTGAAAGGCTCAAATCTAGAAACCGCAGACAGTTTTCGTTTGGCAGCTCCCACGTAAACTTTATTTATGTGCACCAGATCTACCCTATTTTGCTCGAGGAAAGACCAGTGTATTGCACAGATAATAGGAACCATTAAATGGCCTTAATTTATTGTATAGTGATTGAATAACACAGGGACCCTTAAATTTACATGTGCCACTCCCCATTCCAAATCGCCAAGTGGTGACCTGAAAAGGACCAACCCCACTGCGCACAACCTTTAAAAGATGAGATGAGACATGTGAACCGGCATATCGCACCAACCCTAACCATAACTGTCCAAGCTTGTAGTCCCAGCTCAGAATTCTGGTTTCTCACATGGAATCTTCCCGCCACTACGACCTCTAGAAAAGCTAAGTCTTTTTTAAGGAGTCACCACTGACAGTCAATACCAGCATAAGACATAACCAACCTAGAGAATATTCAACCAAGAGAGACAAACACTCGGTTTCATGCCGGAACTCACGCTCCAGGCCCCTGCGCGTGTGATACGCTGGCCCAAAATACCATCGGCGGGCAGAACTCTCCTTACGATAGACACCAGTCCAACGAGTCACTAGTGGGAGCCGTTTGAGGGGACCCTTGGCTCGGCCCCTACCGGAGTGTAAAGGCCACTCCTTTAATCCCTCATCTAGCGGTGGCGCCACCGCGCTGCCATCATGTACAAACGTTCTAAGAGGCCACCCGCCCAACAGGAAGCCTGCACGTCATGTGGGGACTCCAGACGCAAACCACCAGGGCACGCTTCAAGTGTTCAGAGTAGCCCTTGGCGATAGGATCGGGAGGGCCTTTAGTCATTTTTCTACCTGACCAATGACTCGCAATATCTCGCTTTCTTTCCGGTACCGAAGTATCGCAGAATAAATTCTGGGGCAGATTAAGAGTAACATTTTTGCTCTAATGGCCACCGAAAAGCCGCGGTACCGGATCAGGTACATGTGAAGTGATTAAGGCCTGTGAACTGTGCCCCGCAGAAGTATGTTGAGGAGGCCAAGTGATATCGTATGCGAATAAAATGGGACCCTGCCGTGTCGAGCCACAAAAAATCCACCTGACTGGTGTTGGAAAGTCGAGTAACACGTTTAAAAGATCCGGAATCAACTTAAAAAGCAAGATCGGTGTTTTTAAGATTCATTACCCAATCGGATTGCCAGTGTTTGTACATTTCCGCGGAAAAAGCTAAATGCCCATTACCCTTAAGCCGAATTACCTTTTAAAATACCATTTTAAGGTACCCTATGAGAAGTTGCAGAATTCTAGATGATAAGCCACCCCATTGCCCGCGAAACCTTGGTGCCCTTGCACGCGAAATAGGTTCAATGGTGTCTTGTGCGGAAGTAGAGGATAAAGTTATTTATATCTGCTACTTGTACCATTGAACACTGAGGCGATTGCAGCGCCATCAGACATGACAAGCACTCTGTATATATAGAGACTTCCGGTGGGGTTGTGGTAATGCAAGAGGTAAGTAAGCGCTTCATTAATGCTAGCCCTTCAGGGGCACACGCACTATTTGATGGTATTAGCCGTGAATTAGTAAAGAAACCCTAATACTGCCAGGGCCGACCATCCAGAAAAAGACCCATCCTTATGTATGTGAACTGGCATACCAAGCATGTGCATGTCCTGGGCCGTTGATAAACAAGCAAACGGGCATACTAGTCCTCCGGCTGGGCGCCGAGTCAAGGGTTCGAATGGTTTACAAGCATTCGTTGCCTGAACTTGCAATGTCCTCAAGAGAACGTCTCGCTGAAATTCAACACGTATAAAAAACACGCTGTGGAATCCACAACGGAAGACATTTGTGGCGTATCATTTAGTGCACGCACAACTTCAAATCCCCGGTGTCTGAGACACAGAATTGACTTGATTTTTGCTTTATAATACGCGGATGGAGAATCCGGCCACTACGATGGAGAGGCTTAAAGAATAACTGGTAAAACCATATGATACGACAGCCATCTATATTTAAAAGTGGGAACGATGCAAACGCATGTATAAAAATCTCAAAAACCGCTATGTCTTAAGCACTACTTCACTCTTAAGATAGTTGGTGAGTGGCATACGTGTAAACCACAGGTCGCGAATGATTCTCAGAAGCTTCATCTGGGTGACTATCCTTAAAAAGGCGTTCACCTAAATGAATATTTGGATCTTCATTTTGGCAACTCTTCTTAAACTGACTTTCTTTAAATGAATAGTACCGAGTGGACGGGCCATGCTTACTGTACCATTAGGGATAAGCGTATAGGAGAACTTATCCGCTTTTAGGCAAACCTTAACGCTTTGCGAATATGTTTGAACAGTCAGCAGCGCCAAATTAGCCACGCGCTCCAACTCCTGCCGTTGGCCACCCGATAGCAAGAGGAGTGTTTCTTCAGCTAAGCCTGTATATACAAAACCTTGGGAAAAGAAAACTCTAAGAGACAGTGAATAAAAACGTTCTAGAGGAGAGGAATGCCGGGAGACCTCTGCGGACGCCCAATGGTCGCTGCCGCAGATACATCCTTCGTGTGATTTCTGAAAACCTTCTTATACCCAAAAGAATTAATTTCTCCAGTAGCTAAAAGTTGCATGGAATTCAAAACAACCATAGGCCACCGTAAATCAGAATCTCCTTAACAATCTAACGAAATAAAACACAATGCAATCATTTTGCGCCAATGATGAAGTACAGTATTCAAATTGTATATGGATAATGTGGTACCTTTTACATATGTGAAGCCAAACTCAGAGGCGGGCAGAATATTGTTTCAACAACGCCAGCAAGAAGTACAAGCCAAAATTTATTAACCCTATTAAAGCTATCCCAAAAACCAAATTCATACATATGGGCCGGTACGAAAAAGAATTCTCTGGCGGACAACAGGTTCAGACAGAAAACCGATAACCCCGCACTTCCTGATAGCGAGGAAGCTACCTAGTCGGAGGGCGTAAATAAATACGAAAACAACTAATGAGTGGTTAATCCTGACAGATTACAGAACCATGGTGGGAGTCATTTTGTCTATACGAGCCACTGAGCGCAATTTATTTATACGTATCATCCCCTCTACCTCAAGCTCCGGGAAGGCGACGTCAAGTGGCACGTCAGGATATGGCGAAGGTTACATTTTCCTCTCCGTGCCATGGTCCGGCCGTTCAGTAGCAAGATCGCCCCGTTTAGCTTGGCCGTCCAAGATGACACATGCCGACTTTTGATGAGAGTTCATCATTAATTATGAATAATTATTTAAATAAATAATTTTCATTATTATAATAATAATTTCTAAACAATTAAATACTTAAAACAACATCGTTAATCAATTATATATTAATTCATTCATTCATTCATTTAATAGTCAGATCTTATATACAAGGGGTCATCCGACTGTTTCGGCCCGTAACGAACGGCTTGTCCTGGGTCCAAAATAAAGTACGCCTGGATGCCGACTTTCATATGCCATGAAAATGTAAAACAACTCTTACACTAAAAGGGAGATTGTTTCCGAAGTCGAGTACTAGCATTTTAAAGCACGCGATTTTGTTGCCTAGTATCAATAATATTTTAAATGGCGATAGTCGGAAAAGGTTCAGGAATGCAGGCAAATCACCAAAATGAACATAGTATAATTAAAACAACTAACAAACATACAAGGAGGCATACAATACAAATACAATAATGATTAGGGATTTCAATATCTGGCCACAGAAATATTCTAAACCCAGAATGCCAGCAGACATATCCTAGAATGCAGAAACCAAAAAACAATCCACATCCACCACGCGTGTTCTTTCTGTGTACACAAAACAACCTAAAAGAAAACAGAAATATCAAAGTTAGCTCGCCTCATTTAGGTGAGATACATTTTTTTAGGTGAGGATGTTTGGGGCGTTCTTTATTTCAAGTTGCAAGTGGTTCAATTACTTCTATCTTATAGGAGGTAATTGACGTGTACCGTACGCGTTTTTGCAACGGGAAGATTGAAATTACCAAATGCAAAGTGGAAAGGGGTATTGTGTTGTATGATGTTATTTACATCGCTGACTGTCTTTGCTTGTAGCATTGCATCAAAAGTTAAGACTTTCTCTTTGCAAAACAGTGTTCAGTTGGGGTGGTCATGCTTAGAGTATATTGTTTTTATAGATCGTTTCAGCAACTTCCGGATACGTCCTAGGTAGCTCTTATAGGTCCATCCTCAAGATTCAAAGCAATATTTATTGCGACAGTGGATGAACACGAAGACATATGTTTGTAAAATGTCTCCATCGAAAAAGTTCCGCGCCTGTATCAAAACATAGCATCTGGACGCCAGTACAGTACAAACTTTCGTGGCGGGGGTTTGACAGTTTATGTTGGTATAAAACTTAACGCAAGGCACATGTAAGACATTGTAGCGCGAAGGAGTGGTTGTTATAGTTATTTTGATCGAGTTAACATTTAGGTTTTCGTTATGCCAATAACAAATTGTATATCTAATTTAATTGGTATTATTTGTTAGCTTTTTGGCTTAAAAGAGTATAGAATTTCTTGATAAATTTGCGTTTGTTTTAGATTACATTTCTTGTTTCTTGGATATTTCTGCTGCATGCAATAATTATTGCTGTGCCGTTAGTGCACATCAAAACGTCTGAGTTGGTTGAAGTGTTTATTCTTATGTTAAGGCAACGGCACATCTTGTGTATTTAGAGTGCTTTTGTGAATAAAAACACCTGGGGGACATTTTTGAAAAACAGCTGGTTAAAAACATTATTATAACCAAAACGTGTAAAAAGGGCTCGCGCTGGAGCATTTGGGTCGGGGCTTACCACCAACACAAAAATTCCAACGAGATGTCCTCGCCGCAATTCCAACACTGAGAAATTTGAATTGATTACAGAAATCTTCTCTTGTGTTTACGGGAGAATTGGGAGAGGATATGAACAGTGAGGGGAGGGTGAGCGCGAAAGGTAGCCCTGACAGAGAGAAGAGGCATTACCGTAGCAAAACGGCAACAAAACTACCGTATTCAAACAAAAAATGCTGCGAAAGGAACATATGCAAGCACAGTTTTTTTAGGACTTCAATAGCGGGCAACTTCGTGCTAAAAGATTCTAGGAAGAGCATTGCAATCTAAACAATAGCAGTAACAACACTTAAATATCCTAAAGATAGCCATGACCAATGCTGGTTGATTTCATTAGTCCCAAGTACGACAAATGGGCAGGCCGTGAAAGTAGCTTCTACAGCCTCCCAAATTTTTATTAATAAAGCGGGAGCTACGACCGATCGGCGTGTCAGTGCCTTAAAACGGTGTTCACCGCCAAATTAGGCGAGAGTGCGCGCACGCGCATTGTACTATCTGCTCTGTCGAGCGGCGTCTGCTCCGCTGTTTTGCTTAGGGCAACACACCCCCGGTGTTTCTTATCTTGCATCGCCGTTCTACTACCGCCAAAGGTAGCTAAGCAGCGCAAGTTTGTATTTTGATGAAATGTTTTTCTCGCAATATATCGCGCCGCGGCCTGAGGTTATTCCGGCCAAAACCCGTCAGGTTGTACGTTTATTCTCCTTTCCAGTGGCATTACTCTCAAGGAAACAGCTTAGCAGACGACAACTCTCAAGGAAACAGCTTAGCAGACGTCACTTATACATGGATAGCCGTATGCGAGTGCGTGTACTCTCGCCTATTTTGGTGCTGATCACCGTGGTAAGGCGCTGGCATGCCGATCGGACGCCGCTATTGCAATATTATTATAAATTTGGGAGGCTGTACATTGCCACTCCCTCTCCTTTCCTAAATATTTGGCTTAATGTTTTATTGTTTCCTTTAAAATTACGCACATTTTGCAGGGAAAATTAAAAAAAAATGTTTTAATACGCAGCAACTGCACTTATTTTTACGTTCGCCGTAAACTACAAAATGGTTTGTCGTGCCTCGCTAATGTTTTACTCCAATCTGGTTCGCGAACAGGTCAAAGCCTGGCACTGCTACGCCTTTCAGGTTTCCTCGTGCCTAAGTCTAACCGGAACTGCACCTATACGAAAGAATTCACCCGAAACTGAACCGTAACTGAACCGCTTTGTTTTGGTTCGAAGCAGTGAAGTGCTCTCTGGGAGCCGGTGAATTTTCTGGAAATATATCTTCCCAAAGTCACCTCTATTGCCTATTTAAAGTCCCGTTGGAAAGTGCCGGTAACAACTGCCTGCAGCGATACTAAGAGCGCAACAAATGCTTTGCTTCTCCTTTATCGTGATAATCTGCCTCAGGAATTTATTTTCGGTCGCGAGAAACACGAAATCAAGCACATCGAGTGCTTCACCAATGAATGAGACGGATGCCGGCAAAGTGCTGCTTGCGGGATGGTCTATGATGGCTTTGCCCCTTTTGATAAACTCCGCGGGCGAATCTCGGGATACCGTTCAGAAAACTGTTCAGTTGTATGCATATATCAGCAGGCACAAGATTATCGCAGTGGACTTCAACTGCATTCGAAGAGTCACCCTCAAGATACTGAGAAGTTTAATATGCAGACAACACGCGGTGACTGCATGATGAACATTTAAGTCTCATCCGAATAAATTTGAATTGTCTAGCGATAGCCTCACGATAGTCTCGCAAACTTTCGATCTACGAATGCGGCCTCAGCACCAACTAATTACTTTATCAGGCCTTTGGGACCCTTACTTTACTGGAGAAGTTTCGAAAATGGGCTGACGACATCGCCGAAAATCCCCCCTCCACGATTTACCATGCCATTGATATGTACACAAGATCACGTTGCTGCAGCACTACCTCGGGCACCTAAACCAAAAACAAAGTGTACAACGAATAAACTGCGGAAATCTATAAATTTTAAAACAGTATGCTTGAGCAGACATTGGCACCGTATCGTCGCTTGGAGGAGAGAGCCTCGTTTCTCACTTACTGCGCAGATTTTGAGTGGAATGGGAGCACCTCAACCAATATTCCTCGGTTTTTTCCTAGCTTTGTTTCTGAATACGGCAATCCTAGTCACCCCGTGCTGGAGTGTGGTGTTCGTTTCGCCTAACTGAATATTTCTCTTATCCCCGAACCATGGGTGGGGCATCTTGACAACGTCGAACGTCCTGAAAAACTGCGCCTGTGCAAATATAGGCTCTTACTTCTTATTTAGAGAAAGGCTGTATACCACTACCCCCAATGGTTCCATCACTGTGGGCCAAACCTCCATTGCACCAAGGCCTAAGACGCGGAGCGCATGTGTTAGGTCAATCAAGCATACAACAAAGGGCTCAGAATTCTTTTAAGGAAACCACAAACTAGCAAGGAAACTGCAATATAGGTGATATGGAACTTTAAACAATTCGTACACACACCATGTGTTTCTCTAAAAAATTATATTTGCATGTTATATTGCAAGGTTAGGCAGGACTACTGTCACTAAATGGACCCCTTTTTGTTCAAGACGCCCAGTGCATGCTTCAGGCTAGGCAGTACCCAGTATTCGCCAACAAAGAGGCTGAGCGTAGTGACTCTAGGTAAGGTATCAGAGAGAGAGAGAGAGAGAGACATGGAGAGAGAGAGACACTTTATTTTGAAACCTGTGTTCTAAGGCCGCTGGTCTTCTTTCGGTTACAAGAACGCGTATATAGTATTGGCGTGTTGTTAATGTGTTCACTAGGGTGATCCAATAGAGCTCTTCAAGCTCTATTGAGCCATGTTTCCTACAAAAAGGGGCAACTTGTGGCAGGCAGGCAACTTGTGGCAGGCTGCAGAGAATTTCTCAAGGTAGTTTGAGTTTGGGTATGTCCAGAGGGTGTGTTCATTCTTTGGGCATTGGCCGCAGTGTGAGTGTTTGGTGCTCCTGAAGGCCCATCTTTGTAGTGTTGCATGTGCTGTGTTGGTAGTGTGCCAGTTTGCGCTCGTCGAATGAAAACAGCGTCAGGGCGGGTAAATTTTTTGGTGTACAGGAGAGTGCTTGTGTAATATCTGATGTCCTGTAAGTGGTTCCTACGAGTGTAATGCATTGGGTGATACAAGGGTGATATAAGCGAGGCCAGGGTATTGGGGTTCCCGGATCATAAAGAACCTTCTCATTTGCCTTTATACCTGTGTGTCTAGAGACCCAAATCACCGTAGTATGAAGCTCTGGGTGGTTGCGTGTGATGCTGTCGAGTACGTAGCCCTTGGGGGGTTCCTACAATATTTAGTAAATTTCCAATTGCAGATATGCTGTCCCTGATGATTACGAGTCTCGTTTATTCTTGATTTGCTTCTATGGCGTTGACAATAACTTGAAGCTCTAGAGATGTCGACGATGGTGTCAGGGCGTACTTGGCTACTGCGGAGAGAAGGTTGCTATGCAAAGCTGTCGTTCCATTTTTGTTGTTTTTGTTTAATACAGCAAAGGTGCAAATGAGTGTTGTTCCTGGGGAGAATGTTTTCCTGGTGTATGGGTTTTCCCTGTATTCGCGGCGACTTCTCTGCTCTGGGCCCATATTGTTTGGTATGGGAATCAAGCTTATATATGCCAGGCATGACCACGATGCCGGCTTTCCTGGCATGTGCTGGAGCTGCGTGATAGTGTGGCCTAGATCTAGAAGGATGAGATAAACTTTAGGCAACATTTATAGTCTTTGAGTTAGGAGTGGTGGTGTTGCAGATCAATCATCTCACTGATCATATTCAGCATACCTGTGGCGTATAAGAGGTCATTTTGAGAGAATGTCGGTGCCCTGTTGTGATACAGGTACCATCGCGGAGACGTTCTTTGAGTTTCGCATGCTGCGTTTCTCTGAGGTAGTAGTTAGGAAGGCTGTACATATACCGGATATAAGGAGAGCTTCCGCCACCTTGCGAGCTATATGTTCCCTTAAACCGTTATTGCGGCGAGACACCCTATTTATCATGTGGAGTATCTGGTTCGATAAAGGAGAGATCCTTTTCAGCCAGGTTGTACCCTGGCCATCCTGGTTTATGTGAAAGCCGAGGATTGATGTAGGTGTTTTCGAGACATTTTTTTTTTTGTTAAGGTGTAGCCTGATGAGTCGTCGGGTATCGTTTGCGAGAACTTTGCGAGAGTTGATAATACCGTTTTTGATAACCACAGTGATTTAGCGTCCTTTGGAATAGCTACCGCGTGGGCTGCTTTTCATGCCATAGAAATTTGGCCAATTCCTCTGGGTTGGCTTATGCAACGTAGGAGGGCTTTTAAGTTGTTGTAATGAAGGTTCTGCAGCATTTTGTCCGTAATTTGGTCTCGTTGTGGAGCTGTATTTCTTCGGATACTGTGTCGGGCATTTTGCAGTTCGTAAATTGTGGATGGCTGTACGATGTCCGTAGTTGATGCTTGTAGTAGTGATGCCTTTGGGTACTCGTTGTGAAGCACTGTAGTGGTGTGGTAGGAAAATGATCCAGCAGGAGATTACCTAGTTCAGCGTTAGTCATTTTTGTGTGGAGGTGAAGCTTCTGAATGGTGTGGCTGGTTTTGTTATTGCCTCCTCGGCTGTTTTTCTTGCTAAATACTTTGCTTGTAAATGTGTAGCCATTCATAATATCGCATAATTTCATGTATTTTAAATTATGAGTTGCTGCGAATAACTGTGAATGTTGTGGGAGAGTTCGGAAAGTTGCTAGCATAGTGTTTTTGTCGGGCTTATTGTGCAGTTCTTTTCTCGGGCTCAGCCGCCCGGTCCCATAGTGCGGCGGAACGATTGTCAATAGGCGGTTGCTCTGATGTAATGGGGAGCTCTATGGTGGGCTTTCGTGAGGCTTAGTGGATCTGTTTGCTCCATTACTCTTGGTTGAGTTGTGGCTGCGCTTCCTGAAGAAAGGTTCGGCCATTGTCCCAAGTTGTGATGGTGATGGGGCCCATTTGGAATTTGTTTCGTCTGCTGCATTGTTTTAGGTGAGGGCGCTACCTCAATAGCAACGATGTGATGGACACTGGCCACGTTCTCTTGGATGTGAATGCACTGTGCGCACTTGGCTTGATTGGTCCATGCAATTTCTGACGTAATATTTTTTTGCAACGCCATTTCAAATACGAGTGTTGCAGGGTACAGTTAATTATTCGCTGTTTTGCTTCTTTGGTGACTTCTTGCACCTTGGGGAGTCGTAGAGTTGAGTCTGTATAACCGCAAGCTGTGTGGCGGGCATTAAAATCTCTAGCAACGACCAGGTGGCTATGTTTGTGGTTGCGCCACTTTTTGATTCATTCTACCAATTCTATTTTCCTGACAGGCTTTCAATTTATATTATTTACTGTCAGGGGTGCCATCGTACTTCTTATTTGGCATCTGTACGGTCAGTGTTTTTTTGCGTCGGTATTCCATTCAGAGGTGTCCCTGTGGATTGCTGGGATACTGTTGTGGAACGAATTTAGGTTGATTACAGGAGTTGTGCTCTTTTGAGTGTGACGTTTTGTGTGAGCGATGGTGGTACTGCTTAAGTTGGTGTAGTCCGAGATGGTATGACATCTGTGAGCTACTTGGATGATGATGATATCAGGCAGCTGTGTGGCATTTTGTATATGACATGTAAAGTCAGCCTTTTTTGTTTTAAGCTTCGGCAGTTCCATTGCCAAATTAGTGTGTTCCTAGCTTGCTCCGAAGTATGGGTGATAGTCAGTGTGGTTGGTTTCCGGTTTGATTGAGCTTTGGACAGGTACCATCATTGCTGGTAGCATTCTCACTGGAGGCAAGCATTTGTTGGTCAGTATAATTTGTAGTTTTTTCATGCGGTTTATCTCAGCCGTTAGGGCAACAATGGTAGAGAGTAAACTGCCTATTTGGGCCTGATAGTGAGTCAAGAGATTTTTTATTTTTTGAGGCTGCCTTCGTATTATTTACTGAAGATTGACACATGGAGAAGTAGGTGGTGTGAGGTTCGTTGATGGGAGAGTCATTCCCGCAGGTGAGTGCGCTGTTACTGTAGACTTTGGATTTATTTTTCTTTGCGTACCGGCAACGAAATATGGTTGCGAGTTTGCTGCATCTGCGGCAACCGTGTTAACTTCGACCGGGTTGTTTGTTGACACTTCCGAAGACGCAAATAACGGCCCCTTTGGACACACTTATGCTTGCTAAATGCTGTCACACGCGTTGGCCTTGATTCACGCACATCCGAAGAGCATGGAAGACAAGCTAATCCTACAAGACCTGACAGACTAAAATGCGTAAACAAAAAATTGCGGCGCCCTTGAACCACTTCAGTGTAAACAAATGTCACGTAATACGGGGGCACGAATGATCATGGCTGCAACACGGAACAAGAGGAGGAAATAGTACCGATACACTGCAGCGTTATACAGGGACACTAGCCGGGCGTGCGCGACAAGCCATCCAAGACGTAGAAAAACTATTCATACTCTCCTCCAGCACAATCTATAGTTGTTTACAAGAGCCTTGCTTGATATCGACTTTTGCAGGCCATTGTGGAGAACACTTTTTTTTTCTTGCGATCCTTTGCGCTGCCCCATAGGTTGGCGGCGAGTCACTTGCTGTCGAAACATTTTCTACGTGACTGTAGCGGGGCGCCCATTTGTTCAGGCAGAAGATGAGAGTTTGCGGAACCAAGGGTTTGTGTTCGCTAATTATGGTTTTTGTAATAAAAATATATTGTATACCCACTCTTTTCGATATCAAACCACAGAGAAAGGGGCTGCATTAGTCTTGCGCAGCTGAAAGAATGCCCGAGAGACACGTAAGCCACACTTTTCTGGAATTCTCTCGGCTATTCAGTGAATTGTGGCTGCATGTGCTCTGAAGAATTCACGCACACAGACAATCTGTCAAACAAGCCGTTATTTAAACGACACCTTAAATTCTCTAGGGACATTCTATGCCCAGAAACTCAGCCGTAAATTCAACCATGCAGGATTTCTTCAGCAAAAATTGTATGTCATCCTTGCATGGCCAAAAACGGTCCCTGAAAATATTTTTTTCCAAAACAAATTATTTTTTGCCCGCCCCTTTATCTCCAGGTAAAGCAAAAACAGGTGTGTGAAAAGAATTCCTAAGGATTACCTCTATTTCTATCGCAACCATTTTTGTGCGCATCATGTTGAGGCGCTAAACTACTCCTTGCAGCATTTTTAAAGATTTTGCGTTGTTTTATTTACGCGTTATGCCTATAAAAATTGAGGAAGTAGGGCATTCCTAAACTATTTTCGCAAACACAAGCGCACGCTCTCAGCCTAAGAAACATTTTCTTCTGAAATTTGACCGTTGTGCACAAGTCGTAAAAAATTTATTGACCTCAAAAAAGGAGAAATGTGACGTAAACCCTTTATGAAATTTGGACAGATCTCCTTCCCGGTCCTTGTTAATGCGTAAGTTCCGCATTGGTTTTGCTCATAGTAAAAATACCAAATGCAAGAAGTTAACTAGAAGAAATTGTCCCAGTTTATTTAACATAGTTCTATAGTTCAACGTCATCAACAACCACAGAAAAGACAATTCATGGTGGCAATGTCTTCCTGAGCGAGTTCATCTTACCTATATTAGTGTGCAGATCGAATTACCATCTTGAGGCACGCCATTATCCCGGGTATACACGTGACAATGTGCACTACCGACTTGCACGGAAATTTCGCTGCGACATGAAGTTAGTGAGGGTGGTCAGCATGTTGCCCGAAACACCGAATGACTTCAGGTACGTTAGTATAGCGAATGGCCAGGTCGGTTTGTAGGCCTTTTTTTAAGGTTGTGATGCAGAATCGTTTACAAATGAAGGCGTATTTTACGTAGCATTAGAACCCAACACTTTCATCATTCATGTATCCCCCTTGCCTGAAGCATGCCTGTCAGTTCTCCATAAGACTCAAAGGGGTACAGAAAAGTCTGATTTATTTTGTCCAGAATCTTGCACATGCGGCTCGTCAGAGCAATGGTCCGAACACATGTGGCAGAGGAGCATTTCGTTTTCTCCTTCTTAAAAGCTACTACAAAGGCCTCCCTCTGGGACTTTGGAAAGGTCCTCGATAGCTATATTTTATTGCATGGGCAGATGAATGTTTTAATAGCGTCTGCATTTAAGCGTTCCATCATAGTGTATGTAACGTTGTGTTGACCCGCAGCTGAAGGTTTACACGTGCTCAGAGGAGCCCCCAGCTCATGATGGGAACACTCTGAGTTATAAAAGTGGCTTACCCAATGTCGTATAAAAGCTTCCTATTGGCAGACATCTTGTGTTTCTAAAAAACAATTTGTGTAATGTGCAGAATTGGACTTCTTTTGGAGGTGTTGTGCAAGTCATTTCTTTTGTGGGGATGTGTTATTCTCCCTTCATGGTGATACGCCACACTGCCGTCACCACTTGTAATTCAGCCCGTAAAGCTGACCGAATTGTGTTTAATTTATCACATTCGTCTCGGAAATTGCACCCTCAGAGCGTTTGCGGCTACGTTGGGTTGTGACTCTGATGTCTAGATCTGCCGTTCTTGCTTAGATCAGGAGGCTTCTTGCTTTTTGCTAAGTCTTGACTTCGAGCAGTACGTTAGCTGTTCTGAGTTTCTTAGCATGAAATGACCTTCGCGGGATGCCATCGAGAAACTTAGTGATAATCAATACGAAGTGTGGAGCAACAGGGTTTTATTTGTCAGGAGCTTCAAAAACAAAATAAATGGGATATTTATCAGCGTTTGGGAGAGTGATCGGTGGAAGGCTAGAAACAGAATTTCGGTGAGGCTCTTATTCACGGGTGGTCAGGTTTGTTGCGGGGGTTATACAATACCACACTCTTTAGTATAAAGGAGGAGACAGCGCCTCTTTTTTCTCAAGCCATACCCTGATAAGGAAAGAAGTTCAGGAGCCCGTTACCTGGCAAACAAATACGAAGCTTAGCGGCAGGGTCTTGGCTGGGGTTCCTACAGCTACCATTCAAGGCTTTCAAAACCTCGCCACGGTTCAAAACCCCGCCACGGTTGGTCATAGCTCAGTCATGGCGACTCGATGTTCTCGTTGTCTTTATTCACCGTCACAACGACTACTCGTGAATGAGTACCTAATCTACTCCGTGGATAGACCAATCAAGAGTATTTGCTTCAAAGCTAGGCTACACACGCCATACAGCAGGCGATCGGTGGTAAAAATGTCGGGCTTGTACCTATAGGAGAGCAAAACATAACTTTGCAGCAACGTTTCCTGCACCTCTTTGTAAAGGGCCATCAATTATGGGCTGCAAAGCAAGTGGAACGTCGTCATTGTTTACCCTCTTCAAGTAGTACCAGCGAACGCGTCATTATTGTCAGCGCCACAAACGTGGAACGAGCTGTTTCACTTGATTGCGCATCGCCCGCGCCAGTTTTAATAAAACCCTCATTCTGACCTCGCTACCACTCTTCTCATTGTCACAAAGGCTTGTCAGCTGCAGGACTTTGCGGTGTGTCACATGGTATCTCAAGAAAAGGGCAACTTCAGCTATGCCCGGAGCTCCTGCAGCCCTGTGGGCAGACATTGCCTGACATTACCACCCTAGCCTCCCTGGCTGCAGCTCGCAGACATGAAACGGCTATGGTGGCATCGTCAGAGCCCCTGCTAACCACTGAAAGGGTAATATTTCAAGCGGAAGGGGTATTGCGGAGATAATAAATGATTTTACTTCCCAAAGCGAGCGTCTTGTCTGAACAAAATTAGGGCCATTACCAGCAGCTAAAAAATCTATCGTCTGATGTTTCTCTTTTAGGCAGACAACCGCCTCGGAAGCGAGACCTCGGACGCTGAAAAATACTATTTCAAGGTCGTGGACACAGAAGAGGCCCTGCGGATAAAATTTTACCAAGCTTAAGTTGCACTTCAAGGTGCACGGGCTCCAGACTTGTGCACTTATTCAGCGTAGGCTTCCTCAATATGAGCTGAACACCTTTTGCGTGCTGAAAACTGGCCCGTGTTTGAATGCAGTTTTCGTCGGTTGTACACAATAGCAACTTCATTAATGCTGAAAAATCTAATTGCTTCAAACTTTCTGCTACTGGAGCAGGGGCATGGCCATCTCAGGGCTTCAGACAAATGACGGATGTAATACGAGTACCATTAAATTTTAAATTCGTTTTGGGAAGGAAAAAAGTGGTCATTCAAGATCTCCTCGAACGCTACTAAACTTTAAACATGTCTCGTAAGCTTAAGAAACCATATGTAAGCTGGTTCTAGGACTAGCTATAGGTGCATGTGAAAAGCCTGAAAGCACTCGACACTAGTACCGCCAATTCTTGCACAATGTAACGAAAGACGTTTTGAATACTGTCTAAGCTGCACGCTGGTAATGTTTTGCAAATGCTTTAACACACCCACTACTGGAACAATGGCGTCCGGGTCAATTCAAGCCGTATGTCTCCAACAGAAGTAGACGCCACAGCCAGAACAAGGTCTGAAGTAGCTTCTTGAATTTTCCTACTATGATGACCAGTGCTGGAAAGCAGTGGTGTAAGAAATCCCATAGAAAATATCGGATGTCGCGGTAACAATGAAAAATGCACCAGGACAGCAATTGACATCACACTGGGCACACCTTGTTGGTTGTAAAAAATTAGGCAAACTAACCTCAAAAAGGCGTTCTTCTACCAGTGCACACAGCGTCACGAAGAGGTCTGTGGTGGCTTAAAATAAAGCCCTACACAAAAGAGTCACCGGGTCACAAAGGAAGATCGCTGATTAGGAAGGCTCAAGAAAGGTCACTTGGCGAAAGACTGCTGAGTTCGAACATGGTATTTTAATGGTGAACAAAATCGTACACTTACACCTGCACATCACCCACCCCGTACAGGATAAATCAGACCAATACAACTATCGGCATAGTTTTTCATAAACTGGCCTGATACTTCTGCTTCAAACTTCAACAGCAACAGCCACAGGTTGCACATCCTGGTCACCCTACCTAGTTCTCTTCGACAGCGGATACAAATGCAGCTTGATCACCGTGAATGGGTCCAAAAGATGGTGTTGCAAATACTTAGAAAAAAGAATTTCATTGTAAATTTTTTTGGACGTCAGAAATACAATAACTATTACAAAAGTACGTCCTTTCTGCGTTCTTGTAAAGACAAAGAGGCGGGTAGAGATGGATCACTCAATATTTACTTTTTCCAACGAGAATTTTCCATAAATGCTGATCGAGTAAGCACAAAGATGAAAGTACTGCAGTTGAAGACAAGTCCTCGCTGCACACAATTTGGCGCAAACGACATATCAATCCTAAATGCTGCGACCACTAAAAAATGTGATCAATGGTCACAGGAACACTCTGATGACGGTGCTCAAAGCAGTGGAAACGCTGCTAGGATGGGGAGTTCTTGAATCGCGGCAATTGAACGTTAACCCCATGCAATATGGTAACGTTATCTGCCTCCGGGCGCCTGTGAAATGCCGCATGAGTTCTAAGTTTGGGCACCGTTTCTGATACATTCATATCGTCGCTGTCAAATACCAGAACAAACACTGTTCTGTTAACACACCTGCAATTAGACTGTTTGACAAGATAATGTACAGAAAAAATGAACAGTACAAGGTTGTGCGCGTGGGAAAAGCAAGAGTCCACCAGGCTGTTCACCCTGATTTGGCAACAAATGGGCTCTAGTGCCTAAACACAGATCGACAAACATTCCAAGCTAAGGTTTAACGCCATCCTGCGACCGTGACTAAAGGGAGCAATCAAAAACAAGCATTACCGTGTCAACGCGTTACGGAAGCGTTGTAGGTTAACAGTTCCGAAGATTAGGCCAAAGACGCATGTTCTCCCTAGTCCTATGGGGGCTTTTCTGGCACAGTTTTAAGAGAAAATTTCCCGCGGGCGGAGATTTCGTCCCACGGAAAATATCCACGCGTGGCAACATTACTTCACATATTTACACTATGGCACGCCTGACACTCCACATATAACATCGGCTCGATAAACCACATAATTTTAATTTTTTCATTGCATTGCTTCCATACATGTACCAAATTTGACGTTGTACTGAAATGTAAGAAACATCCCTACCACAATGTTTAATGAGCTAGTTGCGAATCTTCCTCGACGGGATGATTTATTCTGACAGCGATCTGATGGCGGGCACGACCTATAATTCTGAAAAGACTACTTAAAAACGGCAGATTCGGGTTACAGTTGCTCACACTTTTAGTGAAGGACACAATTATTACATCTCTCCTTTAAAAACGCATGCGCGCACATGTTCAACATACAGGATTACGGTACTCTTACTTAATCATGATGACGCTCTGGGTGCAAAGCGCTCAAAAACAAGTAAAAAAAGAATACTAGACGATATCGGTGCCCCCGAATACATTCAAGTCTTCTTGCACAAGAAATTCTTCCGTGCTGCAAAGATAGTTTAGCTGTGCCTTATTGGTTTATTTGCATCATGTGTCCCCGAGGGAAAGTGTGGAAGCATCTTCCTCTTCTAGGCGGCTACAGATGACAAAGCATCATCAACATCTTCACCATATGCTAACCAATCGGTGGCAGTCGACTGCGCTACCCCAGCGCGAATTCAATTAAAGACGTTAGCCCAACCTAATGTGCTCTCTCCACTCACTCGGGGCGGATTGATGTCCGGAGGTCTTGGAGGTCCCACACAGTGTCTAATACCTGAGCGAGTTAGTCAACGGTTGTTTACCAGCATAAAATATCGTTTCTCTGCATTACCACTGTAGCATAGCTACACTTCGAACTCTACGTACTGATTCGGCAACAGCAGTTTCAAGTACGCGGAGTACAATAAGAACCTGTTACTGAATACCGGTTGACGTCTTTAAATGTGAAACCACAGCGTTTCACTTGACGCCCTTGATTTAGGACTGTGTGACATCATTTCAGGCTTAGAAATGGCACCGAGGTCACACTCAGCCTAGGTGAAGCACTTACTCAACATCATCATCATCAGCCTGGTTGTGTCTCAAGAAGGACGAACGCCTCTCCCGAAGTCTGAAACCCAGCCTATTGAGTGCTAAGGGATCGAACACTTTCTTCACCACATTTTGGTAGCCTATGCCTTCATCAAGTCTCGGCCGACCCTCAATTGCCAGCATGAAACTAACCGTCCACCTCTTGTCCCTCATGCGCATGACGTTAACTGTTTTTGCCCATTTTGCTCGCTTAATTTGTGCTAGAATATATTTTTTCTGGCACTTTCGTTCGCTATTCTGAGCAGCGGCTTGTCATCCCTTAGCTTGACGGCTACCATTCTTTTATCCAAAGCCCGTTCGGCTGCCCAAAGTGTGTTTTGAAATCGCTTAGACAGGCAGGAGTTGCTCCCCTGTTCGTAATTACTAGAAGAACACATCGGTTATATAACTGTCACCTTGAGAAAATGATGTTAGGTGCGATAGTATGCTGTAGCACACATGTATCACCCATACCTATTATGCTAATAAGCATACGAAGAAGTCAGCTATGAAGCAGAAAATTGGGAAGATCCAATGCATGGTCGCGTAAATCTTGCTAGGCGGCCAAGAACGATTTTACATCACACTTCTTTGAACAAATACTCTTCTTGGTGTTGTTTCCAAATCCTAATTTTGCCTTACTCCGTCGTTGTCATAGGACGTATGTTATAATCATGCAGCCGAAAATAAATAATTTTTGTCTAAAGAGTGTGAAAAAAATTATTCTCAGTAATTATCTCTGAACTGGCAAGAAACATTCTGTGGACATGAAGATTTTGTCAACAACAACGTGAAGGCGTTAGTTCAAGCGAATGTTTTGTGTGGAATGTCCAGAAATTATTTAACTCATGGCAAAGTGTATTTTGCTCGCTCCTCATAGAATGGTTCAACTTGCGCAAACAAATTTGTCGGTGCTTCCGTGATATCACCGATAGTAAGGAAATATGGCAAATGCATAAGGTTATTTTGATCATCATTACGTGTTTCGCGTACAAAAAACAGGATTACAAAATGCCACCGGCCCCTTTGAACATAAATTGGCATATAATTTGGAAAGCTGGTTATGTTTACGCAAAACAATAAGCAATCTTGTTTATTGTAAACGTGTCATTAAAATAGATACTGGAAAAGTTTCAGGAAGCTGCCAACACTTGCCGTACTCGAATCGGGAAGCGCTTGCGCGTGAGCATTCCTAGACCCGTAGTTGGATTTCAGTATCATTGGTAATTTGCAAAGTTCCGATTGTAGTAATCGTCGTCGTAACCACTGAAGAGGTGGTCGTTCTCCTAATTAATGGCGAGTGACAAATGCAATATCATCCTAAGCATTCTAGACTTACACCAGCTCAACTAGCGATGCTTTAATCAGGTCCCGCAATCCTTACACCGTAGAGACGTTGCAGGGTGTGTTTGTACATGAGCGCTGAGTGATACATCAACATAAAATCGTACAAGTTCGAAGTTGTTTCTTTACGTGTTCCGTCATTGCTTTCTACTGTACTACTATCAGTATTAGTCTTTGCATCAATATTGTACTGATCCTCAAGGCACGCATGACATGCACAGCAGCGCTTCACGTTCGCGCTGGAGTATTTTTCCTGAAAGTCACTGCGTGAGCTAGAGATTCTCTGTCCGCTTCGATGCACGCGCTCGCGAGCGCTCCGCATTTTCAAGAACCTCGTGATTTTTGCTGGCTTTTTTTTATGATGCCACTACATGTGCCGAGGAAGCTCAGCGGTCACCGCGCGCCACGCACTCAACAGCGCTCCGCATTGTCTTGGTATTTCATTGGAACAGCGAACCAACGCATTAGGCTTAAGCTCCACCAATACAGTTTTTCGACACCAAGACATCAAGTGAATATACGAACTACCAGTCTTGTTGTGGCAGACGAAACGCACAAAGAAATTTTGTAGAAATTATTTGCACACTACCTAAATGTAATTTCGTCGCAGTTGAATCCATTCCAGCCTAATAAAGATGGCAAAGTCATGCCTCAGAGCCTTTACTGCTTGGTGTGGAAAATGATCTCAGATTGGTATATTCATTCGTCGAATACCTTCGAGAGAATAGCTCTTGAACCTTGAACAAAACTGGCTAAAATAGGAAGAGTGAACTGCAAAAAAAAATATAATGAAAAATAGGGCATTTGTAAAAGTAAAAAATTTTTTTTTCATGAAGAAGGTAGTTACAGCCAGAAGGAAATTGGTAAAGTATGCGGTAACACTGAATGGTCATTTGCGCCCGCACACTTCGATAGATGCTTTTGTGGGTATGGTGTTCAAGTCATGCCAAACAAAACGCATCATGCATTCTGAATGATGCGCTAGTTTTGGGCGTCCGCTTACAATAAACAGACGCATTGCGCGTTTCAAGATCTTCTATATAATAATCACCATCATAATCATGGTCATCATCATTATCACCCTATCTACTCTCACTGCAACGCAAAGGCCTCTCCCATAGATTTCCAATTATGCCAGTCCTGTGCTAACTGCGACCAATTTTTTCCCGCAAACTTCTTGATCAGCGGGGGGGGGGCAGCAAGTTATATTGGCAGATTACCGTCGATGACCAATGGCTATCTTGCCTTCGCATTACATGTTCTGCCCACACCCGTATCTTCTACTTATTTTCGACTAATATGTACCTAACACGCGTTTGTTCCATGATCCACTAATCTCTCTTCTTGTCGCTTAACGTTGCACCTATTGTGACATCTGCACGATGTCATGCCTCAGAGCCTTTACTGCTTGGTGTGGAAAATGATCTCAGATTGGTATATTCATTCGTCGAATACCTTCGAGAGAATAGCTCTTGAACCTTGAACAAAACTGGCTAAAATAGGAAGAGTGAACTGCAAAAAAAAATATAATGAAAAATAGGGCATTTGTAAAAGTAAAAAATTTTTTTTTCATGAAGAAGGTAGTTACAGCCAGAAGGAAATTGGTAAAGTATGCGGTAACACTGAATGGTCATTTGCGCCCGCACACTTCGATAGATGCTTTTGTGGGTATGGTGTTCAAGTCATGCCAAACAAAACGCATCATGCATTCTGAATGATGCGCTAGTTTTGGGCGTCCGCTTACAATAAACAGACGCATTGCGCGTTTCAAGATCTTCTATATAATAATCACCATCATAATCATGGTCATCATCATTATCACCCTATCTACTCTCACTGCAACGCAAAGGCCTCTCCCATAGATTTCCAATTATGCCAGTCCTGTGCTAACTGCGACCAATTTTTTCCCGCAAACTTCTTGATCAGCGGGGGGGGGCAGCAAGTTATATTGGCAGATTACCGTCGATGACCAATGGCTATCTTGCCTTCGCATTACATGTTCTGCCCACACCCGTATCTTCTACTTATTTTCGACTAATATGTACCTAACACGCGTTTGTTCCATGATCCACTAATCTCTCTTCTTGTCGCTTAACGTTGCACCTATTGTGACATCTGCACAATATCCCGGTGGCTGTAAAATCTCTTTAACTGTTGCCTTTGTCACACCTGCGCAATATTTAATTTACGCTGATGCGTGGTGTTGCATCTCGGTAGGTTTGGAGGTGGTCTCTAGTGTGCTTCTCTTTACCCGTTTCATATATGTGAGTTGGCGACGCTTCTTTTGGGTTCCAGAGCGATGGTACCAGGTAAAAAGAAAGCCAAAAAACCCAAGCAGAACACTGGAGGTTTTGACAACCTGTACAGTCATCCCTCAATTGTTCATGAAGAATGCGGTCCTGGCATTGTGCGAACGTTACTATGCGCTCTCATCGGACTGGCTGCTCTATGCTGCATAGTTGAGATCTGTCAGCTCAGGTATCTTGTTTACACAAAAAAAGGTCACTCAGTGTTGTGTAGCGAGAGTTAGGTCGAAAAAATTGGAATAAAGTGGGTGCGTGTGTAGAAAGCACAGAAGGCGCCTTGCCTAAAACGATGGTTGTAGGACCATGACGCGATGTTTTAGGCCGAAATATCAAAAGAACTAGCCGGTGCTTTGCAGGAAGGACTACATAAGCCTGCTAAACAAATGAACCGCCGCAGATTACATGAGCAGGAACAAGCTAGCCAAGCCTTCAATGGCTTGCTTGCGCGGCATCTTCATGCCACAGTTCGATGCCGCACTAGCAAGGCTTCTGAGAATACAAATTTTTGCAAGTCTACCCGTAGATAGCAGAACACCTCTGTTGCTGTGAACACATTATAATAATAGAGTCACGCATTATTTTTGAAATTATTTATATTCGCTGTTAACATAAAATATATTCTCCTGTGGTAGATCGCCTCTATTACTGTCTATCTTCCCTTTGTGATGTGTTGGTGGCGTGAAAACCAACATATTGCCGCGGAGCGTGCTAGGCATCATGCATGGCTTTAAGGGGAAAGATTTAGGCTTCCGCTAGTAATTTACGCTTCCTCCACCTTGGCTCTATTGACACACGTAATGGCTAAAACGCGATCGAGGATGCATAAGTGGGCTTTGCTACCGACATCGAAATTGAGTGACTCCCACGCACCGACCTAGCCATTAGCACAATTTTTACGATCACATTGCGAAGTGACATTTTCGCTTGTCGTGCAATGCGGCAACATTATGTTACCAATCATTTTTGTTTCTTGTTTCGTTTCACCCTTAGACCTTTGATAACACTCTCCCCGAAAACAATAATGAGCGCTCGTGAACTTTATTCGGTGCCGACTGCTCCCATAAGCAGAGCGAGTATGTCGTGTGGAACAAAGATCTTCGCTGTAAAACACTGTCTCTTGTTCCACAAACTTTCCAAATAAACACAAGTATAGCTTCGTTGCTTTTTTATGCCAGTAGAGAATTTATGTGGAGGTCATTATACGCTATTGAATGTTCGGATGAAGTGTGTTGGGGGTATTTTATACAGGCTCACGTTGTGACTGTCCTAGGAATCTATGACCAACATCACAGACTATAGTTCATTTCGTTTGCGTGAAAATATTTAAAATGGCTAAGGGAGGAACTCTCGTCAAGTGCTAAAAAACGCACGGGTCTTTCGGCAGTGTTAGCAATAACATATGGGTTCATTGTAACAAATGTTTCTACAACAACAAAGTTCGCAGGAATATAATTTACCCGAGTTGAAATATGCGAGAAAATCTGCATTAGAGCTCCACGTGATCATTATAAAAACAACTAAAGGGGTTGTTACATGTACAAAAATTATGTGTACGTGTACATGCATATGTACATGTACAAAAGAAACACCTTAGCTGAAGAAATACCTCGAACGCGCAAACAGCACAATTTAGTAAAAGTGCGCGTCTATGGGCGCGACCTTTGGCTAAGCGTTGTGAAGGCGCCTGCTTGTTTTGCTCGTCAAAAAAGCAAATCTTGGCAATGAAAAGGTTTTAGTTATCTCTAAAGATGACCAGAATACGTGACCCGCGACTGCTTGGGTGTCTCTCCAAGGTTCACTTGTGAAACGTTCTTAGCTGCAGCTCTTTGCAGGTGGCTCGTAATAGTGGCTTCAGACCAGTTATTTGTCTCTACAGCAGATTGAGGACAGCCCCTGTAGGTGGGTGCTGAATAATAACAACTTCGTACTAAATGTTTTGGCTGTGTGTTGGCAGCGCTATTTTTAAAACACACAGCGATTGTTATATAAATATAAATGCCAAATCACCGGCGACAAACAGTTCGTGTTGACGTATAAGCGGCTGTTTAGAAATATTAGGATATTGGAATAAATTTAGAAGAAATATTCGACAACTGAGCACTAAACATTTCCAATGCACAAAGGTTAAAGAATATCCTTGCGTAAACAGAGTGGCATAACTTTAAGCTGGATGTTTACCCTCCGTTGGGACACTCCAATATTTTTTTACTGATAGTCCACTTCGTGAGTTTGCTGGAAAAAAAGAGGATGTATAAAAAACATCAACTCACTGTTCAATATTTCGTAGAAATGTCAAGTAGAAAGCATATATTTCTCCAAATGCGCAACTAGATGCATATAGGTGCCCAAATATAAACAGATACGTGGAAAGTTACGGAAGCGTAACTTGACACAATGTAAAAAATATATAAAAACACAATTAAAATTGGGACTGCGCTTGACCCGTGCGCGCACAACACAACACCGCATTGTATACCTTCTGTCACCAACAGCCTGGAAATAATCTACTTCTTTTTTACATTGTGAAATTGACGGATTTCTGACGCATCGATCGTCATTTTCGGCTATATGCAATGATTCAATTATTTCTCTCGTGAGCTGCTTTCTGCGTCATGCAATTACGGCATTGTTCTTAGAAGGCGGCGTGCACCCACAATCTCTGCAGTGCAGAGAGAGGTGCACTGTCAGAGGAATTATAATATTCAATGCCACGGGGTGCCCTCATGAAAAGCGTAAAGGCTTGTATTACGCAAGAGAACGACGAGGAAAGCTTCATGGGAAGATGCGGAGTGTCAGTAGAGTGTTTTTGGGAAATTCTGTCCTTCTACCTGGATTCCACTGTTATTGAGAGGAAAGGATCTTGTTAAGTGCAAAAGAATAGGGTATGTATTGGTTCGTCAGTGGCCGTTGAACTAAGCAATATTTTCTTAGGTTTGGTTTGGTGGGCGCTTCAGTGCGAAAAAGCCTAGAAGGCATAGCCAAAAAAGTGTTCCGATACAAGGATGATTTTCTTATTTTTGTTGAAAAGGGGAACTGCGAGAGGCACATAGTGGACACGTTAAACATTTTGAAAGAGAAGGGCTGCGGAATCAATTTCACCCAGGAAGTTCCTGAATGGAATTATCTCTAGTTTTTAGATCTTCGGTTGACAATGATGCCTAACCATGTGTGTTGGCGGTACAAACCAAGGTCAGAGAAACCCTTGCTCAGCTACCAATCAGGGCACTCTAGACTGATAAAAGACGACATAGCTGTGTCATGCAATAATACTGTTGTCTCGATGTCATGCCACCATGCCATTCAAAACAGCCTGTGTGAACAAATGCGGAGACTGGGAGCGGCTACCTACCCTGAGCATGTCGTGTCCAGGGCATGCGAAAAAGCCCTGCGCAAAGTAAAAAGTGGTGAACAAGCTGACACAGTCGGTAAGAAAACGAGGGAAAAACGACCAGTCGTTATACCCTACGTGCACCGGTTGTCACGTGAGCTGAAACATGTATCATCAAGGTAAGAAGTAAACGTGGTTTTTTCTGAACCCAAGAAATTGGCTAGCATCTGCCCTGAAATCAAGAAAAAGGGGGCGTAGATGGGTAAGAAGATCAATGGATGCGGCCTGAAACGTGGAGCCTCTTATGCTTCCTTTGCAACAGGTGTCGTCTACACCCTGCTCCTTTTATGTGGCCGTCAGTACATAGGCCAGACGGGGCGCTCAACTACAGGGCCCATGAGAACAAACTCGTGGCACCCTCTACCATTAAAGGTAACCAGGGTCGTTGCATTAAAAAGTTAAAAGAACACGAGCGGGTGCAGGGAAGAGATGTGCTGTCGAACCTGTCTCTGCACGGGAGAGAATGTGGGTGCACGCTGCGTTTTAAGAACACCGCAGTAATTGCAAGACCCAGAACTCAGCTAACGAGAGAAGTAATTCAAGCATTTTACATAGCCAAAAATGAAGATCGACGCGTCAGCCATCTGTCAATTTTATTATGTAAAAAAAATTTAGATTATCTCCAGGTTGTTGGTTCGCGAGAAGTTATAGAAGGTATACCATGCGGTGTTGTGTTGTGCAAACACGGGTCAAGTGCAGTCCCAATTTTAATTGTATTTTTTCTGTATTTTTTTATATTGTGTTCAGTTACGCATGCGTAACGTTTCACGAACCTGTTTGTCTGTGTGTATCATTCCAGCAAAATTAAGTCGAGAGAGAGCGTTTGTGGTGTCTTTTTCTTAATCGTGTCCCGTGTGTTTTTTTTTAAAACGTTGGGCAAGATGAACGTATTGCGACTCGCCTAAATTTCCGCCTTGATAAGGTGCCCAAAATTTGATTGTTTTCGAAGTAACTCCTCCGAACTAGGCTCCCTGGAATTCGAATCGTAACCTAGTCACAGTAGTACGCAATGTTGAATATTTCACATATTCTCGATGTCGAACACGCCAGTCCCAAAATATTTGCCCAGGTGCTGCACTAGCAAAGCCCCGCTTGCCAGTAGGAAAAAACTTGTGCACAGGTGAGTCAACAGGAGGCGTTGATTGCAAGGAGCTGTTCTTTAACATCTCATGCTCGGTCTGCCTGCATCAACGTGACCATCTGGGGTTGCGTCAATCTTCCTCGACATACTCTCGTTTTGTGCCTCCGCTTCATCCTGCGAATTGTCCCATGGACAAGCACATCCTCTTCTAAGTTCGACGGCTGGCAGCTTGGGAATATACAAGGCATACGACCTCTCTATCGCCCCTTCTTTTGGCATGGGCGCTCCACGAATATTGCACTACTTGTAGTGACGTGTATTGCTTGTAGTGATGCAAATGATGCTGGTGTTCTCCTGGCCGACTGCTGCTGACAATACAATTCTCATTCTGGAGTTTTCGAGCTGCCGGCATCGACTTGTGCGGATCCCTGCCTTGAGCTGCGCGTGGCTGCTGATGTATATAAGCCATGATTGACCCTAGGAAGCGGTGCGCTGAAACAGGTACCGGTTCTTCTGCACCCGCTCCGCAGGCTGCCCACTTCTTTTTGAGGACATAAAATGTAGCCACATGGTGCCCCCCCCGTGAAGATCTGAGTCACAATTGCAGGACCTTCCTCTTAAGGGCCTACAAAAGTACTCCTAAAATAGCAAAACGACATCCAGTTGCCGCAGATCGACACAGGGCGTCACTGGGAAGCTTCATTGTAATTGCATCTTAACCGACATGATATTCCCACACATCCCGCACGATCACCCTAATAAAGCCACTATTCTTCCTGTCGTCACCTTCGCCTACAGCAATAAAGTCGGCATTACAGGACTGGGCTTTCGGTGCGTTTCTAACCCGGCAATGAGGTAGTGGTGTGCACTATCGTTTGCGTACCTGGACTCTGCGTGAAATTTTTGAACCGTTTTTCTGGCCCTTACATTGTTCTTGATGCAATCTTGCCCATGAAATAGGCAGTCACACCAACTGTTCCTTTTACTCACCGTCGCCGTAGTTAAATTGGAATTTTTGTCGTTTTCCAGTTCACTGCATTCATTCATCGCAACCAGTACTAAATCCCGGCCCTGAGGTCTCCTTAGTCGGTAGTACAAATTATTGCGAGAACTGCTACGTACGCAAAACAGATCGTCTGCCAAGCATCTAGCATCTTTCACACACTCCTCTGGGTTCTATAGGAAGTAGATAGTTCAACTTTATCAGTTTTTTATCTCTATCATCATCATCCTTACCTCAAACGGAAGTGCCCTCATAGCTGCCTGAGTAAATATTTTCTCTCCCCCCGTGCCGTCGCCTCTCCGAATACATTTTTGTGCCATGACAAGGGACACTCTGACATAAAAACAACACGCGAATGCCTTGTTGTGTCGCCATCATGTGTATCGTTTCAATTAGAAAAATGGTGTAGTTGTAATGCGTGCATAATACGCATGAGTGTATTTATAAAATCACAATAACCTAACGAAGAAACATCGAAGAAAATATAGTTCAACTAGTATAATTTATAAATTCGCCATCATATATGAGTAAGCACTTACACCAGCGCCTGCAGTGCGGAAACGTCGTAACTGTTCACAGTAAATAAACACTTTTTTGGCAGCTCACACGTCTGTAGTGTAAACAAAGCTTTTTATGAGCATGCAATTCACAGTGTGCTCCGCCGAGACAGAATTCTTTTGTTCTGTTTAATAAATTCGATAATTTTCTAATATTGGCTTCTTTTTTATGGTCAATCACAAATTGCAGTTTTGTCGCGGCGGTAACTGTCGATAAGAGCATGTCCAACCATATTCTGAAGGTTCCATGGTGCACTACGCAAGTTCATACTGCGTTGTCCTACCACAAAGACAAATTTTATACCGGGAAGCTTGGCCGAAATGTTGACACCACAAGAAATTGGCGCCATGCACACAAATCATTGTTTTTGCAGTCGATACACGCCTAGAGTGGCTCACAGTAAAATCCATGGTTTATCTTGCACATTTTCTACGGAGTACATGCAGCATGCTCAATCGCCGCAACAAAAAGTAGTTCAACACCTCATCATCCTGGAAGAGCTTTACGATGTGAGATATAGTGCAGCTCAAGAATGGGCCCTGGAATGCAATACTTCACTTTTTCACGAACGTGTTTTTGTGAAGGCTCCGTGCCTTGTCAACAGCTTGCGGGCACTAAGCGATCAACTTTGCAGTGCATAGTGTGTACTACCTGTTGATCGCAACTCTTTGAAACTACTGGTGGGAAAGATAGTTTCACGGATTTTTTAGTTGAGTTTTTATTGATTCGAATCATTTCCAAAGATTGATTTATACACAATATAAGTATTGCCAGCCAAATTTATTGACGAAAAATTGGTTGATCCTCAGAAATTATTACATAAACGTTCAGTTACCTCCTGCTGCGGGCACTGGCGACTCTCCACTCAAGTTTCAAACGGGTGGAAAATTTAATTACTTGCTACCGTTACCCGACGTGCTTTTGTTTATATTTAGCATTGCATGGTAATAACAATCACGCCTAAATACCCACCTAAAATGCTGTGTCGTAAGTCGTGGCAAAACGTTGTTACAGCGGGTAATGCTGAAAATATGCCGGTAACGCTGAAAAATATTGTTACGTGGCGGCAGGACACAGGAAATGAACAGTGGAAGATGCGAGTGATGTATTTACACTATTTACACGATGTCAGCCATGAGGGAGCCCGCCCAGCTGGGTCTTCTTCTTCTTCAGAGGTTGGGCCGTTAGCTCTCGTCGTCTTCTTCCCGTGACACATCCCCCTCGTCGAAAGCGACCGTCCTGGTCGAGGCCTTAGTAAATGTACAGATGCGGTGACGATGCGCTATCAGAGGAAAAAGGGAGCCCTCGCCGCCACGGATGAGGTTAATTCGTCGTGGTGAGCACTGGCCCCAAAAGAGCAATGTCCGCCGGCGCAGTAGACCGACGTCCAAAGGCCCCAGAAGCGCGCCGGAGTTCAGGGCAGGGGAACGGTGTCGTCTTCTGTTCAGGTCGCGGCTGGTCACGTCTTTTGGTCTCGGCAAGTCACAGGCTGGGGACACGGGGCTGGGGAATGGTGCGTCCGCGGCTCCCCGGGGCTGGGGCGGGCCGACGCGATCCAAGAGCCTTTGAGCGATGTTCAGCAGCGAAGGCGAAGTGGAGCTGGGACCGGGATGGGGATGACATCCGCAACCTCCACCAAAACATGTTACGTGGCGGCAGGACACAGGAAATGAACAGTGGAAGATGCGAGTGATGTATTTACACTATTTACACGATGTCAGCCATGAGGGAGCCCGCCCAGCTGGGTCTTCTTCTTCTTCAGAGGTTGGGCCGTTAGCTCTCGTGGTCTTCTTCCCGTGACAATATTTTTGTGTTTTGTATAGTGCAGGGAGGCGTCTGAGGAGACGTATGTCTCTCCTGCTCCACTTCAAAGCAAGATAGACATGGGTTATTTATTTAGGTTCAAGCAACGTAAAAACTATCATATTGCGGCATACGCCGAAACAAGAATGACGACATTTAGAGTTCGCAGAAAAAGTGATTTTTTAAACAAATTACATCAAACACCTCCCAATATTTCGCAGAACTTTCTGTAGGTTTATTCTTCACATCTCAGTATTCAGCTGGTAGCCTAATGGTGTGACAGGTTTTTACTTCTGCGCAAAATATATTTTTTCGAAGAAGAAAATCAACATTACTTTTTTCAATTGTAGACTTACCTAAATATGGGAATGTTCTTTATTCAGAATGAATTTGCGTGAAACATTGCGCTTCTATTAGCAGAAACCAAAGAAAGAAGGACCAAGTAAACAACTGGACCCAATATTTGGCCTCTAGAAGAAATTTATTAAAAAACGCTAATATCAGTAATACCAAAATACCTACTCGAGATTATTAACATTTGTTTTATTTCTACAATACAACTAAGAAATTCAAGACACTTTAGAGCTTTTCACTCGGTTTGTGCACATGAAAAATTAGCTGCTGACACCGGGTCCCAAAAACGTTAGGGCTGATGATTCCTTTATAGCCTACTATTCCAGCATGCGAACCGCATGTGTTCCAGGTGAGAGTATTGACGACAACCCGTACCCTTGTCCCCCACACGAAATCTATAACCAGACATGGCGATGTGTTCACCAGTGGAGGGTATATGCCTTGAACGGTGGGTGTTCGAGCCCTGATAAAGCTACAGCCGTTAGGCTGCCTGTCTCTATACCAGACGGGGACCTCCGGGACCCATTTATCATCGAGATAAAGTAAAAAGAACGTACGTCTGTTCACGGTTTTTATTTGTCATAAGGGTCATTCAAACTCAACTCAAAACGTGACTGGTCCCATAAAAAAGGCTGCACATAAGTTTAAATATTTTGTATCTTTAACCATATTATTTCCCAAATAATGTGCTAATTCTATCTTATCTCTTAAAGAATCAGTGCGTTCAGCTCGCGCTGCTGAATGAAACTTGGTACTTTTAATATCAAATTTCTGGAAGATATTATTTGCCACTCGTATAGTGCCAAGTAGTTGACACGGCAAAAAAGGAACAGCATGCATCAAAACTCCTTTCCCAAAGTCTTGTGGCCGGTCTGTATATCAGGGTAACACCCACTGCATCCTCAACATGTCGCAGTGTGATCTTTTAGCCAGACTTGTGTGATCGCAGGGCGACCTCTGAGCCAGAAACGAATGCCAACGTTTTGTTTGCTTGAAAGTGCACGCCGCCACGGCCACGATAATAATTAACATAGGGAGATATACGAGCGAGATTCGTACAGCACTAGTGATTATTACCTTCAACCACTCCCAAATACCGAAAAAAAAATTGCAGCCTTTATTTGACATCAATCACTAACATGCATACCCCACCCGGGCAATAACTTTAAATTCCACCACTTCGGAGGTTTCACAAAGTCAAATAGCGACAGAAAAACCCTGGGAAAATATCAACCAATTTACTGCAAGAATGAAAAAAAATGTGTAATACCAAACATGAGTTTAAAACCTGCAAGGCACCACACCAGCCATGCTCCCATGCTTCTAAATATTGCAACATGAAAAGAATATTATTACCGCCACAGCTGTGGACATCTTCCCAGAGGGACGAAAAGTGGTCGTTTTTCAAGCTACGAAGGTATGCTGTTGCAGCTCGATGCCATCAGAGCTGCATATAGTCTTGACCTGATCACTCTCGCCGACGAAGCTCAGCGAGATTTATCTGGTTCCCAGCCCACACGCCACTGGGTTACCACCGGCACCAAAGACCTTTACTCAACTTCAGGCCGAACCTGCAGGAGATGAGGTGGCTACCGACATCGCTTGGAGTGATGCCGCTCCTTGAATGCATGCTCCCCCAGCTCCTTAGTACTCTTGAGGGCCCGGAAGTTATGCACACGGGGAACCGTTAGCTACTGCCACATTTGCTGCAATGCCTGTGCCACTTGTGTCTGATCTGATCACCGTCGCAGTGGAGGCCGAGATCAATCGCCCCTTCTAGGGGTAGAGTACAAGGAACCGTGATCCTCCAGAAACTCTGAGGTCGTCCGATGTTGACATTGTTCTGGGACAGTTCCTGACTCTATATCACCGAAAGGAAAGCCTGTGATATCCTGGGCCACAAAAAAGCCTCAGAAACAAAGAATCACATCACCAAAAATGCATCATAAACAAACACTTCAGTCGCCCTCAACTGTAATTGATGGAAGGAGGAAAAGTAATCTAAGAGAACTTGAGGGCCCCTTCTAAAACCTAGATGATATGTACGAGATATTTTTCTACTGTCAGCCAACTGTGTGGCGTGTCCAGAAACACATTTTGAGTGCAAGCAGGTTTTGAACAGCAATATGATGCCTAGAAAAGACAGAGATGATTCTACCTTCCCACAGAGCGGCACGGCAAGGCTATCGCCGGAAAATCATTATCCTTTAAAACCATCGGCATGATGTCTTTCTTTAAAATACTCGCAGTTTGTACAAGTATATTTGGTTAATAATGGTATAACCCGACTGAAATTGTCGTGATTTCTCTCTAATTTGCTCTGATGTCGAATCGCTGGTAGATCCCTTGCGTGTACCTCTATAGTCGAAGTCAGGCAACCTCAATGCACATCCTCCCCTCTGGGCATTTTCCCTGACAGATCCGAGAGGCTGCCTGATAAAAAAATTCTGAACGTCAACATGAGGATGGCTCTTCAATAAAAGAAACCCACATAGCATGATATAGGAAACAACACAAACCTACACCGTGACTTCGGCTATGAGTTTTGCAGATCTCTTTCAATATGTTCAGCGAGACGTGGGTACGAACGCTAATGGTACGGACCACTTTCATAGCACAGGAACAGACACTGGAAAAGCCACAAACAGTTCACAATCCCAGAAAAGGTTCAATAAAGCAAGAGCGAACTCGAGTACATTTAGAGAATCATCTAAACTTCATTACATATTCATAAAACTCCTAAGGGCTGAAGCGAAAACCTAATTCCTGATGGTGCACATCATCGACGCTACCGGAAAGTCGCCACCCCTGGAAATTAGGTATCCGGTGGATAAAAGTAATAAGTGAATTTCCAGCGTTCAAACGCTGCAAAGAGAATCATGCAAAGCCCTTCATTTCCTTCGTTGCGGCAAAACGTTATCTACGAGCAACCATTATGATCTATGAAGAGTACGTCGAGCAAACGGGGCGCTGCCTCATAGAACGCCTTCGGGAGCACGCGTGCGATGTGAATTCAGACACAGGAAAACGCGCTCTCAGTGCGTAGCAACATGCCCACTTGCTCGGCTTTGTTTATTCTGGTGGCTGGGTATGAGAACAAAGTGCGGCGATAAATAAGAGAAGCCTAAGTAATTCATACCACGAAACAAAATTGCATTACTGCACCGTCCAGTGTCCTTTCGGGGAAAGGAATTCGTGGCTTCGTAGAAAGGTGAGGTTGTACGGTTGGTCCAATGTGAAGTCGACTGGCTGCCAGAGATTTGTCAGTAGTGAAGATTACTGTGCCATAGAGTATTTTATTATTTCCCGGACTTCGTGTAGTTCTCATACCTTGAATCATATGTGACGTGTCTTCTTTCTTTTCATACTTATTGCCTGCCCCTGCAGAAACATTACTTGAGCGTACTATCTGCGTGTCCTTACTGAAGTTTTGTTTTCCGCGTTGTTCGTCACTTTTTATGTATCAAAGGTTCCGCAAACAATCCCGGGTGCGAAATGTTATCATACAGGTCCTGCTCTGCACCAGCAAAGAAGGACCTCTTTAAAGGAGTGTAGGCGATTGTGAGATGCCAGACATAAATCGGGAGTTGCCTGTAGCCACGCCGGATAGCCTCATTTCGTTAAAAGTGGCGAAGGCCCTTAGTAAATCTGTGCGTCTTGAGGCAAAAAGGCAGAGTAGGGGATTCTTTTATGACATCCTCTACTTCATACACATAAAGAGAGGAAGCCTGCATACGGCTACGCGAGCTCAAAAGACCAGACCGTGGTCCTAGATAGCATGATAAAAAATATTTGAAGACCAGGCTAATAAATTTGAAGAACACTTTCAACACATGTCCAGTTCTGCATAATACTTAACACATTCACAAAGCAGGAATTGCGAGAGCACGTCTCTACGCGACAAAAACAAGTCAAAGACTTCTTACAACTCCTTGTTTCCAATCCATAAAGTGAGGTCTGCTGTGTGTGCATTTACGCATTCAGCTGCAGGTGAAGACATTACACCCACCATAATACAACACTTACATTTAGGCACAATAAAATATTTGCATTTTATAGAACAAATTATGGCACTCGGGGTACATTTCAAGAACTTCTAGAAACACAATTAGTGGGGTCTTAGTCAAGTAGGGAACAGATGATGATGATGATGGTTTAAGTTTAATGGCGCAAGGCCGACGTGGGCAAAGAGCGCCAAATACAAAGTTATTTGATAAGGAGGGAAATCGGATAAAGTCAGTTAAATACTATGAGCACGTCTGGTGTAAAGGGCCAGGGTGCAGAACGTAAGTGGTTAAAAGATAAATACGGTGGCTGGTGTATAGGACCAGGGGTAAAACTATGGGTGATAAGAGATGAATTGTAAGAAATGAACTTCAGATAGGAACCTTAAGGTTCGCTGAACAGAGAACATGGCATCATCTCCTAAGAGGTATGACGGGTGTGGTGGAATATGTCGTGTGTGTAGTTGTGGGAAGTGTTTTCGTCGTGTAATGTCGAGTGCCTTACATTGTATGAGGATGTGGATCACGGATAGGGCCTCTCCGCAGCTGCTGCACAGAGGTCTTGGAGACCCCTTGAGAAGGTGCGAGTGCGTTGCATGAGTGTGCCCTATCAGTAATCTAGCCAAGGCGACTTCAGTGTATCTATTACGTGCGTCGGTGGTGTATGGTCCCAAGTGTGGTTTGATTACGTGTAACTTGTCTGTTTGTTCACTCGAGTGTGTTTGCCATGTTTTGCGAAGTTGTTGTCTGATGTGTGGTTTCACGTCGGTGTAGGGTAATGTGGTTATGTCTACTGTATTCGAGAGTGTAGCAGCAGCAGCCATTCGGTCCGCTGCTTCGTTCCCGGCTATACCACTGTGGCCAGGGACCCAGCAAAGAACCAGTTCAAATTTGCGTACATACACCGACATAATACCCTTGACTATTAGATTTACAACGTGATTTTTTGAAGACTTTGTTGACGACAACGCCCGCACGACACTGAGGGAGTCTGTATATATAATGGATTGTGGGATGTGACTTTGAAGGATATGATTAACAACAAGAAGTACACCATAAGCCTCTGCCGTAAAGATACTGGTATTACTGTTAAGAGTTCTAGTGACATTAAGGCCGGGCCCATGCGCCGCGCAGGACACAGAGGTGGCAGTTTTAGAGGCGTCCGTATAAAATTCAGAAAATTGATACTTCTGCTGCAAATACAAGAAGTGCTGCAGAATTGCACATGTGGGAGCTCGGTTTTTATCTAGATGTGTGAAGGATGTGCCGCATGATACAGGGCGGAGATGCCATGGTGCTATAAAATCTGTTTGAGAACTTTGTATGGTGTCTAAAAAGGAGACAGAAAGCTCGGACGCTTCCTCTCTAACTCTGTAAGAGAAGGGCGCAGAGAACGATGGTCGGTTTAGGAGTAGTGCAGTCTGAGACGTATCATAAAAAGCCGATTTAAAAGGATGGTGTGGCATAAATGAAATTTTAAAAGCAAAAAGAAGATCTGTGTATGCTCGCTGACGTTGTAGGTTCCACTTATTACACTCCACATAGAGGCTTTCGACCGGGCTAGTCCGGAAGGCGCCACATGCCAACCGGAGCCCCAGATGAAGCACTGGGTCCAGCATTTTGAGGGATGTCATACCTGCTGAACCATAAACAACGCTTCCATAGTCTAATCGTGAACCTATCAGGCTGGTAAAAACACGTAAAAGAAGTTGTTTGTCAGCCCCGTATGAAGAGTGGGAGAGAACCTTGAGTATATTCATGGCCTTTAAGCATTTATGTTTAAGTTGTTTTATGTGTGGAATGAACGAGAGCTTTTCGTCAAGGACTACACCTAAAAACTTGTGTTCATTTCTGACCGGAATTGAGACACCATTGAGTTTGATGTCTGGATCCGGCCAAATTCCGCGCCTTTTCGAAAACAAAACACAAGTACACTTCACTGGATTAAATTTAAAACCGTTGCTATCTGCCCAGCCAGCTAACTTGTTAACACCAAGCTGGACTTGGCGCTCGCAGATAGACAGGTTACAAGACTGAAAGGATAATTGCACGTCGTCTACATAGATTGAGCAGGAAATGGTTGGTGGCAGAGCCTTCCAAAGAGAGTTCATTTTTACAATAAACAACGTGCAACTCAAAACTCCACCTTGCGGAACACCGTTTTCCTGCACATGAACTCTAGAGAGTGCAGTTCCAACTCGCACGCGAAACGTTCTTTCAGAGAGGTAACTGGCAAGCGTGTTCCACATGTTACCCGACATACCAAAGGACTTCAGATCGCTGAGGATGCCGTACCGCCAAGCAGTGTCGTACGCCTTTTCAAGATCAAAGAATACTGTCATACAGTACTGCTTATGGAGGTTTGCATCTTTATTATATGACTCTAACGCAACGAGTTGACCGTTCGTAGATCGCCCCGCCCTAAAGCCTGCCTGACAGCTCTCGAGAAGACCGTTGTACTCTAAGAAGTACACGAGTATCCTGTTTATCATCTTCTCGAAGAGCTTACACAGGCAGCTTGTCAGGGCAATGGGGCGATAACTGGCGGGAGAGGAAGGGTCCTTCCCTTCCTTTAGGAAAGCCACTACTATGGCCTCCCTCCAAGAGCGTGGGAAGTGCCCCGAAAGAAATATTTTATTGTAGAGGTGAAGAAGTGTTTCAAGTGTGTCTGCATGTAAGTGTTGTATCATTGTGTATGAAATCCTGTCTGCACCTGGAGCTGAAGGTTTACAAGTAGCGAGTGCGACCTTCAGCTCATGAAGTGAAAAGGGGGTGTTATAGGATTTGTTCGACTTATTAGTGTCTCGCAAGGACTTCTCACATGATGCTTTGTGTTTAATGAAAGTGTTGGTGTAGTGTGCTGAACTGGACACGTGTTCGAAGTGTTGCGCAAGTGTGTTAGCCTGGTCTTCCAGTGTGTCCCCTGTTGTACTAAGCAGGGGCAGGCTGTGTGTCTGTTGTCCTTTTAGTTTTCGTATTCGTGTCCAGACGTTGTGTGTGTCAGTGTATGAGTTGATGGAAGTGAGGAAGGTGCGCCAACTCTCCCTTTTCGCCTCACGACGCACTCGCTTCCCAATAGCCTTTGCCCGTTTAAAAGAAATGAGGTTATGTGACGTGGGGTACCGGCGAAGGAACCCCATGCCTTGTTCTGGGCCTCTCGCGCCCGCCTGCAGTCCTCGTTCCACCAGGGCCTCCTTGGGGTGCGGGACCCACTGGAGACCTGGGGAATGGACTTTTCGGCAGCGTCAAGGATGTGCGCCGTGACGAGTTGGGCGGCTTCCTCCACGTGTAGGTGTTTTATGGATGTGTGGTGTAGTTGAGATGTTTGTGTGAATGTGCTCCAGTTTGCTTCTGATTCATTAAACCTTTTATGGGAAGATGGACTACTCGGGCCTATACCTATATACGTTAATGAAGTGGGGAAATGGTCACTACCATATGGGTCCGTGCCCACACCCCACTCAAGACATGGAAAGAGAACTGCGGAACCAATAGCCAAGTCAAGATGCGAGTATGTATTGTGTCCTAAGTTATGGTATGTAGGCTGTTTTTTGTTGAAAAGGCATGCTCCGGAGGATGTAAGAAACTACTCTATCAGGCGACCTCGGGCATCCGCTCTAGAGGAGCCCCAAAGAGAGTTGTGCGCATTAAGGTCGCCTGTTATGATGTATGGTTCGGGCAGCTGGTCGACCAGCGCCTCGAAGCCAGAGCTCAGAAGTGCAAAATCAGGAGAGATGTAAATGGATGATACCGTTATCAACCTATTAAATATTATCGTACGGATCGCTACAGCCTCAAGGACAGTGTTCAGAGTGACAGGGTGGCAGGCTAAGGATTTCCGGGCGATAATTGCCACACCTCCTGAAGAGTGTGTGCAGCCAACCCTGTCCTTTCTGAATACCATGTACCTATTTAAGAAATTTGTTTGTTTAGAATTGAGGTGGGTTTCCTGGAGACACATGATACTTCTCTGACTGGCATGCAGAATCTCATACACATCGTCAAGATTTTTAAGGAGGCCTCTGCAGTTCCATTGGATGATGTTTTCTGTTCCCATTATTTAAGTTTAAGAATAACTGAAGTGTGTGTGTTCGTGTTTGTTCATGTGTCGTCTTTCGGGGCTGTTACTCTTGGATTGGGCTTTTTGGGCCTTTCTGTAGGCTTGGAAGTCGGTGGCCGCTCCTTGCGCTGCGTTGCAAGCAGGAACGGCCCGACGTCCATCTCGTCGTCAGATGTCCGAGGGGTGCCCGACGGACCGGGCCCCCCGGACTTGGCCCCCCTTCGGGAGGCCTTCGCTTGAGCCGCCACCGCCGCGGGTGTCGGGAACGCCAAAAGTGCACGGGCGGTGCGGTGGCGGTGGGAGCCGGTGCGGGGCCCGTGGTGTCCATCACCTCGGTACCCTCCAACGGGCTGGAGGACGGGGAGACAGAGGCGGGAGCGGCACCAGTCCCGACGGAAGACGTGGCCACCACAACCGCTGCTGCCTCAGCAGGCGGCGTGGTTGCAGGTTGGGCTGCACGAGGCAACCCAGGGGGGGGGTGCGGGCGAGGGACCAGGTCAGACTCGCTCAACTGGGTCCCTGTGGAAACCAGACGCCGCTCCGCCCCCCGGCGAGCTGCGTCGGCGTACCTCCCCAGAGGGAAAGAGGCGAACCTCTTTCTCGCCTCTGGAAAGGTGATGTTCTCAGTGACCTAATGTTTATAATCTTTTTTTCTAGTTGGAATTTTTCGCACTTGCGGGAGTATGCTGCATGCGGCCCCCCGCAGTTTACACAAGTGAGAATTTCGGATGCGCAGTTCTCGCTCGGATGATCGTGCGCCGCGCATTTTGCACACGTCAATCGGCCACGGCAAGAGTTCGTACCGTGCCCGAACCGCTGGCACTTAAAACAGCGGCGCGGGTTCGGGATGTACGGACGGATGGAGAAACGGATAAAACCTGCATTTATGTGTTGTGGGAGTACTGCGCGGTCAAAGGTCAAGATGATGTGCTTGGTGGGAATCTCCTTGTCGTCTCTGCGAATAGTGATGCGTCTCACGGCAGTGACGCCCTGATTCTTCAAGCCGGCAAGGAGATCCGCATCCGTTTCATTCGAGAGATCTGTCTCTGATATCACACCCTGCGAGCTTTTGAGGCTCCGATGGGGTGTGACCCTGATGTCGAGATCAGCCAGTCTAGTCTGAGCTAGAAGCTTTGCAGACTGCTGCTTGTCATTTATTTCGATTAGGAGTTCACCAGACCTTTGTTTTTTGCACTTATACGATTTTCCTATTATGGCTTCAAGATACTTGGCGATCAAGAAGACTGACTGAGATGCAAGAGGGTGGGTTGGATTGAGCGATTCCATCACAAGATATCGAGAAAAATTATCTGGTTCAGGAAATGTCAAAGATGGCAATGGGGGAAACGATACTTCGGTGCGGCCCCTTTTAGGGGGCCGATCACGGTTGGAGGGGGTTTTAGACAATACCATAAAGCATAGTATAAAAGCAGGGAGACGGGGGTACTTTCTCCTTTGACCTTACCCTGGTAGTCAAAGAGGTGCCGGGGCTCCCTGCTTGGTAGACAGGCCGGGAGCCCATCCGCCGGAGCTTGACCAAGGCTCCGACGGCCACCGTTAAAGGTTTCTACCTTTCACCTTAAAAACACATTGCGACGGTTGGATCCAGCGTATGTTTGGGGGCTCGGGGTCCGCGGTATCGCCAGTACCGTCACCAAGATTGCTAGGATCGCCAGTACCGTCACCAAGCCGTAAACCCACCGCTCTGACAAGCTGCCCATTCAAGCTATTCGATTAGATAATGAACTAGAGACGTGTGTTTATTAGAGTAAAACGATGTTCTCCCAGGCTGCCGGGCAAACTTCAGGGCGGGGCGATTGACGAACCACTAACTTGTTGACCTTATTCGTCCATAAGGGTTGCTTTCGTCAATAAACAGCTTTAGGTAAGGGTCTTGTTTTTAAAAGCAAAGACCTATGACACCAGTCGGCGTTACGTGATTCTCGTGGACCTGACATTCTTCGGTGGTTCAGGCAACATGCTGAACACCTTCGCAATTGGTATGTCTTGGAGAGCATTCGTGTGGGAGTTGGCACTACAATTTTAAATGTTTTCGTGCAACGAGATAACAAACCAGCGGCTGGCACTTTTTAGAGTTAAGATAAACTTGTTTTTCAGGCATTGCCACCTGCTATAACGACGTCCAATTATGTTTTAAATTATATAATGAGTCAATTAGTCAAATTCAAGAGCATCCTGCTGTCAACAAAAAGACGTATGGTAAATTATATCTTAAAAAAATCTTTATTGGTTATACAGGATTCTGGGAATGCCGACAATCACTGCCACTACTGTTATTGTTTTTCGGTCATGGTCAAAACGTAAAACAATTTTCCGGTGTTGTCATGGACGACAAGCTGAGATTATTACATGAAATCGAACCACGTAAGCATTAACATGTAAACCCTACATATTTATGACTTCTTGTCAGACAAAAAGTATGGCTCCGAAAAACAACTGTTGCGCCTCTGTAAAGCCTTGGTTGGTTCTGAGTTGTATTATCGAGTTTGTGGGTAGGTCGTGTACAAAAAAGCGTGGAGAACTCTCCACAGGTTCTGCACTTGGCGTTTCACTTGTCGTCGGGTGCTTTTCGCACTAGACCGGTCTTTACTCCTGCATGTTTGATTACACCTGCATATCTGCATGTTTGATGATGGTGTTTGAAAAGTGTTGCATAGAGGACAAAAAGTTTCATACATTTGATTTATGCTTTTGAATTTTATCGCTGAAAAGCCATTATTGAAGGCTGCCCTTAAACATGCATCCACATGACAGGGGTTTGTAAATAGCCTAGCCCTTTCCATGTCCGTCTCAGTCAAAGTGGAAGAGAAAGCTTGAGGCCTCACCATCGTTTTAGACGTGTACAATTCTTTTATATGTACTTTACCTCCATGGCTAGATCAGCCGTTTTCTCGTGCCTTGTCTTTTATGAAGATACATAAAACAAGGTATCATGAACTGAAATTTTCCAGCACTTCTTGACTCTGATGAACAAATGTAAATGTGTAGAACTTTATAGCGATACTTTTAAGACCTCCGCAAATTCTTCTGGGGGGCTTTGAACAGAATGTAACGCATGGCGATCTAAGAACTTACGAACCGATATTTTCTCAGCAAATCTCATAGAATTCTACTCAATGTACAACACATTTTTCTAAATAAAATTCCAAAGTACGCCTTCTATATAGATCTTATAAGCATCGTTCGTGAACTTACATCACAGAAGCACAAAAAATGAAGTGCCCCTCTACTGAGTGAAGAAGAAAGACCTGCAAAGCTGGACGCAGTCGTTGAAGGGCACCAATTATAACACGATTCTTTGTAATTGGCGATTGACCAAATACCTCCTAGACAGTTACTAGAAGAAAACTCGAAAGGATTCGGGCACTACTCTAGTGCACGATAATAGGGCTGTCAGTTTAAATCCCGCGTCGTAAGCATACCTCGGTATGTAGAAGGCCGGGTTGCAACAAGAGATATCATTTCAGGTCTCAGCCAACCAAATTGAGTGGCATGCCGTTTTTTACGTCCGTAGATCACGATATGACTTTTGCATCGCTAGTCTGAACATAGCCTAAAACACCAACCCACTGTGCTCGACCAAGAAACGCAGGGTAGGCCATTGCACGTCCAAGTTTAAACGTCCTGCATGCACAATGGTCATGTCATTATTGAACACCTGAAGCAAATAGTTTTGCGTACACGCCCAACCTCGTTTTACTTCGCAACCTTGCACGCATCAATCGGCAATCAGTGATGTGCGCATGCCTAAAGTGAGACACAGATGAACGCGTCGGTCTAAAAGCACTCAAGCAAAACAAACAATATTGGCTCACGTCGGCGATCCATGCTGGCAAGCTTCTGTCTCTGCTGGAGGGATTGGCAGCTACTCGGCGAGACTGAACTTACGCGGGCAAGGGAGGCGGCAATGTTTTTTTTTTTTTTGATAAGCCCATTCACGCTTCGGGGCGGCCGACGCTCCATCTCTTCCGGCTGTTCTGCCCCAAGAAATTGACATGCGTTCTTTCCATAGCGACTAAAATCCTGGAAGCACTCGAGATTTATTCCATAGTTCAAACATGTCCGTTTCCTTCAATGGCGTCACTGGAATCTCAGTGACGCTGAAAACACTGACGGAAGCCCAAAACGCTCGATCACGAAGGACAGCTGACAGGTTGCACTGAGCCGTCAGACTTCCATGTTTAATTCTCCCCCAGTACAAAGTACACATCGTCGGTAAGGGCATGAAGCCCAGCTCGACGTGCACGTCCTCTCCTTCCACTCTGAAGTCAGTGATTATCCTCTGCGTTGGAGCAAAATACACTGGTGAAAAGGTCGTTCTGAAAGCATTTCAATCTGAAGAACAATTATGGGCTCACGCTAGCGTTCCACGCGCGCAATTTGGTCTACCCCAGGACAGTATTCGCAAGAGCTACATGAGGGAGCATTTTTGAGAGCAATGGTCGTGAAAAGTTCGATGGTAATGGCTACGTCGTTTTGACTCCCATTCGCGTTTCTGTTGCTTATCCGAAATCATCCGGTACGGGCGCTGCCGCTGTCATCAGCCGTATGCGCACCCAATGAAAGAGGCAGCTGTGGTGGCGAGGGTTATAATATTTGTCGAAAAGGGTCGCCGATGCACAGGAGGGGCGCAGAAGTGGCGCCAGGTAAATTGGCTACACCGGAATGATATCTTGGGGGGAGCGCTGTGACATATACTTTTTTACAGTAAAAAACCAATAAGTCCGCTTTTGCTCCATAATGTCAGCGTAATTTAAAAGCCATGAAATAGTTTTTGCTGCTTTCAGGCCATGCCGAAATCGCTCGCGACGAGTTGCAGATAATAGGGCCGCTGCTGCTGCTAGCAGCGCAGTTGGCTTTACAGCACCACCACACACTGACGTCAAGCATCCCAACAAACATATTCTTAGCAAATGGCAAGCACAGTGAAGTAAACAGACAGGCAAATTACTGCATGCAGTTGAATCCGACTTGACACCATACGTAAGTGACGTAAGCAACACAATATCTCAAGTTGACTGATGCAGGTGCTGATGGGTCATATGTAAAAACTCATTCACACCGGTTCACAGGCTCACCAAGACCACTGTCTGCGGGTGCAGAGAACATGTATCCTGTATCCACGTAGTAAATAAGTATACAGCACTAGAACAACACAATACAACCTTCTCCCTAACTCTACAGGAACGTTTCCCCCTTCACCGATTGCTTTTCGGCATCAATAACTTTTCGGCTTCAATGCTTAGAATGTAAACGTATTTGCGACTTGGTGACAAGAAAATTCCAAATTTGTTAGCATCTGGTGTCTTAGGGGGGTCGCGGCTACAAAAGGGCAGTATTGCCAGGCAAGCAAAGTAGAACATAAGAAGTAAAACCCCCATTTCCACTGCGGTGCCGCCAGTATTCTGCTGTAGGTTTGTTCGAATCAAAGAAAAGTGCAAATGAGTGGCTTGGGTGCGGGCGAAGCATATCAACTGCGCTTAATTCCGTAATAGGTCAAAGGTACACAATGGTATCCAAAGGCTGTCCGGGGCTGATACGAGGATTGTGTCCCCTCAAGCTCGCTAATCTGTCGCAGGCCACCGGGTTGGTACGTCTCCTGAGGAGCGACTTTCCCTGCCTCGTGGTCGAGGAACTTAGCGTTACTCACGCGGCATGCTGTTGGACAATGCCCAGAAAAGTTTCGAAGGGAAGCTCCAGCGCGCATCCCTATGCATATGCGGGAGAGAAAGGTCTCCATGTTGTGGAGGAGGGTGCTTTTAAGCTGATCGGTAATGGCGGCTCCTCGACCGGTGCGGAGGGTGTGTAAGCTCCCCCGTGAGATTCCTAGAGATTCGTCGTGCTCCTCTCCGGTAAAGGTTCAATTCCCGTCGGTGGAGACGGTCGACTATCTATGAGAAAGCCATTGAGATGCACACGTGCCCAACTTTATTCTACCGCAATGCCGAGCACGGCCTATGAAAACGTCTAACAGAAGAAATCACAGCACACCACATACGAGGCCCTAATGGTTCCGCACAAAGAAGTCCATGCGTAAGTTCGCCTTCTGATGTTGACGTTCAATCATCGAGACAGACACCTACAAATGAAGACGTGTCCTTCACAAGTTACCCATTCCACCAAAGTCAACGTAATGATCAGAAGTAATGGTTCTTTAATGAAGCTCAAAGAGACGGAAGCCAAAAGCCATCGGAACGCGGTTTGGGAACGTAAGAAAAGCTTGAGCGGCGGACAGGGGTTGCAAAGTCTAGAAAGGAGGCTCAGTGGGCTGTTACCCGGCAACGCCTCCGGAGCTGGCGGAACGCGGGTCACCTCGCATCAGCTGAAGGGCAAAGCTTCCGACCAGGGTGAACGGGTAGACGATATCCAGGCTGTAGGTGGCGCTTTGAAGAGGCGCCCATAATGGTACAGATGTAGAGGGCCCATAAGGGCGGGCAGAGAGGGTGCTCCATGGTTCCACTCTGAAGTGGCCAGAAGGACGTGCTGCTTCCAAAGCATGGCTTTCCAGTCACCAAGTGATGCAGGCATCTTCGTGGCAGGCAGCAAAGCATGATGATGCAGTAGGCACAAATATACAAAGGACTGGCGACCAATCAGTGTGTGTTCGCTATTCGTAAGCAAGAAAAGTACGGAAGCAGGACTTATTCCCGCTGCCATCTTTTGGTGAGAACAGTGATAGAGGTGCTCAAATTAGGCTCATGCCGAAATGGGCCTAAATACGGTTTTGCAGAAAATTGGAGGACGGTGTAAATAATGTCGCATTGAGACCACTCAACCCTCTTCCCACGACATGCATGTTGATTGTGCGATCCTTGATGGCATCCGTTGGAGGTAATGATTCTGATTCTGATTGTAGGGTTTAACGCGCCGACGCAACGCAGGCGATGAGGCGCGCCGTAGTGGAGGGCTCCGGATTAATTTCGACCACCTGGGGATCTTTAACGTGCGCCGAAATCTCGTACACACGGGCGTTTTTGCTTTTCGCCTCCATCAGAAAAGCGGCCACCGCGGCCGGGAATTGAACCCGCGACCTCGTGCTCAGCAGCGCAACGCCTTAGCCACTGAGCCACCGCGGCGGGTCCGTTGGAGGTAAGGGAAACGCGAACAGCCACAAGGGTCTGAACCATGATGAGAACTGTTATTTATGGATTCGGATTGTTTAACAGGGCAGCTCAGAAATTGGTTCTGCTCTCCCCATTTTGTAATAGTACGTGGTTTAGGCTGATCTTCAAGACGTCAGATTAGCTGTGTTCGACGACGATGGGCTGGAGACACTGACTTGCCAGCGGAACTCCCGTTCGAATAAGTCAGCTGGTACACGAACGGAAACAGTTTCGTCTCCACTCTGTACGCGCACGACCACTTGGCGGACAATGAAGCGGAAATGCCTTTTTTACCGCCACTGAACACATGGCTGTGTAGCACAATGCCCAACGTCATGGCATACGTCCCTGTGCTACCGGTAGCAGTGTGCCTTTTGCCAGTTTAGAGAGCCTCGCTCATCGTTGAGCATAGCTGAAGCGCGTGCTCGGCGGCAGATAACCAGGCAGTGTTTTCACTCCCGTTCGAAAAAAACCTATCCAGTTGGTTTGGCAGCTCTCTCCCCACGTTCGGAAACCGGGGCCTGTACCCTGTTGACTGTTTAAAACTTGTTTGGAGGAAGAAGCTGTTCTAATAAAGGAAAGCATCCCAGTCTCTATGTTGCTACGCGAAGGCCGCAAGGAGGGCCTTTGTGTTTCCCTTTTGTTCCTCCGTCGGGTTCTCGTGTCAGTGGTACCTTGTCGTTTTTCGGTGCATAATGCCACAGGCGGCACACCTGTCGAAGCACGCGTTGGGCATAAATAGGATGTGTTTTCCGTAATCAGATATCATGAGAAGCCAAAGCGGTTGAAAACGTCATTCTACTTGTCCCATATCGACGTGCCGTTAGCTTTTCTAACGCCAAGAGCTCTGCTCAGATCCCTAAGTAAGCCTTTATTGCCAGGAAGTAAATCTCACCACTTCGGCTTCCGAAAGTTCTATAATGGCACAAGCTACATGTTTACACGGTTGCAGGCATTGGATAGGATACAACAAGCTAGGGGGGGGGTTCTCGCTTCAAAGCTCCACGAGTAGGCATACATGGGACGAGCGGAAATAGTTTATAACCGCCAGCTTCAGGCCCGGTCAGATAGAGAGCCGCCCACGTTGATTCATCTTTGGACCTCTCGCATGCCCGGCCAACCACAAGTGGTAGCAGTAGTACAAAGTAGCCTTGTTTAGACTGCGGGGAATCACCACCTAGAGCTAACAGGGGGGGGGGGGCTGTTTGAATGAGATTTATGTCAGCAAGAGTTCAGCAGCATCCAGCAGATACGAATCCAATCCGCCTGGAGCAGTACTAGCTCCATTGCTCTTGGCACCGACAGAAAAACGAGCTGACCGCTGGCCGCGAGCCTAGTGGCCACGCCGCCTCACTCACTCTCGGTGGTCGGTTCCTCTCAGAGCCACAATGATATGTTGACGAAACAGGTCATTCTGCTAAGCTTGTAGGACCTTTGATCTGTTGAACACGACACTGGCGAACGCAAAGGGTTCACCGCGAAGGCATGCTCGCCCGGGGTTATCAGCACGGGACTGCCTTTCCTTCGGCGTGCGCACCGAAAGCGCCATTTGGCGATGACGCTGCAAGCCCAGTTGCATGCTGCACCAAAATAACATTCGGGTTAGCGACTGGGGCTCTCGACAATGCGTCAGCCCCATGTTTCTGTTATGCCACATGTAGCGCACTGTGAAGTTGTAGCGCTGGAGTTTGAGTGTCCATCGTACTGGACGACCCAAACGTTCGCGTTATCACCTGAACAAACTGGCTGCCTCTCCACGACGAACCAAACTCCGTCAATATAGAAGTGGAACTTGTGCAGAGCGAAAACCTTTGCTAGACACTCCTTCTCGGTCGCACAATAGTCACTCTCAGATAGTTAAAACGACCTACTACTCAATACCACCTGTAAATGAACGCCATAATTTTCTAGAGCAGCACCACTCCTAGGCCCAGGTTGCTCGCATCTGTTTGGATGAAGAACTTTCTATTCAGACCGGGAGTCTTCCGTTCGTCAGTACCTACGGCAGCTTTTGTAATGGAGCGAAACGCTGTCTTCTGCTCCGTATCCCAGGTAAAGTGAGTAGCTTTTTGAAATGTACGGTCAAGCATCAAGCAATTGTACGGACAATAATCAAGCAACTGTACGAGCATCTTTTTCAACTGTACGGCTGGCCGAGCCGGCAGGTGGGCACAAATTGGTGATAGTAATTCCCTGCTCTCGCAAAGCGTCGCCGCTTCCTAATATCCATGGGAGCTTAGTACTCCCGTTAAGATCTAACCTTTTCTTCGCAGGGCTTGATGCGATTAGTGTCGACTGTAAGGCACAGCAGTGAAACGCTGGGCTTAACAAAAACACTTTAAGTGTGAGTGGTGCTCACGGAAGATGCAAGGCAGCGGAATGGAGCGGCCGCCACAATGGTCTCATCCAACCACTTTTTGCTTTTCGTCCAGGTATTTGCAGTCATCAGCACGAGCTCGCCGGTCTGCGTGGAACCACATGCGCCTGGCACGCCACACGGCACGTGCCCTCGCCTGCCAGAACCGAGCCGTTGTTGCCCGGTGCCACCTCAACCTCCCGTTCCGGTAGCTCCTCAAGCTGCCATCAAGCCAACCGCATCGACATCGTAAAGCCACCCAGAAAGCTACAAATACAGCCAGCGTTGCACCGCGCACGTCAGTGGGCAGTGGAACGGAGCGGCCGCCACAATGGTCTCATCCAACCACTTTTTGCTTTTCGTCCAGGTTGGTCCCTCCCAAGAATATAACGCTAAGTGATCTAGTAACTATTGTCTGCTGCTTCCATGCCCACATGTGTTGCTTGGTATATTCGCAGATTGTTTTCTCGTTGTAAAGGAACTTCTTCTTTGCGGGGATATAGAACAGAACCCTGGTCCGAATAGCGAAGTATTAGCCGCCATCAGCAAAATAACCACACACTTGGATGAGCGTCATGACAACTTGCAGAAGTCTATTAACGAAGTTAAAGAAAACCAGTTGCTGCTTGATTCCAAAGTAACAGATTTACCCGCTCGACAAACTGTACTTCAACAGAAGGTTACTTCCCTCGAGAGCGTTCCAGACGATACACAGATGCAAGGTCTCGTAACGGCTGCCGTGCGACACGAAAGTGCCGCTCTCAGTTCACGGCTTGATGACTTCGAGGATCGCTCTCGTATGGATAACCTAATTTTTTATGGGCTCTTAGATTATGTCTCAGAAACCTAGGCTGAGCCTGAGCTAAAAGTCCGTGAAATCCTCTCTGCGTCCCTTAAACTGGAACTTCTTAATTAAGCCATCTCCCGTGCACACAGGATTGAAACATTTGTGCAGAACAAATGTCGACGTGTTATTGTTCGTTTTAGTTCTTTCAAAACAAGTGAAGGTGTCTTTGCTAAGAAATCTATGCTTCGTAGCACCCCCGTGTCAGTAAGCGAAGATTTCTGCAAGGCCACGCGCAGCATCCAGAAAAAGCTTTTAAATTTCGCGAAAACCACTGGACAGCCATATTACCTCAAGTATAACAAGATAATAATTAACAAGAAAGACTACGTTTATTGTCCGGTCACCGATCGTGTAACTGAGGCTGGGCCTATTTATGATAACCCCGTACACGTTGCCCCCCAAGCAACAAAAGCAGAAAGCGCAGGGACCAGCGCTCCTCCTTCACCACGATAGCTAGATAAGCATTTTCGAGCGCATGGATTTTCTTTTTTACTATGTAATTCTCGAAGTGTTACTAACAAGCGTGATACATGTCTAGCTGATATCGTCATAGTAACTGAACCCTGGCTGTCCGCAAAAATAGAAAATCGCGAAATATTTAACTGTTCAAAAAAGTTTACATTCTGCCGCTGTGACCGGGGTACGAGGTGTGGGGGCGGCGTATAGATTGCTACCGGTAAGCATCTACCGGTAAGATAGGCACACGCGTCTCCCATTCCTGGCGCAAGGCCACTGTGTGGGACTACAACACTTCGGAAGTTCACCCTGCTTGTACGCAAAATCTCCTCTACACCAAGGCACACGAATGTACACGGTGCCTTCCACACCCACTGTGGATGCTCAACTCGTCACAGCCTGAGGCAGGGCATGTCGCCAGATTCAGATCAACCCTGGCAAAGCGGACGACGCAGCATGATGGCTGGGGCTCCGCCACATGGAAAGATAGGTTTTCAGCCTGGATTTCTTTTTGAATGGTCCGCTGTTGACCAGAGGAACCTGTACCCATTTAACACCTGGTGGTTTTTTAACGGTACGCGGATTTCAACCCGGTGCATCCATTGTAAGAAGCGATTGGTTTACCTCTGAGGCATCACGGCGTCAAAACTTACGACACCTTTCACGGGGGCATTTCCCGACAAAGTCAGGAAATTTCTACTTGCAAGCAAGAGATCACCGGTTCAGGGGGTGCTTGTACCAATATTATGGGTTGGTCCCTAGCAGTACCGAAGTACCAACCATTTTCTTGTACGCCATGATACAAACCGCCGTGGTTTTACGGTTGCCAGTACACTGAATCCCACGTACGGGGACGCCTGTACCAATTTTTATTCTAGTGGGTGACAAGTTGCTCCTGAGGAACCCACCTAGTCTGCCACAGTGGTAGTGCGCGTTGTAGCGGTTGAACCCCTGCTGAGAAATAGGGCGCTTGTACCCTTTGAACTTGTGGGTGCCGAATATTTCGTAATATTCGCAAGTGCAAGTTTGATGATGTATGCTTGTGTCGTTGTTGAAGCGTTTGCTTCTGGAGTATATAAATTTCTCGTGTATAATATTAGGAACCTACGTTTTTTTCTAATGCCCAGTCAGACAAATGTCGAAGGTTAGCTTAGCCCAATTCATGCAGTGTATGCCGTCATGCCATCCCATACTGTGCAGGGACATCTTTCGGTATAAGAAGTTCAAGTGGCCACCTCTTGAAAAAGGAACCATTGGTTTTTGTGGCAAACTTGTGTGATAGTAGTACCGAACTCAACCGTGGTGTAGTGTTAGATAACCATAAAAACTCATAGTACAATTTCGGATGCAATTAGCACCCGAATATTCTGCTTGTGGTTATCATGATGAAGCATATCATCAAAATAGAACTGAGGATGCAAGTAGTCTTGAATACACTAACGAACGCACGGACGGGTATTTCATTTTCAAAAACTTTCTAAAGAACCATTACAAACGTCCACCCTTTAGGCAACTATTTGTGCAGCGCTTAAGAAATAGGACTCAGTTGTGTCGTTTTTATACAAGCTAGCGCACCTCATTTTCCGCTGTAGGTTTTCCATTATTCCTTTCGCCCAGGTGAAGACACCACACAATATACCCTCTAGCAAATCGGGAACAACACAAAACTGTTAGTTTTCTAGCCAACTCTTCGCGCCCTACTTTCTCGCACAACCCACTCTTCTTGCAATACTTCCACTACCAGATTTATTTGTTTTCTTTTAGGCTCAGGCTGTCGTAGATTTCTTAAAACATGACATGTGGTTTAATAAAATGAACACATGAAGTTCACCTCCGTAATGAGCACAATAATTGTCATGTCTGTAAGTTATTAAATACTCGCACTATGCTCTAAATTTTTCAGTTATGTTTCCTGACCCCCAAAACTACAAGAGAACGCAGGAACATCATTTTCGCATAAAATAAGACTCAAAGGTAGACGGGTGAAATACGGCAGAGGGTTTTTTTTACAAAAGCACTTTCTTAAAAATATATTCTTTATAAAACATTGTTTACTGCTTACTTGAGGTAAACAGACGAGTTACAGTATCCTGGAGGATTTGTAAGGCCAGAGGTTGTACTTCACTGCTAATTAGGAGCAACCCAGAATAAGAGGTTTATAAAGAAAAGTTACCCTAAGGCTCATTATTACTTGAGATATATGTAATCAGTTCTAATCTATTTTTATCTGTTGGAAACATCTTGTGTGTTTTGGCGAAAGTGTGGGTTTTGTCTTGCCTATTCGTAGTTTTCCTTCTGTATGGTAAACTTTTCTTGCTTCTACGTGCATTCTTAACAGTTGTAAAAAAGAATTCCCTCGTACTTCCCCGGGGGGGGGGGGGAAGAATGTGTAAGTGCGAATGCACGTTTGTTGATTGCGCGATTACGGTGGATATCGTGATCTCGGAGTGGAGAGGAGGCGCCAAACACCCGCAGTCACTGAGCGGAGAGAGGAGGAGGAGAGTAGCGCCCGCCGGTACGGCGAGGGCTACACGAGCGCCCTCACGCGTCGGAATGCGGAGCGCCCGCTACGCGAGCGAGAGCTCTCCCGCCCGAAGTGGAGAGGAGGCGCCCAACACCCGCAGTCACTGAGCGGAGAGAGGAGGAGGAGAGTAGAGCGCGCCAATCTCCACCCGTTGCTAGGGAAGACGAGGAGGAAGACGAGGAGCGCGCACACACGCAGCTGTTGCTATGCGGACAACGGCGGCGGACGATTCAGGCTCGCTTAAGAAGCGCATTCGCACTTAAAAGCGAATTTAAACTGGGTTTGTTTGTCGGCGCTGCATAATGAGTCTTCTTCTGTTTCTTGTGTCCTTTTAACGCAATTTTATTTTAATCCGGTGGCTGCGGGACGCTGGTTTTTTGTTGAGGGAGGCCCACGCATCACAACAGGTTCATGCCTCTCACCTGTGTTTCTGTGGCAGTGATAGATAGCCGCGACGTTCTGGTACGCACCGGTATCGTTAGCGATGTCGCTGGCGGATGCTACAAGGACGGTCCTTTGGTCCTTTTACAAGCTCTCGCCCTCCAGCAGTGGCTACGGTGACCTCGGGCACCGTGGGCTCCACGAGTGCACTCAAACAACGGGTAAATTATACCGGCTTTTGCGCACGCGCGGCCGCTTAGCCCGTTACGCTCGAGTGCAGAACCGCCGACAGAGCGAGCGTGACGGGGTAGACAGAACGCCGTGCGGGTGAACACGATTGCGGTGTTTTGAGGAACATACATCGTGGGCGATGACGCGATTTCCACCCTGCCCACTTGTCAGGTAGTTTGTCGGCATTGATAGATTGTAGGGTTTAAAGGAGCCATGAAGACAAAACAAAAGTTTGTTTTATTCGAAAAATTAGGTGTTTCATAGTAGCCCAAGCCCTTTCTGGGAAGCAAATGATGCTTTATTCACTGAGAAATAAGGCAATTTAGGCCAAAATTTTAAATCTCCCACTAAAATTGCATATTTCGTGACGTGAACAATGCCGTCATACGACACGGTTGATGAAACAGATACTTAGTATGTCGACTTCATTAGCACCCACACGCGGGAGTCAGACAGGAATCGGAAATCGTGCTGAAACCGAAACGGCTGCCATTAAAAAAATACTAGTAAAACCTATTGCACCCGCCGCCCTAGTCATGGAATTGCCTGATCCGGAGAACAAAACTCTCGCCGAGGAGCTCGGGCTCGCATTTAACAACCTCACATCACTTGAACGCTCAATGCTTCAAAGTGCACGAGCGGCAGGAGTTGTGGGATACGCCGTGGACGGGAAAGCGACCATCCCGCGATAGCCACAACAGACGAACGAACTGCCGTCGGCACCGCTGCCTCGTAAGCCCCCTCCCGACGGACGAATACAGACTGGTACGTATGTGCCGTATTTTTATTACGGTTAATAATAGTTCAATTTCAGTAGCAGTATAGCTTATGCCAGTTGGCCGGTGTCGTGTATGGAAAGCTGTTCGTGCGAGCTCTCTGCTCCGAACAGAAAGATACGAGCGTCAATGCGCGGTGTGTACGGTTTTTTTTTCCAAGCTCAGAGCGCTTTTACGGCGATTTGACGAAGTCGGCGACGAGCGCCAGCATGTCCCAGGAGTGAGCTAACGTAAGGGTCCTGCCGTAATCACTTCGTCGGAAATGAAGCGAGCACATTCGTACTTCCTTTAGCTCCCTTTTTCCTCCGTTTGCAAAGTTCACAAAACGTAGCCACTTGCTTCGCCGAGGTTCGTCGTTGGGCAGCACATAAAAGGAGATCTGTTCACCGGTGAGGATGTCGCAATCCCTTGGCGATTTGCCCGTACTACATGGGCATTTCAAAACGCAGCAACGAAATTTCATTGTAAAGAACTCGAACAAACTGAAGTTTTCAGTGGTTGTAAACTGGAAACGAGCTCGTAACGCCAGCAGCAAGCAAACACCATTCGAAACTTCTGCGACGACTGGCACTGTCTCGTCGGGTCTTGCTTTTCCTTACTCCCCTCGTTTCTATTTTTACCTTTGCTGGTTGGCGATATGACGGCCAACCTCCTGTCAAGGGATTAGGATACCAAGCAAGGTCGCGGCTGTACGTGCTGGAACGGTTCGTTGGCCCCTAAGAACCTCCAATCCTAAAATTCGCCTTCGCGACGGCGAGATATCGAGCTCGGCCGGCGGTAGTTTCGTACGCGTTGTCGCACACGCTTGCGTGTTCCTGCGGAACTTCAACCGTTTACTCGGCCGTTCTTTGTCATAAAAAGAATGTGCAGTATGTTTCACGGGCATATAGTTCACTATGCAATGTAAGCCCTGCCTAACATGCGTTCGGTTTTGCTGGCCTCGGCCAATCGCAGAGCATTCTCGAGTGACATCATAGGTTCTGTTCCGGAAAATGAGCTGGTGGGTCGCATGGTCATTTCCTTTTTTCCCAATTATGTAGCTTATTTGAGCGAAGTTTGCGTTATCAGTGGTGTCGTTAGGGTTCTAACGAGGGAATCTTTCGAATGAACCAAACTTGTTTTTTCTCTTCATGGCTCCCTTAACGCGCCGACTCAACGCAGGCGATGAGGCGCGCCGTAGTGGAGGCGTCCGGAATAATTTTGACCACCTGAGGATCTTTAAGTGCGCCGAAATCTCGTACACACGGGCGTTTTTGGTTTTCGCCTCCATTACAAAAGTGGCCGCCGCGGCCGGGAATCGAACCCGTGACCTTATGCTCAGCCTCGCAACGACTTAGCCGCTGAGCCACCGTGACGGTCAGTTTGTCGGAATGGGTGCTGACTCGCTTCAATGCGATGTTCTCTGAGTCTCCTGTGTGCACGACCCGCGGCAGCAACAGATTGGCACGGATGAAGCCCTACCTTGGAATTGCAATTCTTTTGCATTTCCAAGGTAGGGAGTTAGCAAAGCATTTTGCTTTGCAAATTTGCTTGCATTTTCTTGCATTTGCGAATTTGCTTGCATTTGCGAAGCTTGCAAGCAGTGCGTTCTGGCACGCACTGGTATCGTTACCGACGTCGTTGGCGGATGCTACAGGGACGGTCCTTTGGTTCATTTAGAAGCTCTCGCCCTTCAGAAGCGGCTACGGTGACCGCGGGCGTCGGGGGCACCACGAGTACACTCAAAGTGGACGTAAATGATACCGCCTTTCACATGCGTAGGGCCTCTTCGCCCGTTAAGCTCGACTGCAGAACGGCCGACAGAGCGAGCGTGATGACGTAGAACACTGTGCGGCTGAACACAATTGCGGTGTTAGGTGGAACACACATCGCGGGCGATGAAGCGATTCCCACCCTGCCCGCTTGTCAGGTAGCTTGTCGAAAAGGGTGCTGACTCTCTTCAATGCGATGTTCTCGGAGTCTCCTGTGTGCACGACCCGCGGTAGCAACGGATTGGCACGGATGAACCCCTACCTTGGAAATGCATCCTCGGTCCGAAACTAGGGCTACGGGGAGAGCAATCTATCGCACAGTGAACTAACTGCTGGAAACCGACGTAATTCAGTGGTTGAAAACGCTCTAGGGGTTCCCAGTCGCAACCGTTAAAATCACGGTGGTTCATTACAACCTCGTGTACACTATTGCTGGCTGAACCAGCTCACTCGCAAGGATGCTTATCCTATGATAAGTTAGGACTAGATCATAGGCAGCTTTCAAGTTGTGAATGGCTTGACGAACTTTGAATCTAGCTGTGTGTACCTGCAAGTACAAAAGGCACTCGGTAATGTGAAAGTACCGCAGTCATGTGTCACTGAAGGCTTTTTGTGTTTTCTCGAATGGCCTTTGGAAGTGCTGGTGCCGTGGCTACCTTTCACAGGCTCGTCGATAGTATCGACCAGCCTTGTCTACATTGTTGCGTACTCTTCATTTCATTTCATTTCGTTTATGTACTCTCAATGCAGAAGGCGTTACAGAGAGGAGTGGTGAAGAAACAAAATAACAATCTGTACAAACAAATGGAGCATGTTTAAAAAGGGTATGCGTTCATGGTGCCCTTCAAGTTGGCAGGGTCAGTGATTGATGCGATGGAAGCAGGAAGATTCCAGTCTGAGCTTGTTGTGGGCACGAATGAATTAATATGATGGTTTGTACGGCTGCTTGGAATTCCAAATTTGAAGTGGTGATCGCTGTGGGATGAAATGTAGGTTGGCGGCAAAAAAAGAGAGTTACTCAGTGAGGGTATGGTATGGTAAAACTTGTGGAAGAGGCACAGCCGAGAGATTTTGCGGCGAAGTCATAGGCTAGGTAGATTTAAGGTTGACTTCATATGAGTTACGCTTGCTGTACGGGAATATTTGGAGAGAATGAAGCAAGCGGCGCGATTTTGAATTGCTTTGAGGCTACTGATATGAACGTTTACGCGTGGATCCCATACAGATGATGAATATTCGAGGTTAGGTCGCACTAATGTTTTATAGAGAAGAAGTTTCAATTCTATCGGGGCAAGAGAGAAGTTACGGCGTAAATAACCAAGAGTTCGGTTAGCAATGTTTATAATAACGTCATTGTGAGTCTGCCAGGAAAGGTTGTCAGAAATTGTAACGCCAAGGTATTTGTAAGTGCTAACTTTAGTAAGGGGGGAATTATTAAGTACGTAGTTAGTAGAAATATTACATGTTCGACGTGAAACTCTCATTATCTTGAATTTAGTAACATTAAAGGGGCCCTGAAAGGCATTCTGAGCACACTAAACGAACTAGCGCAATCGTTAGATTGGGTCGTCAACGTCAGCTGTGCCAAGTATTACTGTTTTACGTGCAGCGGAAAGCTCACACTTTTGTTTCAAAGTTTGTCGCTTTTTTTTCACCCTTTCCTTCGTGTTTTTGGACGCCGCCATCTTCACATGTCTACATCATCGATTCCCAGATGTTCGTCATGAGGTAGAGATCCTGCTATTGGGCGGCTTTTACACGCACTTCCGGCGAAGAGATCGTCTGCTCAGCGTCGGCGGGTTGCGGCTGCACCTTGCTTTCTGCATCACGCTAAGACGTTAACGTGTTCGTCTATATTTAGCTATTGCCACCATTCACAATATATGGGTGCAGCTTGTCAGAACACAGGTGCACGCTGCTCGAATGCGACGCTGGTTTGCCCTGTGCCTCCATGCCCGTTCATCGCTACCGATAAAGCGATCCGATCCGGCGCGTGTTGTGCACGGGTTCTCTATCGGTTTATAATGTCTTTTAGACATGCCGCCGGTAGTAATTACCACCGCCGCAAAATAAGAGCCGGCACCAGCGGGGCCACATCTGAGACACAGCTTTTTGGATTGCGCGGTACATCAAAAACGAGCGCACTCCCCGTGCGGCTGCGAGTTCGCCGCCGATAAAAAGGCGCGTGCCGCCGATAGCAACCGCCGGAACGTACACCGCGAAAGGGCAAGCCCAGGCCGCAAATCTGACGGCTGATACCCGAGACGGCAGCAACGCCGCGATACGCGAAGAGCGACGTATACGATATCCTGTGAGATCTCTTTGCTCCGCGCACCTTAAGAATTCAGAGAGGAAGCAGCAGTTGTGCGGTATATTTAGCTATTACCACGGTTCACAAGATATGGGTGCAGCTTGTCAGAACACAGGTGCACGCTGTTCGAGTGCGGCGCTGGTTTTCTCTGCCTCGATCCCCGTTCATCGCTTCTGATAAAGCGATCCGATCTGGCGCGTGTTGTGCACGTGTTCTGTGCCGGTTTAAAATGTCTTTGAGACATTCCGCCGGTAGTAATTACCACCGCTGCAAAATAACAGCCGGCACTGCAGCGGGGCTACATCTGAGACAGCGCTTTTTCGATAAACAGTGCGGGGTGCATCAAAGGGAACCATCGCACAATCCTCCCCGTGCGGCTGCGAGTTCGCCGCCGATAAAAAGCCACGTGCCGCCGATAGCAACCGCTGCAACGCCTTGATACGCGAAGAGCGACGTTCGAGCCTCCGAGATCTACTTGCTCCGCACACCTTCAGAGAGGAAGCATCAGTTGTGCGCTGACGCTGGCCACGTACTCAATGCGAGGGAAGCGCATTTTCCATGAGCCCACCGAAACGTCGCTGTGCAGTCCTTGGCTGCAAAGCCAGCGAAGGGCCAGATACTCAAGTGCTATATAGTTTACCGAACGACAGCGAACGGCGGCAAGCATGGCTACTGCGTATCGGGCTATCAGTGACGGACAAACGAAAGAGCGTCTACGTTTGTGGGCGGCACTTTGCTGCCGAAGCTTACCAAGGAAGCCCGGAGTTGGTGAAATCCATGGGATTCGCCAGCAGAGTGCTTTTGAGACCAACGGCGATGCCGACGCTGCACCTTCCTCCCGTGCCGGTAAGCACTCCTTTGTAGCGAGAAACTTTTTTGCTATGCATGAATGTCACCTATAAAAATGCCCTTCTGGGTACGAACAGTGAAATACTTGCGGGCATGAGCTAAGCCGTGTTAATCTCCGAACAGGGGTTTGAGAAAATTGAAACGACTTGTATTTTTGAGTTTCTTGATAGTTTTTTTTTTTATTTTAAGTTCTTTATATACAGCATGCCCTCAGGCACACTGCCGTGTTTACATTTTTTAGGTAAGTGGGCGAATTAAAAAAATGTCTTCGTGAAAACGGTTGTTAGCGAAAATTTCCCATTATAGTGCTTGCTGTGAAAAATACCAACTACTCTAAACTTGCTGTAAGCAAGATAAATGTAAGAAAAAAAATACCATGGTTGAGAGAACCTTGTCAAGTCATAGCTCCACTTTTTCGCTGAGTATGTATGATGAACAAGTGCACAATTTCATCAGAACGCTTCTCAGCACTGTCGCCAACCTAGAAGCAGTGAAATCGCTCTTCGTAGCATTCTGGAAATAGGTATTTCTTCCCCCCGTCTCTCTTTTCTAACGCTTCTCAGCACTGTCGCCAACCTAGAAGCAGTGAAATCGCTCTTTGTAGCATTCTGGAAATAGGTATTTCTTCCCCCGTCTCTCTTTTCTCGTGGTGTACGCTTTTTCCCTCTATACCCCTGGACCATCGATGCACTGACTATATTTTGGCTGAGCAGCGAGAAGGTTGATGAGGGACGAGGCATTTTCTGGGTTTGCATGTGGAGTAAGGGAGCTTTTTATCTAAAAAAAGACGTATTATTAAGATTGAAATGAGAACGCACGAGACAAACATTATCAAGCAAAGACTGAAATTGCCCGGGAGAAAGCCTACTAACCAGAGGAACTAGTGACCAATTCTGAAAGCACAAATTACGGTGTTCGACACCATTACGAAAAAAAAATTTTAATGAGGGGGTGCCTCTTTTGTGTATGAGGATTACGTTTGAAATTTCTTGCCATGCAGTTAACACACCCAAGTCGAGTGTGATTGCTGGGAAAACATTTTCCAGATGTATTTTTATGAATGTGCATCTGCTGTTTTCTACTCCTCATGACGGAGCTTTAATGAGTCAGACACCTTAGTCGTCGCCTCAAGGCAAAAAAAAAATACTTGTTTCCTTGTCCTTGGCAACCCCAGGCTTGCACCACCCCTTCATTGCATAGAGAAAACATGCATAGCACTGGCATATGCTGCATAGGGAATACCCCTTTGAATAGCTCTTTTAATTTGCAGAGGTATGCAAGCTTCACTTGATTATTCGGTCATTGTACACCAAGTCCTTGTATAGCCATGGACAAATGAAATGGGAACATGAAAATGTGAAACGGAACACGCAAAATCAAATATGGATAGTGGATAAAAAATAAACGCTTGCTAGTGGTATATTTGGAAAGACAAATTTTCAATCTTTGTTACTGTAATAAAGCCACGCAACAATTCACTTGTATTGAAAGAAATCACGCTATCTCTGTGTTCTGGTTCATGTTTTTGTGTTCACGTTTCATTTGTCCATGACTGTACATAGTGGCCCGGAAGCTGGAACCCTTAAATTATGTATGAATTTTTAGGCCCCTTAAATGATCTACATAGCCACGGCTTCAATGGACAAGATGATGAGTGGTCAACATAGTCAGAGGAGCAAACAATATTGCTCTAGAATAAACACTGAACAGAAACTAGAACCTAATGGTGCACTAAACATCCTTGTTACAGCCACCCACCATGCAGAGGCCATCGACCTCGGCAACTCCTGGTATCGCTTCACCTGAACCGATGCCTACTGTGAGTTATTCGAGAAAAACATCAAAAGTGCCGAATACCAACTAGGGGGATCCGTTCCTCTCAGTGGAGGAAGATCCTCAAAGAGGTGTCGAGTGTGGTTTTATTGGTGAACCAGAAAAATGCATGCAACCCCATCCATATACAGCTTCACTGTATATGGATGGGTATTAAAGCCATCACCACAGAATCGCTGTTACTTCAAATTTTAGTCGATTGAGCTGCACAAGCTATCACAAGTCTTGATAATAGGACACGCCCTTTCATTCTGGGCACAATGCTCCCAAACTGGGACCATATTACTAACTGAGCTCATTAAATAACTGATTACAACAAATGAACTGCTTTGCAGCCACCAGCTTGCCAATGTGCCTGCCACCCACCACTGCATACAACAGCTACACAAACTGCTGTGTTTCAATGGGAAGCTTCCACACAGACTGAGCAGCAAGGTTCAACAAAGAACAATGGTAAGCAGGACCCCATTGGCCACACCTCTTGCATGGAGTGCTTGAATGCAGAGAAACAATTTAATAGATGGTTGAAAAATGCCACAACAGCGAAACCAAGCAGTTAGCTGTGTTTTCGGTGCAGTGATTTAATTTAACCAACAGCCACGCAGGTGAACCTGGAGGCCAAGGTTCGGGTTGCAGTGGGGACGCAGACCGACGAGTGTCCATCTTTTCTGGCAAGAAAAGAAGCACAAACAGCGGATGCTTCTCCCTTACCAGTACCCCCAGACTTCCAGCCTGAACGTCAGTCAACCCCTCTGCCTGCAGACGCAATGGAACTGGGTGAGGATCAGCTGCCAGAAGTGGAGCGTTCTCTAACGGATGACATAACAATGGAGGTCGACGAGCAGGAGCCAGGAGCAGAAAGCGATGCCACATTTCACCTAACTGCTGAACTGAGCTTTGCCAGGTATGTCATTAACCCTTCCCTCCTTGTACTGTGCACATTAGCTTTAAGCAGAAACCGCACTAGTGCTTGCTTTCAGAGGAACCATGAAGACGAAACAATAGCTTGCTTCATGCAGAAAATTGCCGCACTAGAATAACTGTCAATTTTAATGCAAACTTCAATCAAGCTAGGTCATAAAGGAATCAGGGGGAAAGAGTAGCCACTCGCCAGACACTTTCTTTAACTTGAACTGCCTTCTGCATGGCGTAGGACCTAGTTTGTACAGATTAGCGGGAGCCGCCAACAAAGGTAAAGCCAAAAAACACGGCTGTGTAAATATAGTGCGGCCTCTGGTTCATTCGATGACAGCAATTCCAGCGTACAGTTGAAACACTGAATATTCTGCTTTTGGTGCCGCACCAATGACATCAATGCCAACATTGTGTAATAAGATTTGAAAGTTGGTCGATATTTCCAACATTTGACGTAAAAACAGTCCTTTGGGTCAAGAATGAGGTTGAGTGAGTGACGAAAGGCTGATACTTTTAAATATAAAACAAGGATATGTGTTGTCTGCATGGTCCCTTCAAAAAGGTATTTTTTACTTAACAAAGAAAGAAATCATTTATGTAGTTGCAAGTTGAAGAAATAGCAAAAAATATGTGGGGTGTAATTGGAAATCAAAATGATTGCCAACAAGGAATACCTGCTGCATGCTCTTTGGGGACAGTAAGGGCATATTCTCTCTGAAATTTTCGATGTGTACCAAGATCCGGGCAGGAACAAAATGGTTTTTCACGAAGCCGCAGTGTTTTAGACGCTACATGTATTGAGGCACTAATGAGAAAAAAATTAAGGCATTGATTATTCAAAACAAAGGCAAGCTAAGATAGTCCAAAGGTTGCGGGCATATGGAATTCTTTGGCTCATAACCGGTTCATTACATCTTGCAGTGACCAGGCAGAGCAAACACCGCAAGATCAGCGGAAGTTCCTGGTATTCAAAAGCAACTTAAGGGAACTGCTTGCTGTGTGCCGCATCTGTCACAAGCCCTGCCAGAACGACTTCAAGGTGCTGGGCTCCATGGTCCGGGTAAACAGTAAATGCCCTGACCCGACATGCCCTGGCACCACATGGCAGAGCCAGCCCTTGCTGGGCGACAAAGCAGCTGGCAATGTGCTCCTGGCAGCGGCCATCCTTTTCTCCGGCTGTCCTGTGGCTGCCTCTTTGAGAGCTCTCCAATCTATCAAAATACAAACCATCACGGAGAGGACATACTTCAACTATCAAAGGGGCTACTTGCTACCTGCTGTGAAAAAGGTAAAAAATTACGGCATGCTGCAGTTGCGTTCAGTTGGAGCAGATTACTGCCCACCCTGTGCACAAATGCATTTGCCTGCACAGCTGGCTGTCATGTCTGTGCTCTCAGCACATTAAGGCTTGGCTACCATCAACAGGAAACTGCCAGAGGAGAGCTAAGTATGTACACCTGTGCCCAAAACACAAGTGCAAATTTTCAATCATCCCTAAGATGGATTTGGAAGCATCAGGGCCCCATTTTCCTTCATCAGCACTACATTTAACAGGGCTCGCAACAAGTAATTGAAGCATGTTACAACATCTAGTTCATTTTCAGAGGCTTTTTTATTGTTCCACGCACATACAAATTTCGCCCCTAATGTTTACAGCAGAAAAACAGTTGAGGCTGAATATTATGCACCAAGAAACAACTTGTAAAGAAATGAAAGCAAGAAGAAACACCTAGACAAAAACAGGAGAAACACCAATATATTGATGAGGAAAAATTGAGTAATAGGAAAAATACAAAACTGGCTTGAGTTTGCTATAGTTCACTCGCCATGCATACCCCTTGTTCTGCTAACAAAGGTGGCTTTTTCCTTGTCAGCTTTCCGATAGTGCTCACCCACTGCTTTCGCAATCCCTGAAGGGGACCCGGCTTTATTCATGCATCAGTCTAGGTTGCATGTAGCACTAAGTTCCGACAGGTTGTGTTCGCCTATTTTAACATTCAACCTGCTTCAAGATTTTCTCTTTCATCTCGAGCAAGACCCTCTGCTCTGCAATGATTGTGACAACTTGCCACCTTACCATCTGAGAAATATTGCCTTTACAGATTGATCCTATTCCCACTTTTGAGCTGTGTGCATGCGAACAAATGAACATGTGCATTGGTTGCAAACGTGACATAAAATGAGTGTTGCTTGCTTTATAAATGCCATGCATCTAAAACCGGTGAAACATGTATCCATGAAGTGATGATATAGCCTTATCCTATGAGGCTGGAAAGAAAAATATCACGAAGACTAAAAGCCGCTACTTAGAAAGGCATTTGAAAAGTACACGTCCTTGCAAGGCTGCATTTTCTACAAAACAGGCCCTAAAAAAGCACAGCTAACAAACTGGCAAACAGTGCAGTAGTAAATCTGTCTTCCCAGTGGCATTCTCACATGCCCACACTTGTTTTGAAGTGCCAATTCTCACAGAGATGGGTGCATTCTTTCAATTAGCTTTATCAGGAGCAACAGGACCAGCTGGTGCGGAGGGTTGCTGGCACGGCAGTGGACCTGGCAGGGGATGGCCGCTGCGATTCCCCGGGCTACAGTGCAAAGTATTGCACATACAGTCTCCTCTGCACACAGCTCAACCGCATCATCCACTGCGAGCAGATCAGGGTTAAAGAGGTAAGAGAACATGACCATACAGAAACTTTACTTGCACGCTTTGCACATACATCCTATGAAAGTACACATGAACCATTTTAATGCTATAAATGCTTTTTTTTTCATTCCCAGTCAGCAAGTGTGCCAAACAGCGTGGCGATGGAGAAAGAAGGGCTAGTCAGGTCCGTGGTAAAACTGGAGGAGCAGGGTGTCGCCATACGTTCTCTAACTACAGGTAACATTCTTAATGCCTCCCTATAAAATGCACATTTCTTAGAATAACATTTACATCACAATTCTTGTGAAAGCACATACAGGATGATGCATTACTCAGAGCTGGAAATTTATTAATAAAAGGTCAAGGAATACAACGACCATAAATGCCCCAGCAGTTAAAGTGTAACGGGTAAAGTGGAATAAGCTTACACAGTATATAACAGAAGTAGGAAATTTGGCACATGCTGATGCGTTGTCTAAATGTAATTTTGGATTTGTTGATGTTGTTGAACCACACGTGATGTTATAAATTTCATAGGCTTTGACAGTCTCTTGAATCAGTGAATTTTTGAGCTCCCACATTACTGAAATACCAGAAGCTAGGTAACACCCATGTGAACAGCAATGAGCAGGTAGTTGAAAATCGCAGAGTTTCTAGAAAGATGTGTAATGGGCAGGCGAGGTCAGTTATTCCAGTTGCCCGACTTGCTGGGTAGCAAGTCACGAGAGAGCAACCTTGCATTTTCTTGCATTTTTAAATTTGAAAATGAGAACAGACGTACAGGCTGTACCTCAAAGAAAAGCGTTGCAGGGGTCCTTTAAAGGCCAACTTCACTCAAATTTCCGACAACGTAAAAATAATGTCTCCTAATAGTACACGTTAAAACGTAAAAAGAGTGCGAAATGCAAAATACTACGTTTCAAACATTAACTTGCGACGCAAACGGCTCACGACATTTGCGTTAGCGGAATCGAAACTGGATACAAAAGGCGGCCATTACCAGCGGCCAGACGTGACGTACTATCGGCGTCAAATGAAACGCGAACACGAAAATATGAACCTGAACACACAAATAGCGCGATTTCTTTGCATGCAAGCTAAAATGACGCATGGCTTAGTTACAAAAACAAAGTTGGGAAAAGTGGATTTCCCAACATATCAATAGCAAGTCATTATATGAACTCCACGAACAGTATTTTTCAATTTTGCACGTTCTGGTTCACATTTTTGTGTTCGAGTTTCATTTGACGCCGATAGTACGTGATGGAATGGAAGCGGCCGCGCTAGGACCGGCTGCCGCTCAGAGCCGTTTTAAGCGTCCCGTTTAGCACTGTTATTTCCACAGAACTTCACTAATGTTTGCCCAAGATAATGGAGTTAGGCGCGATTCCGACGTCGCGTTGCTATCAATCGAGATGAAGTAGACCATATGACAGTTATTTTTCCGTCAGAACAACTGCTGTTGTAGCAATCCTTGGCATTGCGAGTAAAAAAGCCGTCCCTGATTTACAAAGCTAAGTTGCTTGCACGACTTCGAAAAGCATTTTTGGTTAGCCGGCGCCTCGGCTATCACATCGCTCTATTTTTACAGAATAAACCGCACGCGGGTGGAGATCAATCACTATTTTTACTACACATTACGTGCAAACAGCTTCGTGAATATCAGCTCAGTATTTTTCGCCTTGCTGCACATCAAGAATCGAATGATAATAGGGATCTTAAACTATAAGCCACCTTCCACAGCTAAATGGTGCACTAAAACACAAAAAAGTTATCTATCCACCGCTTTTTTCTACTTTCACCAGAGACAGGTGCTGTTGGAAACATTCTACTTTCAAGTAAACTAAGTTGAGCGCTCTACAAAAGTAAATACTTCATTTGGGAATTGAAATAAAAATCGAGTGTATTGTTTATGAGAGGTGCAGTTTTGTTAAAAATACATGCAAAATACCTCAAAATACATGCAAAAATGCCTCAAGTATTTTTGCATGTTTCATATATCTAAATTCATTTAGATATTGGCATAATTCTCATTATTTATTATGCATTTCAGATCGCCACCCTGCTATAAGAACATTGTGCAGGCAGAAAAAGCCAAACATGAGACACTTTTTTGATGTGTGGCACATTGCTAAAGGTGAGGGGGAGATCCTGCTACTAAGTCATCAATTAATTAACACAGGACAACAATAAAAACTGGCACCGACCAAGAATGTTTAAAATCCAAAAAAGACGTTTTGGCTCCCGTACGGGTGCCTTGTTCAATTTTAAACATTCTTGGTCGGTGCCAGTTTTTATTGTGAACAAGGTCCCCGTACAGGAGTCAAAACGTCTTTTTTGGATTTTAAACATTCTTGGTCGGTGCCAGTTTTTATTGTTGTCCTGTGTTTTCTTGACCAGATGGGCTTCCGTCCAACCCTCGATTTCAGTTAATTAAGACTGTGTACTGTTTGTCTCAGGCCTCAAGAAGAAGCTCAAGCTTGCAGCCAAATCAAAAGGCTGTAGCTCCATACAGCTTTGGATTGAGGCCATCAAGAATCACTTGTACTGGACGGCAGCTATGGGCGATGGGGATGGAGAGCTCATCCTGAGCATCTGGGGCAGCCTACTCAACCACGTGTGCAACAAGCATGTGGGGCATCAGGGGCCATTCTCCGAATGCCTACATGAGCCCCTTGAAGATAGACAATGGATGAGACCAGGTGAATCGCTGCACTGCAATAATCTTTGCTTTGGCAATGCAGGCTTTTCCCCGACTTCAAGTTCGCTAAAGATGGCCACGGTGGCGGCAACTATTTTGCAACCACACCATATAAATATGTATGGCCGATAAATTTGGCCTCTACGGATGAGTAGCAGGTGTAGTAGATTTGTAGAGTTCGTATTTACTACGACATCAAGATCAACAAGGACATACTTAAAGGACTTCATTCAAAGCTTCCAGTTTCTTTCTTTAGCTTTCTTTAGTTGGTTATTCTAGGGTGATGGAAATGGCAAGGAGGCCATCAGGCCATGTAGTAAAAGACAGGCCTAAGGCTGAATCAAAAGCTAGGAGCTTTCTTTGAGCACAGGGGCCACCTAAGGGATATGCGTATACATAGGAGCAAATTGGAAGGGGAAATGGTAAAACCCTGATCAACTTTCTCATGGCCGTGAAAAAGCGTAGTAACATGCACTCATCATAAAATCCATGCAACAACTATTACACTTCAGTGGAAACTAAAAACTGATACTTTGCACGGCTCGAAAACTGAAAATAATAATAATGAAAAAAAACGAGAAAAGAATAATGCCGTGCAGGTGCCACTCGTGCTGTTATTGTTCGGTTTGAATAGTTGTGAATCAAAAATTTTTTTAAACAAAATGAATATTTAGGAAGCCAATAAAAAAACTGAAAATTTACAATTTGTCAAACATGCCTCAGTAATAGTAGCCTGTACAAAATTTAGAGGCTCATTTTAAAGGGTTTGCAACATTGTTAATGACATAACACAAACATACAGAAGCTATCCCACTGGTTTTACCTTTATTGACGGCAGTGTACTTTATATGGGGATAAATTTCATCTTACGTGGTGACCTCAACAAGTGTTTCAGTGTTAGCGTAATCATAGGGTTCATATTCTGACCAGGCAAAATTAAACATTTCTTTATAAGTATCATGAACATTCATGTCAGTTTTAGGAAGGAAACTTCAGCAGCACATGCCATGACAAATTAGCCTGACCTTTAAAGCTCCGTCAGCCTGCCTTCACGGCCAGGTAGTATAATCTCCACTTTGCACTTGCCCGTGTGTTCGCTTCACAGTAACAATGCGTAATTTTATTTTGAGAAATCATGTGCACTGAAAATTATAAAATTTGACCGCACATGCACGCACAAGTATCTGAAATATGGATTTCATGAAGGGCATTTCATGCCTAATTAAACATATACAAAGAGCTGAGGCTAAAATTTGTCTAAGTGCCTGATAAACAAACATGGTCTGGTCAGCTTTGCGAATGACGCCTTTTTGTCACGAAAGCTTTATCTTGGTGTCTGCAAGTGCGAAGCGAGAGAAGTTCAGCACTTTTCTAATGTGGCAATAAAAGAACAGAAGGGACTTTACAGTTTTAGAAAGAAAAGATAAACTTTGCACTTCATTTGCTCAAACAACTGGGAGCTTGAGGACTAGAGCTGGGCTTCCTTATCTAGAAAGTGTTGACCAGGGCGGCTTGGGTGTGACCACCTTATCAGGATGTGAGAAGAGAAGCACCAGGGCATGCAGGAAAGAAAGCTGTTTTTCCGCGCACCAGGGTGTAGTTGGCATAATGCTGAGAAATAACAATGCGTTCCCCAGTAACACTTTCTGTTAGTCATTTACCTGCACGTCACCACTGTAGTGTGGGAAAGCTTGTCGCATGATGTTTGCAGCGGTCGATCATTCGGCCTCGAAGTGCGATACATCCTGTCCCTAACTCATTGAACTTGTTGCAAAGGATGCATTTTGCACATGGTTTTCCGGGCCATTTGGTCTTTTTTGCAACGAGTCAACATTTTATCTATCCGGGTTCATTAGGATGCCATCTTGTTAAAAAAAAGTAGATGTGGGGGTGACACTTCAGATGCCGTTTAGCTCCAAAGTGCAAATTAGAAATAAATACAAAATCAGGCAAACAAATGTAACAAATGATGGCAAAGCCCATCTTTTGTTGCCACCTTTTGCTAAAAAGAAGACCTGCAGCTTCGAACAGGAAAGGAAAAATTAAACTTTGACAATGAATTGGGAGGTTAGTGTAATCTAGGGCAAGATTTAGGCAAAACATTCCAAACTACTGCCTTATGCCTTTAATTTTTTTGTCCTGGTGTCGGGCGGTGCAGTTCACGGCACAAACCGTCATGGATGTGCAGTAGTAAATTAAGACGATATATAAAGTAGTTACCACAGAAGACAGCTGTATGCCTGGCATGGTTAATGTTAGTTGGTAAACATTCAGTTAGGTTGTAACAGCTCTGGTACTTATTTTAATTTTATAGTTGGTTGGGTTCTACCAGCTGAGGTACTTATTTTAAGTTTATAGTCGGTCACTGACAACAGCAGTGTATGCATGCAAACGAAGGCTTGCTGATCAAAAACCAGCCAGGTGGCAAACGTAGAAATTATTGAAACAACTGTTCCCTCGTGTTTTGAACCTTATTTTAAATACTATTTGAAACTTTGTAATAGTGCTGCTCACTTCGAAGCAGAATCACATATTGCATTATTTGCTTCAGCGTTTAAAATTTTCGAATAATTGCGTGCCACTACAAATGTGACATTGAGGAGGCTGCTAGTTAAAACCGCATAAAGCTCATGTCTACCTTGCCCACAATGGCAGTGCATAGTTGGCAGCTCATATCCCTTCCAGAAAAATGTCAAGTCTGTGCTCACCTTCGAAGTCATCTTGACATACAGTGGACTCGTGTGGTGCCTGGTCTGCAATAATTGTTGTCATTGTATTAGGTCTGCACTGCAGAGCAGATTGATGAGATTCACATCAAATGAACTCTTGTTGTGCTGCTTGTCTTAAATTACTGAATTCAAACAGAATCATGAATGTCCGATTAACATGAGAGCTAGCAGTATGGCAACTTCTCTCGCGTGTGTCATAATGCTGGCAGCAGCGGGCCGCACTTTTTGCCATCTGGTTATGTGAGAAGGAGCATGAACTTTGAAGTCTCAGATTTCCAGCTGCAAGCAAACCTTGGAGTAGATGCTTCCACTTATCACTTTCTTATTTTGTTTAGCAGCTTTCACTTTTCACCACATGGCAGTCCGAAGACGCCCGAGCCAGTTGTTCCGTATTGGTGATGAAAATTTGAAATTCCTTAACTTCTTGTCACCCTCCCCCCTCCCCGTTCTTAAAATGCCCACATCTCATAAATTTCTGGGGAGAACCCTGTATGTGACTATGCAGCAACATTGTTCTGAAGTTTTTGCATGGCATTAATAGTTCTGATTACCTAATTAGTGATGGAGGCAATAAGAAATGTGTGAACAATTTTCTTCCAACAGATTCGCCTGCTTTTCTGAAGCTGCGAGCGATTTTGCAGAACCCCCGCCTCCTCAGTGACCTGCAGAAATTGTCTACAACTGTACAGACTTACGCACTGGAATCATTCAATAGCCTGATAATTCGTTTTGCACCCAAGGCAATAGCATTTTCGGAAGAGGGAATGGCAGCAAGGTAATTCAAAAATATCAACTTGCCCTTATAGAGTAGAAAAGCTTGCCAGTTCACAAATGGTTAATTTAAAATTTTTGATAATTCAAGCTGATTACCCAGTCCTGTCGCACCTTCATGGGAATACACGTGTTTAAAATCCTGTTATTTCGGGTGAAAATTCCTTCTTCTGATAATGAGAATTGTGCTTCACCATGCATCAAGCTACTCTTAATACAATGGCACCAATTGACCTTTATTACGTGTCAAAAGTTATCACGTTCATCAGCATCAGCATAAGTCACTACATGCTGGAGAAACTGAATTTGAACTGTTCTATCAAGCTATTCAACACAAGGATTGTTAGTGGGTGCCTGGAATCAGTCAGTCAAAACGATTCAACTTGAATGTCTTGTGATGAAAGCACACGGCACACTGATTATATAATACGAGGCTGTTTTCAAAAGTCATAGAAAGGCTTCAAGGTGTCACCTTTGTTATTTATGAAGTCAGACATCAGAACAACAGAGTTTGCAAATGCAGAGTCTATGCATTTGCCCACAATTCTAAGGCAAGATTTTGGGGCCTTTTGTCAAAATAGTAATGTCCGTTATCTATATTGCATGCTGTTTAATCTTATGGAGTGTTTCCAGCTACACATTTTTGCACTGAAAAGTAATAGTGTACACAGTATATAATTTGTAAGAGTGGATACATTCGTGGATACATCCGTTTAGAAGAAACATGGATACATCCGTTTAGAAGAAACTTATCGTAATGATTAAATTTTCATCTTTCAAGGCTAGGCTGAAAAAAAGGCACATTCTCATCCAGATACTGCGAGTTTAAACTCTTTTTTTTTTCATTGCTCTGGAACTCGAATGAATTGTCAGTTGAGGGTTCTGGAGTTAGTTATAACATAGAACTCACTACCGAGCTTCAAACATTTGATACCTGTTTGTAAGACTTAATTTTGTAACACTTTCTGGGTTGCCAAATGGTTTCGGGAATCGAGAACAAGGCTGTGATGCCACTAATTTTTTTCAAATACGGCTGAGAATAAAAAAGGGGGTTTCAGAAATGAGACTAACAAATTTTCCCTTTCTTTATCATTCATACTTTGACTTGTTTCATGCACTGTTTTTCGATTAGTACTGCATTAACGACCCATAACTTTAATCTGTTTAGTTTTTTCTGCATTATTCCTAATATTGTTTGCAACAGCAATGCATCTAGATTGAAGGTGTTTGAGTTTCATTAGTCTCAGAACAGTGATTGAAATTAAGCACTGCAAACAACCTCCAGTAAGAGAATTTTTACAAGTACAATTTTTTTGCACCGTTTCTGCTATTTTCAGGACACAATTGGCTGTGCTGCACTATAATGAAAATGCCTTGCGGCCGCAGGCCAAGACCAAGAAAGGGAAAAAGAAATACAAGGTGAAGATGTCGCGACCCCGGCCAGGGCACTTCTTTGTTTCTCCATTGAAAACCAAGCCGACATTTGGTACGTGAGCCCAGCTTTTTCATAACAACTGTAAAAGGACCAACATGTGGGCAACTTGGTACTGCTTACCCATGTTAAAAGGCAGCACAACAGACAAATGCAAGGAAAAGACCTGTTGCGACAGTATCACGCTGCACTCACAACAAATTTTATGGAAAACACAAAACAAACATAACTACTACGACCGAACCCACATCCTCTTACATCATGACGCACAACTAGATTATAACAAACTGATCCAAAACCAAAATTCTTGTTCCTGCAGTGTTATCGACGGCTCGCTAATATGCACATTCCCCCTTTTCCTAATATGACATGCCTCAATGACTTCCTAGTGATCTGATTGCCATGCACCGAAAGGATGTTGGTATCATGAAAAAGCGGAATGCACCCGTGTTCAGAAGGATGCCTGGTGATGTGTGAATACGTCTCGTGTTTGAGTGAGTTTTTGTGTTCCAACAATCTTATATTTATACAGCAACTGGTTTGTCTGCAAAGAACACACTCCAGAAACCCTGCCTTTCTTAACCACGTCAGTTGTACCGAAAAATTATCTGAAGCCTGGTGAAAACAACACTTAGGGAGAGCCGATAACAATTACAAGGAAGCAATACCATTTTGTACTACCTTTACTATTACGCTGCCATTCAAGATGCATTTTTAATAACACACTTGATGTTAATTTGTGCTGAGAGCTGCAACACTGAAGTGCTGTCTTATTTTTTCTTTTGCAAGGTTATGTCTGCAGGCTCGTGAACGACGTGGCCATGCGTTGCGAGGCCACCACGCTCAGGGAAAGTGTTGCGAGCAGCACGTCTAGGAAGCGGCACATGACCGATGCATACGACCGGCCAGCAAAGGAAGCACTCATCACTGAGTATACTAGTCGATATGCACCACAAGAACCCATTGTGGAGGCCTTGGTGGAGCACTAGCTTTCATCATGTTGATTGATTTGATCGTTTCATTGGTGGGTTTAACGCACCTACACTACACATGCGATTAGGAGTGCCGTAGTGGAGGGCACCGGAAAAAGTTTGACCACCTGGGGATCTTCAATGTGCGCCGAAATCTAGAACACACGGGCGCTTTCACTTTTCGCCTCTATCTGGAAAGCGGCCGCCGCGGCCAGGAATCAAACCCGCACCCTTGAGCTCGGCAAGCTTTCAGCAAGGTTCTGCTGCTGTGTACAATGTGGACCTTTTTACAGCAGAGCTGTATAAGCCTAAATTTTTCTTATATTTTTTACGTCTCAACCAGAAAATAGCAGTTCTCAAGACCTCCCTTTTACTGAGCTACCGTGCCTGTTAAGCAGCCGAAATTTAAGCCAACTGAAATACGTAATTTAAGCCAACTGAAAAAACTACACCAGCACAATGGGTGCCCTTTTGTATGCACAGGAGCTGCTTATACTGAAAAAGAAAGATCTTACCTTGGTGTCCGAGCCTTATAGCACTGGATACTGGAAGCCCACATATGACGCTGAAGGGAAGTGTTGTCGTATGTGGCCCACCACACATGCTGGTAGCACGACTCGATTGGCTGTTCCGAGCCTGCCCCAACACCAGCGCGTGAAGAGCCTGTATGCCGTGAAGCGATACTTCCTGAAAGTAATTGAAGTTAGTTATGCACTTTATAGTACAATAGAATCAGTCAATATTTCACGCTTGCTGGCTAATTACTATACTAGGCATGTATTAAAATGCACTGACAATTAGCTATATGCGAGTGTAGGTTGGTTTACACTTTTAAGTAAATATAAGCTATGTTGTTATTATGTCATGGTTTCAGTTCTGTATCACGTTCTTAAGTGTGCTTCTTGTCTTGACCAGCCTTGTTCTAGATTGTGGAAACATAAAATGCATGGATAAATAAAGAATAAAATGTTCTTATTGAATCCCATAATAAAGCACTTTGGACCTGCCCCTTTGCTAGCTGTCTTACCTGTGCAACTCGCAAGGCATGGGGACGCCATGGGACTCCAGCTCCCAGTACACAGCCTCGAGAACTGCTGGGTTGAGGCAAAGGGTGGGAAAATATGCATGCCGAGTGATGCAGTCATTGTTGCTCTTGGCAACAACTTTAGCGATCCCCCGACAGCACACATTTTCCAGTGGCTTTGGACTGGCCACACACAGCCCACATTGGCACCTGCATACACAAGTGCGCACATGCGGGTAAGCTTTGTGTTTGACAAGCAGCTGGTAAACACAGATGTGCACCATACAACACAAGGAACTAGGTGCCAATTTAAATTTTCAGTATGCTCAACAGTATGGAAAATGGGACATAGCCTGCCCCACTCTAATAAGAGAAAAGTAGAATAAATGTCGGCTTCTAAACTATGAAAATACGTCGTTTCAAGTATGTAGACATGTAGAGAAAAAATATCTGCTTTTGAACTATGAAAATACCACTTAAAATGTCACGACTCCTAGTTATGTGTGTCACTGACACGATTTAATTAATAAATTGGGCACCGGGGCTAACTTCCCCTAGAGAAAATGGTAGTCCAAGCTGGGACTTATGCCATAAACTTGGAACAGAATTTGGCCATAAGCCAGCTGGGACCAGCAACCATTTTCTCTATTGTCAATAGTGCTTTCAGAGGAAAAGAAATATATTATTTTGCAAAATCGCGACGTCGTTATTGAGCGATTAAACCGTTTACTTCACGCACAAAACAGGGGCATCAGTCTTCGATGAAAAAAAAATGTAGTGCCGTGGTCGCGGAGGGGTCGGCAGCACTGAGCACACCCCAATAATAACAATGAATGATGGAGAAGAGCGAAAGCCTCTAGCCCTTAATGAGAAATTTGAAATTGGTGAATGATTTTGTGTAGCCATGGGGAGTCCTCCAGGAAGGGCAGGCCCAGACCGAACCTCAAAGCGCAAGTCGCATGGTAAATAAACTCGCGGCCCTGCTAGTCCGACGCAAGAAAAAAAAAAAAAAAAAAAAGAACGGTCCACGCCACACAGTGCAACCTTGTGGCTGAGTTAGCCACGTTTCGAAAATATTGGACGGGAATAGTATATATTGCTGACGCGAGCGCGCGCACGGCGTCGCTATTACGGTGTGCGCACTATACAGGGTGCCTACGCAATCGACATCGGTATAGAACGCACGCACGCTCATTCAAACAAAAGTCGAGCCAACCGTTCAATCATTCGCTCAGATATTTCATTTTTCCATACTTACCAATTCATCTCGTCGCCGCTTCGTCCCGGTGACGCTGGCGATTCAGGGTCATCATCCTTTCTTGAGACCTTTCGTCGCAGTGTGGATTCGTAGGGATCCCACCCCAGCTCTTTAGTTCGCTTTTCCAGCCTTGAGCGGAGTGCCGGGTCCATGTTGTCAACAAAGATGAAAAAAAACCGAAAGAGCTTGCCCGTAGCCAACGCCTTGCCGTAGCAGACGGCAATCGGAGCGCAAAAGCGGAAGTACGTCACCGCTGAGGAGCGCAGCATCATGGGAGGGAAGGCGGGCGCACCGTCAACAGCGAAGAGAACGTTGAAAAGAGGAGGAAAGGCGGCACGACGATAATACGCAGTTTTTGATTTACAATTTCTCGGGTAATACTCATCGCTTTAACAAAATTCTTGCAGGAGAAGATTGCTTATACATTGCTTTATTTGGTTATATGTACATCCATGTATCGGCGGAAGGTATTTCAGGACCCCTTTAAGGTTCATTAGCCAAGTATCGCACCAAGATGAAACATTGTCTAAGTCACACTGGAGGGCAAGGTGGTCAGAAGGGGTTTTAATTTCGCGGAAAATAACACATTCATTGGCGAAAAGCTTTAGAGAAGAAGAGATGTTATGTGGCAAGTCGGTAATGTAAATTAGGAAGAGTAGTGGGCAAAGAACAGATCCTTGTGGGATGCCAGAGGTTACGGGTGAGAGGGGGGAGTTGGATTCATTAGCAGTTACAAATTGGGAGCGGTCTGTTAGAAAGCATTCAATCCATTTTAATATGTTAGCATCAAGATTAAGTTTGCTTAGTTTCAGCAGTAGTAGTTTAAGGCATGCAGTGTCAAAAGTTTTAGCAAAGTCGAGGAAAATACAGTCAACAAGGGAAGAAGCGTCAGTGGCAAGAAATAGGTCATTAGTAAAGCAGAGAAGTTGGGTCTCACACGAGTACTTTTTTCCGGAATCCATGCTGGTGATCACTAAGGAAGGAGTTATTTTCTAAAAAAGTGATTATGTGGGAAGAGATGACGTGTTCCATGAGCTTACACGGTATACTTGTTAACGATATGGGCCTGTAATTGCGGGGGTTATGAACGTCACCTCATTTGTGAAGAGGAACCACCTTTCCCGCTTTCCAGTCGCCCGGAAGGGAATGAGATTCCAAAGACTGCGTGAAAAGCTTACATAAAATTACAGATGAGTAAACACAGGTATTACGCAAAAACTTTGCACAGATACCGTCTTCACCTGGAGCGCTGGTTAATTTCATGTTTTCGATCAATTTTCGTATGCCAGAACAGTCAAATATAAGTGGTTCCATTGGAACAAAGTGGTGAGGGGGGGTTTCGGGAAAAGAAAGGGCTGCAGATTTAACAAAGCACGATGAAAACACAGAGCTTAAAATGACGCAACACGCTTCTTTTGGTACACGGCTGTTATAATCATGGAATATTTCTATCTCCTTTATTTGATTTCCGCTAATCGTCTGCCAAAATGTCTGTGGGTTAGTTGCAAGCAGGGAGGGAAGCGTTTGTTGATAATAAGTTTCTTTTGCGACGGATAATGCGCGAGCGTACTCGTCAGCTGCGTGAAGATAAGCGGACCATCTTTCCGCGTTGTTAGTTAGCTTTGCCCTTCAAAAAATTCGTTTCTTTTTGTTAAGTAGTCGTTTTAGTGTAAGCGTGAACCAAGGGGACTTTGCGTTTTGCCTAATTCTGCGGAGTGGAATATAACGAATGGTAAGTTCTGCTACCTTCTGCTTACACAAATTCCAGTTTTGTTGCACAGATCTTTCCAGAAAATTTGAAAGGTAATCGTTTAGAAAAACCTGAAGCTCATTATTAATTGAAACATTGTCAGCTCTTTTGTAGTCCCTAAAAACCTTTGAGCTATCACTTCTTTTAGTTGTTTTAGTCATGTTAAAATGAACAGCTAGGTGGTCGCTTAGGCCCGGAATAACTGATAGGGATTTAATTAGGTCGGGATGCATGGTCAGCACTAAGTCTAGAACTGTGGAGGTAGACAAGGTTATGCGGGTTGGAGCATTAACCAGCTGGGTAAGGTTAAAGTCTGAACACACGTCAAGAAAGGCAGCACTGTCAGCAGAAGTTTTGGATATTGTTAGAAAAGGGGGAGACCACGAAACATTAGAGAAGTTAAAATCACCTAGGAGAAACATAGGCTCAGCCGGAAACCTTACTCGCAACCTATTTAGGACATTGTGTAAATCATTTGCGAAGCCGGTAGTTAGGTTAGGAGGCCGGTAGCAGCCACAAACAATGATATCTTTGTGGTTAATGCGAACACACGCGACAACAATTTCAAGCGGCGAAACAACAGGCACATTGAACGAGCTGATCTCGTCGCTAATAGCAATCAATACGCCGCCCCCACACCTCGTACCCCGGTCACAGCGGCTGAACGTAAACTTTTTTGAACGGTTAAATATTTCGCGATTTTCTATTTTCGCGGACAGCCAGGTTTCAGTTACTATGACGACATCAGCTAGGCATGTATCACGCTTGTTAGTAACACTTCGAGAATTACATAGTAAAAAAGAAAATTCATGCGCTCGAAAATGCTTATCTAGCTATGGTGGTGAAGGAGGAGCGCTGGTCCCTGCGCTTTCTGCGTTTGTTGCTTGGGGGGCAACGTGTACGGGGTTATCATAAATAGGCCCAGCCTCAGTTACACGATCGGTGACCGGACAATAAACGTAGTCTTTCTTGTTAATTAGTATCTTGTTATACTTGAGGTAATATGGCTGTCCAGTGGTTTTCGCGAAATTTAAAAGCTTTTTCTGGATGCTGCGCGTGGCCTTGCAGAAATCTTCGCTTACTGACACGGGGGTGCTACGAAGCATAGATTTCTTAACAAAGACACCTTCACTTGTTTTGAAAGAACTACAACGAACAATAACAGGTCGACATTTGTTCTGCACAAATGTTTCAATCCTGTGTGCACGGGAGATGGCTTCATTAAGAAGTTCCAGTTTAAGGGACGCAGACAGGATTTCACGGACTTTAAGCTCAGACTCAGCCTAGGTTTCTGAGACATATACTAATAGCCCATAAAAATTAGGTTATCCATACGAGAGCGATCCTCGAAGTCATCAAGCCGTGAACTGAGAGCGGCACTTTCGTGTCGCACGGCAGCCGCTTCGAAACATTGCATCTGTGTATCGTCTGGAACGTCCTCGAGGGAAGTAACCTTCTGTTCAAGTACAGTTAGTCGAGCGGTTAAATCGGTTACTTTGGAATCAAGCAGCAACTGGTTTTCTTTAACTTCGTTAATAGACTTCTGCAAGTTGTCGTGACGCTCATCCAAGTGTGTGGTTAGTTTGCTGATGGCGGCTAATACTTCGCTATTCGGACCAGGGTTCTGTTCTATATCCCCGCAAAGAAGAAGTTCCTTTACAACGAGAAAACAATCTGCGATTATATCAAGCTACACATGTGCGCATGGAAGCAGCAGACAATAGTTACTAGATCACTTAGCGTTATATTCTTGGGAGGGACTAACCTGGACGAAAAGCAAAAAGTGGTTGGATGAGACCATTGTGGCGGCCGCTCCGTTCCACTGCCCACTGACGTGCGCGGTGCAACGCTGGCTGTATTTGTAGCATTCTGGGTGGCTTTACGATGTCGATGCGGTTGGCTTGATGGCAGCTTGAGGAGTTACCGGAACGGGAGGTTGAAGTGGCACCGGGAAACAACGGCTCCGTTTGGGCAGGCGAGGGCACGTGCCGTGTGGCGTGCCAGGCGCATGTGGTTCCACGCAGACCGGCGAGCTCGTGCTGATGACTGCGAATAACTGGACGAAAAGCAAAAAGTGGTTGGATGATACCATTGTGGCGGCCGCTCCGTTCCATTGCCCCCTGACGTGCGTGGTGCAACGCTGGCTGTATTTGTAGCTTTCTGGGTGGCTTGACGATGTCGATGCAGTTGGCTTGATGGCAGCTTGAGGAGTTACCGGAACGGGAGGTTGAAGTTGCACCGGGCAACAACGGCTCGGTTCTGGCGGGCGAGGACACGTGGCGTGTGGCGTACCAGGCGCATGTGGTTCCACGCAGACCGGCGAGCTCGTGCTGATGACTGCGAATAACTGGACGAAAACCAAAAAGTGGTTGGATGAGACCATTGTGGCGGCCGCTCCCTTCCACTGCCTTGCACCTTCCCTGAGCACCACTCAAACTTAAGGTATTTTTGTTAAGCCCAGCGTTGCACTGCTGTGCCTTACAGTCGACGCTAATCGCATCAAGCCCTGCGAAGAAAAGGTTAGATCTTAACGGGGGTACTAAGCTCCCATGGATATTAGGAAGCGGCGACGCTTTGCGAGAGCAGGGAATTACTATCACAAATTTGTGCCCACCTGCCGGCTCGGCCAGCCGTACAGTTGAAAAAGATGCTTGTACAGTTGCTTGATTATTGTCCGTACAATTGCTTGATGCTTGACCGTACATTTCAAAAAGCTACTCACTTTACCTGGGATACGGAGCAGAAGACAGCGTTTCGCTCCATTACAAAAGCTGCCGTAGATACTGACGAACGGAAGACTCCCGGTCTGAATAGAAAGTTCTTCATCTAAACAGATGCAAGCAACCTGGGCATAGGAGTGGTGCTGCTCTAGAAAATTATGGCGTTCATTTACAGGTGGTATTGAGTAGTAGGTCGTTTTAACTGAGAGTGACTATTGTGCGACCGAGAAGGAGTGTCTAGCAAACGTTTTCGCTCTGCACAAGTTCCACTTCTATATTGACGGAGTTGGGTTCGTCGTTGAGAGGCAGTCAGTTTGTTCAGGTGATAAAGTGAACGTTTGGGTTGTCTAGTACGATGGACACTCAAACTCCAGCGCTACAACTTCACAGTGCGCTACATGTGGCATAACATATCCAACTCATCGCAAAGTGTATTTGCTTTGCTCCTCATCAAATGGTTCAACTTGCGCAAACAAATCTGTCGCTGCTTCCGTGATACCGCTGATATTTCGGAAATATGGCAAATTGATAACGTTATTTTGATCACCTTCACGCCTATGGCGTACAAAAAACAGGAGTACAAAATGCCACCAGCCCTTTTGAACATTAATTGGCATGTTACCCGAAAAGCTGGTTATGTTTACGCAAAAGAATAAGCAATCTTGTTTATTGTTAACGGGTCATTAAAATAGATACTGAAAAAGTTTCAGGAAGCTGCCGACACTAGCGGTACTCGAATCAGGAAGCGATTGCTGGTGATCATTGCTCTGTCCGTAGTTGGATTTTAGTATCATTGGTAATTTGCAAAGTTCCGGTTGTAGTAATTGTTGTCGGAACCACAGAAGAGGTGGTCGTTCTCCTAAATAATGGCGAGTGATAAATGCAATATCATCCTAAGCATTGTAGACTTACACCAGCTCAACTGCCGATGCTTGAATCAGTTCGAGCAATACTTACACCGTAGAGAAGTTGCAGGGTGTGTTTGTACATGAGCGCTGAGTGATACATCACCATACAATCGTACAAGACTAAAATTGTTTCTCTACGTGTTCCATCGTTGCTTTTTACTGTACAAGTATCAATATTAGTCTTTGCATCGATATTGTAGAGATCTTCATGGCAAGCCTGACATGCGGAGTAGCGCTTCACGTTCGCGCTGGAGTATTTTTCCTGAAAGTCACTGCGTGAGCTAGAGGTTCTCTGTCCTCTTCGATGCACGCGCTCACGAGCGCTCCGCGTTTTCTAGCTCCTCGGGATTTTTGCCGGCGTTTTTTTATGATACCACTACATGTGACGAGGAAGTTCAGTGGTTACCGCGCCACGCACTCAACAGCGCTCCGCATTGTCTTGGTATTTTATTGGAACAGCCAACCAACGCATTATGCTTAAGCTCCACCATTGCAGTTTTTCGACACCAAGACATCAAGTGAATATACAAACTACCAGTCTGGTGGTGGCCGACAAAACCCACAAGAAATTTTGAAGAAATTATTTGCACACGACCTAAATGTAATTTCATCGCAGCTGAATCCTGTCCAGCTGAATAAAGATGGCAAAGTCATCCCTCAGAACCTTTACTGCTTGGTGTGGAAAATGATCTCAGATTGGTACATTCATTGGTCGAATACATTCGAAAGAATACCTCTTGAACCTTGAACAAAACTGGCTAAAATAAGAAGAGTGAACTCCAGAAAAAAATGTCATGAAAGATTAGGCATTTGTAAAAGTAAAAAATATTTGTCATGAAGAAGGTAGTTACAGCCAGAAGGAAATTGGTAAAGTATGCGGTATGACTGAATGGTTATTTGCGCACGCACACGTCGATAGATGCTTTTTTGGGCATTGTGTTCAAGTCATGTCAAACAAAATATAAACTGCTTTTCCGCAGTAGCCCGCTGCAGCAAAATAGTTATTCCGTCCTTAGCATCCGTGTAACTCTTACGAATGCACAATATCAAAATCTTGTTTCGGAAACTAACAGGTTTTTTCTCAGATGTACTCCGATAACACAAACTCGCTTGTTGACGTCTGTGAAAACAGCACAACAGGAGCGTTTTGTACGACAGCCCGGAATGATGCAATTCATACTCCTTCCTGTCAATAGAAGGCACGGCCAGACTTCATATTTGCGTACTTGGGATGGGGACATAGGAACTCAAGAACACCGTCAATTATCAAGACAGTCATTATTAGGGCCCACTGACCGATGCCTGTCAATGCTTTTGCTGACTACCACCATACGGAATTCCTGGGGAGACAGCAGTATTGATCTTTTACGTTAAACAATATACCACTAATTGTACCCTAGTCATCACAAGATTTAACAACAAATTGGAACCTGAGGGATCGTTCATATCGAGTATAAGTTATGAACAAAATTTAAAATGATCACAGAGGCACGGTCACCAGTTACGCTGCACGTTGCATCCTCCAGAATCATCACCAAAAACAGGTTTCTGCTGCTTTGTCGTGCAGCAAAATGGCTGCAGTATGGGACCTATTTTCACGATGACATTTAGGTTCTAATGACACCTAGGCTGACGGCACCTAGGTCCTAAAAAACTCGCATCGAATGTTTCGCTATCCACGCCATGACCACGTCATTTTAGTAAAAACACTTCGGCATTGCTTATAGAGATATGCATTTCTAAGCGCAGGCTAACCCAACCAAAAAGCCTCCTCCTTTATCTGAAAGGTTCAAGAAAACGTCTTTGGCAATTACAGCCACCATCTCAATACTCGTGACCTTTGTCTCCACCATACGATCACCGAATAGGTTTAAAAAATATGCATCTGACAGCATCGCGTTAATTCTGAATGCTGCGTTAGTTTTGGGCGTCAGCTTACAATAAACAGACGCATTGCGCGTTTCTACATCTTCTATATAATTATCACCATCATAATCATAGTAACATCATTATCACCCTATCTACTCTCACTGCAACGCAAAGGCCTCTCCCAGAGATTTCCAATAATGCCGGTCCTGTGCTAACTGCTACCAATTTTTTCCGCGCAAACTTCTTGATCAGCTGGGGGGGGGGCAGCAAGTTACATTGGCAGACAACCGTCAATGACCAATGGCTATCTTGCCTTCGCTTTACATGCTCTGCCCGCACCCATATCTTCTACTTATTTTCGACTATGTCCTAACACGCGTTTGTTCCATGATCCAGTAATTTCTCTTCTTGTCGCTTAATGTTGCACCTATTGTGACACCTGCGCAATATCCCGGTGGCTGTTCAATCTGTTTAACTGTTGCTTTTGTGAGACATGTGTAATATTTAGGTTACGCTGATGCCTCGTGTTGCTGCTCGGAAAGTGTGAAGGTGGTCTCCAGTGTGCTTCTATGCACCCGTTTTCATATATGTGAGTTGGTGACGCTGTATTTGAGCTACAGAGCGATGATACAGGTAAAAAAAGAACCAAAAAGCGTGGGCAGGTTTTGACAACCTGCACAGGTATCTTGTATACACGACACAAATGTCACTCAGTGTTGTGTACCGAGAGTGTGGTCGAAAAAATTGGAATAAAGTGGGTGCGAGTGTAGACAGGACCGAAGGCGCCTCGCCTAAAATGGTGGTTGCAGGACCATGACGCGATAATATAGGCCGGAGTATAAAAAAAACTCGCCTGTGCTTAGCAGGAAGGACTACTTAAGCCTGCTCAACCAATGGACAGCCAAAACCAATGGACAGCCAAAGATTAAGAAAATGGCATGAGCAGAAACAAGCTAGCCAAGCCTTCAATGCCTTGCTTTTGCGGCATCTCAATGCTGCAGTTGGATGCAGGACTGTCAAGGCTGTTGTGAATACAATTGTTTGCATATCTACCTGTAGATAGCGCTACCACTCTGTTGCTGTGTACACCTTATATTAATGGGGTCTCGCACTTTTTTGATATCATTTATATTCACTGTTAAAATAAAATATGTTCCCCTTTTGTAGATCGCCTCTATTACTATCTATCTTCACTTTGTGATGTGATGTTGGCATGAAAACCAACATTTTTGCAAAGCGTGCTAGGCATCATTCATGGCTTTAACTGGAAAGATGTAGGCTTCCGCTGGAACTTTACCTTGGTTCTATTTGCACCTTGGTTCTATTCGCACACGTAACAGCTAAAACGCGATCGAGGATGCATAAGCGGGCATTGCTACCGACGTCGAATTGAATGACTCCCACGACACCGACCTACCCATTAGCAGAACTTTTACGATAACATTGCGAAGTGACATTTTCGCTTGTCGTGGCATGAGGAAACATGACGTTACCAATCATTTTTGTTTGTTGTTTTGTTTGACCCTTTCATAACGTTCTCCCCGAAAACATTTATTGAGTGCTCGTGAACTTTATTCGGGGGCGACTGATCCCATCAGCAGAGCGAGTATGTCGAGTGGAACCAAAGATCGACGCCGTAAAACACTGTCTCTTGTTCAAGAAACTTTCCAAAAGAACACAAGTACAGCTTCGTAACTTTTTTATGACAGTAGAGAATTTCTGTTGATATTATACGATATTGTGTGATCGGATGAGGTGTTTTGGATTTGATTTGTATACAGGCACACGATATGACTGTCCGAGGAATCTCTGACCAACATCACAAACTATAGTATATTACGTTCGCGTGAAAATCTTCAAAAGGGCTAAGGGAGGAACTCTCGTCAAGTGCTAAAAAACGCACAGGTCTTTCGGCCGTGTTAGCAATGACGGATGAGTATATTGTAACAAATATGTCTAGTCCAACAAAGTTCGACGGAATATAATTTACACGATTTGAAATATGCGAGAAAATCTGCTTTAGAGCTCCACGTGATGATTATAACCACCACTAAAGGGGTTGTTACATGTACAAAAACATGTGTGCATGTACATGTACAAAAGAAACACTTCGCTAAACAAATACCTAGGTAGCGCTAGCAGAACAATTTAGGAAAAATGCGCGTCTATGGGCGCAACCTGTTGCTAAGCGTGAAGGCACCTGCTTGTTTTGCTCATCAAAAAAGCAAACCTTGGCGAAGAAATGGTTTTAGTTATCTCTAAAGATGACCAGAATACGTGTCACGCGATTGCTTGGGTGTCTCTTTAGGGTCCACTTGTGAAACTTTCTTAGCTGCAGCTCGCTGCAGGTGGTTTGTAATAGTGGCTTAATAACAGTTATTTGTCTCTACAGCAGATTGGAGACAGCCCCTGTAGTTGGGTGCTGAATAATAACAACTTCGTACCTAATGTTTTGGCTGTGTGTTGGCATCGCTATTTTTAAAACACACCGCAATTGTAAAAGTAAATAGAAATGCCACACCACCGGCGACCCACAGTTTGTGTTGACGTATATGCGGCTAAGTTTAGATATATTAGGATGCTGAAATAAATTTGGGAGAAATATTCGACAACTGAGCAGTAAACATTTCCCATGCACAAAAGGTAAAGAATATCCTTGCGTAAACAGAGTGACATAACTTTAGGCTGGAAGTTTACCCACCGTTGGGACACTCCAATATGTTTTACTGATAGTCCACTTCGTGAGTTTGCTGAAGAAAAGGAATGTATACACAAAACAGCAACTCACTGTTCAATATTTCGTAGAAATATCAAATAGGAAGCATATGTTTCTCCCAATGGCCAACTAGATGCATGTAGGTGCCCAAATATAAACAGGTTCGTGCAACGTTACGCGTGCGTAACTTGACACAATATCAAAAAATATATTACAATACAATTAAAATTGGGACTGCGCTTGACGAGTGCGCGCTCAACACCACACCGCATGGCTTACCTTCTGTCACTTATCGCGCCCCAAGAGCCTGGAGATATTCTACTTCTTTTTGGCCTAGTTGAATTGACGAATGGCTGACGCATCGATCCCCATTTTTGGCTATGTGAAATGTTTCAATTATTTCTCTAGTGAGCTGGTTTATGTGCCTTACAATTACTGCAGTGTTCTTAAAAGGCGGCCTGCACCTCTAAGCTCTGGAGTGCAGAGATGGGTGCACTGTCAGAGGAATTATAATATTCAATGCCACTGGGTACCCTCAAGAAAAGCGTAAACGTAAAGGCTTGTATTACGCAACAGAACTTCAAGGAGAGCTTCATGGGCAGATGCGGAGAGTAATAGACGGTTTTCGGGAAATTCTGTCCTTGTACCTGGATTCCACTGTTATTGGCAGGAAAAGATCTTATGTGCAAAAGAATAGGGTATGTATTGGTTCGTCAGTGGCCATTGTCCTGAGCAATATTTTCTTAGGTATGGTGGGCGCTGAAGTGCGAAGACGTCTCGAAGGCATAGCCAAAATTGTGTTCCGAAACGTGGATGATTTTCTTGTTTTTGTAGAAGAAGGGAACTACGAGAGGCACATAGTTTACACGTTAAACAATTTAAAAAAGAAGGGCTGCGGACCAAATTCCACCCTGGAAGTTCCTGAAGGGAATTGTCTCCAGTTTTTACATCTTCGGTTGACAATGATGCTTAACCATGTGTGTTGGAGGTACAAACCGAGGTCTGAGAAACCCTTGCTCAGGTACCAATCAGGGCACTCTAGACTGATAAAAGACGGCATACCTGTGTCATACAATAATGGTGTTGTCTCGATGTCGTGCCACCATGCTATTCAAAACAGCCTGTGTGAACAAATGCCCACACTGGGAGTGGCGGTCTACCCTGAGTATGTCGTGTGCAGGGCTGCGAAAAAGCCCTGCTCAAAGTAAAATACGGCAAACAAGCTGACAAAGTCGGTGACAAAATGCGGGAAAAACGATTAGTCGTTATAGCCTACGGGCACCTGTTGTCACATGAGCTGAAACATGTAGCATCAAGGTATAAAGTAGACGTGGTTGTTTCTGAACCCAGCAATTGGGTAGCATCTGCCCAGCAATCGAGAAAAAGAGGGCGAAGATGGATAAGAAGATCAATAAATGCGGCGTGAAACACGGCGCCTTTAATGCTTCCTGTGCAACCGGTGTCGTCTACACCCCGCCCGTTTTATGTGGCCGTCAGTACATAGGCCAGACGGGTCGTTGCCTGAACGTGAAGTTAAAAGAACACGACTGGGCGCATGGGGAGAGTTGTGGGGTCACACTTCTCTCTGCACTGTAAAGACTGTGGGTGCACGGTACGTTTTAAGAACAATGCAGTAATTACAAGACACAGAAACCAGCTCACCATAGAAAAAAATTGAAGCCTTTCACACAGCCAAAAATGATGATCGATGCGTCAGCCATCCGTCAATTTTACTATGCAAAAAAGAAGTAGATTATCTCCAGGCTGTTGGTGCGCGATAAGTCACGGAAGGTATACCATGCGGTGTTGTGTTGTGCGGTCACAGGTTAAGCGCAATCCCAATTTCAATTGTATTTTTGTGTATTTATTGATATTGTGTTAGGTTACGCATGCGTAACGTTGCACGAATGTGTTTATATTTGAGTATCTTTCCAATAAAATTCAGTCCAGAGACAGCGTTTGTGTAGTCTATTGTTTACTCGTGTCCCGTGTGTTTTTTACTCTGTGCAAGATGAACGTATTGCGACTTGTCCAAATTTCCGCCTTGATTAGGTGCCCAAAATTTGATGGTTTTGGAAATAACTCCTCCGAACTAGACTCCCTGCAATTGGAATCGTAACCTAGTCATAGTAGTACACAATGTTGATTATTTCATATAATCTCGCTGTCAAACACGCAAGTAAAAAACATTTGTTGAGGTGCTGCGCTAGCAAACCCACTCTTGCCAGTAGGAAAAAACTTCTGCACAGGTGAGTCGAATGGATGCAGTGATTGCGAGGAGCTGTCTTCCTGCCTCAAAGTGACCCTCCGGGGTTGCGTCAATCTGCTTCGACATGCTCTCGTTCTGTGCCTCCGCTTCATCCTGCGAATTGTCCCATGGACAAGCACATCCTCTTCTAAGTGCGACGGCTGGCAGCTTGGGAATATACAAGACATACGACGCCTCTATCACTCCTTCCTTTGGCATGGGCTCTCTACGAATATTGCTCTACTTGTCGCATTGTGAATTGCTTGTAGCGACGCAAATGACGCTGGTCTTCTCCTGGCCGACTGCTGCTGGCAGTACCATTCTCATTGCGGTATTATGGAGCTGCCGGCATCCACGTGTGCGGATCCCTGCCTTGAGCTGCGCATGGCTGCTGCTGGATATAACCATGGTTGACCGTAGGACGCGGTGCGCTGAAACAGCTACCGGCACTTCTGCGCCCGCTCCGCAGGCTACCCACTTCTTTTTGATGACAATAATGTCGCCCCATGGTGCCCCCCGTGAACATCTGTCACAATTGTAAGACCTTCCTCTTCAGGGCATAAAAAAGTACTCCTACAAATGGCAAAACAACGTCCAGTCGCCGCAGATGGACAAAGGGCATCACTGGGCAGCTTCAGTGCATCTTCACCAACATGATTTGTCCGCACATCCGGCACAATTACTCTAATAGAGCCACTATTCTTCCTCTCTTCACCTTTGCCTACACCAATAAAGTCAGTATGGCAGGACTGGGCATTGCGTACGTTTCTAACCCGGCAATGAGGTGGTGGTGTGCACTATCGTTTGAGTACCTGGATTCTGCGAGAAATTTATGTACCGTTTTCCTGGCCTTTACATCGTTCCTAATGCAATCTTTCCTATGAAATAAGCAGTCACACCAACTGATCCGTTTACTCACCGTCGCTATAGTGAAATTGGACTTTTTTCATTGTCCAGCTCACTGCGCCCATTCTTCGCAACCAGAAATAAAACACGGCCCTCCGGTCACCTGATTCGGTAGTACAAATTAATGCGAAAACTGCTACGTACGCGCCACAGATCGTCTGCCCAGCATTTTTACACACTCGTCAGGCTTCTGTCGGCAAGTATATATTTCTACTTTATCAGTTTTTTATCCTTATTATCACCATCAATACCTCAAATGGAAGCACCCTCATGGCTACCTGAGTAAACTATTATCTATCTCCCCAAGCCGGCGCCTCTCCGTATACATTTTTGTGCCATGACAAGGGACACTCTGACATGCAAACAACACGTGAATGCCTCATGGTGTCGCTGTCATGTGTATTGTTTCAATTGGGGGTAGTTGCAATGCGTGCATAATACGCGTGAGGGACTTTTTAAAATCACAATACCCTGACGAAGAAACATCGAACAAAAATATAGTTCAACTGGTTTAATTTATAAATTCGCCGTCATATACGTGTAAAAACGTAGGCCAGCGTGTGCAGTGCAAAAACGTCGTAACTGGGCACAGTATATAAACACTTTTTTGGCACCTAATACGTCATTAGTGTAAACAATGTTTTTATGAGCATGCACTTCACAGTGTGCTCCTCCGAGAGGAAATTTATTTGTTAGAGGTAATGAATTCGATAATTTTGTAATATTTGCCTATTTTTATGGTCAATCACAAATTGCAGTTTTGTTGCGGTGGTAGCTGTCGATAAGAGCATGTCCCACAATATTCTGAAGGTGCAATGGCGCACTACTCAAGTTGATGCTGCGCTTCCCTACCACAAAGACAAATTTTGTACCGGGAAGCTTGGCCGAAATAATGACACCACGAGAAATTTGCGCCATGAACACAAATTATTGTTTTTTCATTCGATACACGCCTAGAGCGGCTCACAGTAGAATACAGGTCTTCATTTAGCACATTTTTTAACGAGTACAGCCGGTAAAACGCTTGTCTATAACAGCAATTTCAACTTCAACCAGCTACACCCGAAAACTGCCGAAACATACTCGTTCCAAACATGTCGGAGGCAAACGCGAAGGTTTAATACTTAAGAATTCCGCAGTAGTTTTATTCAAATCCCGCTCCGGCGGGGCAGGATAGGGCTGAGAGTACGAACGCTGTGTTATAGACAAGCCTTTTACCGGCTGTACATTCCTCATACCCCATCGCCACACCAAAAAGTAGTTCAACACCGCATCGACCCGTAAGTTTTACGATGTGAGACCTAGTGCAGCCCACGAATGGGCCCTGGAATGCAATACTTCTCATTTTCAGCAACGTGTTTTTGTGAAGGCTCCGTGCCTTGTCAATAGCTTGCGGGCACTAAGGGAACCACTTTGCAGTGCATAGTGTGTTCTACCTTGGAGATCGCAACTCTTTTAAACTACTAGTGGGAACGAAGTTATCATAAATTTTTTCAGTTGAGTTTTATTGATTCCAATCATTAGAAAAAGATCTATTTTTACACAATATAAGTATTGCCAGCAAATTTTATTAAAGAAAAATTGGTTGATACTCAGAAATTCCCGAAACGTGCACTCATCACCTGCGGCGGGTACTGGTGACACTCAACTCAAATTTAAAACAGGTGGAAAATTTTATTACTTGCTACAGTTACCCCGACATGCTCCCCGCACGGGGCACCTTGAGTAATCTTGGTGACGGTGAGTGGCGACACCGCGTACCCCGAGCGCCCCATACTTAAGCTGTCACCTACCGTGGCTAGAAGTTGAAAGGTGAAGGGTTAGAAGCCTTGAACGGTGGCCGTCAGAGACTTGGTCAAGCTCCGGCCGATGGGCTCCGTGCCTGTCTACCAGGCAGGGAGCTCCAGGACCTCTTTCACTACCAGGGTAAGGTCAAAGGAGAAAGTACCCCCGTCTCCCTGCTTTCCAATGTATCATACGGCATTTTCCAACCCCCACCCCCCAAGACGTGATCGGCCCCCGAAAAGGGGCCGCACCGAAGTTTCCTTTCTACCACTTCCTGACTTGAGTCCTCCGAAACCGAACAACTATCCTCACTTCATCGTGATGGAATCTGTAGACCAATCAAAACCTCGTGCTTCACAGTCGGTATTTTTCATTTCAAAGTTTCTTGACGGTATTGTTGGAGGGTCGTGTAAGACCGAAAAACATCGAACCGGTGAAATTCTTGTCGAGGTCAGAACCCAGGATCAGGCCAAAAAAACTTCTTGCTCAGACCAGCATCGCCGATCTGCCAATCCGGGTCACGCCCCACCGCAGCCTAAACAGCTCCCAGGGCGTGATTTCCGACTATGACTTACTGAATGAAACTGAAGCCGAGTTGCTGGAGGGCCTTCGTCGCCAGGGTGTAACAGCGGTCAGGCGAATATCTATACGAAGAGATGATAAACACATACCAACAAGGCACCTAATCCTAACCTTTGACAGGTCGAGCCTTCCGATATACATCAATGCAGGTTTCATGCGATGTCCAGTCCGGCCTTACATCCCGAACCCGCGGCGCTGTTTCAAGTGACAACGGTTCGGGCACGGCACCAACTCCGGTCGCGGCCGACTTACCTGCGCGAAATGCACCCAGAACGACCACGCGTCCGAAAATTGTAACGTGCAACAGTCTCTTTGCATAAACTGCCAGGGTCCACACGCGGCCTACTCTAGGAAATGTGAAAAATGTCCAGTTCAAAAGAAAATCATAAACATCAAGGTAACCAAAAACATCACCTTCTCAGAGGCGCGGAAGAAGTTCGCGTCCTTCCCTCTGGGCCGGTACGCCGACGCAGCTCACCGGGGGGCGGAGCGGCGTCTTGTTTCGGCGGGGACCCAGTACCGAGAGTCGGACTTGGTCCCGCCCTCGCCACCACTGGGTTGCCTCTTGCAGCCCAACCCACCTCCGCACCGCTCGCTGGGCCAGCAGCGGCTGTGGTGGCATCCACGTCAGGTGGGAGTGATGCTGCATCTTCCACTTCCGCTTCACAGTCCCAAACCACACGCGAGGGCATGAAGATGGAGACGGAGGCAGTCGCAGCGACCCCCTCTCCGCCTCACTGCCTGTGCCATCTGTGGTGCTTCCCACGCCTTCGGCACTGGCAGCGCAGGCAATGAACACCCTGAAGAGTTCCACGTCAAGGGGGCCCATTCCGCAGGGCACCCCCTTGCCATTAGATGACGACATGGACGTCAAGCCCTTCCGGCTTTCATCGCAGCAGAAGGAAGGGGCTGCGACGTCCAGGTCAGTAGAGAAGGTCAGAAAGCCCCTCCCAAGAGTCCAAGCCTCGAAAGACCCTACATAAATATTCGCACTCAAGTAGCTCTAACACATCATTATGGGAAGAGAAAACATAGTTCAATGGAACTGCAGAGGCCTTCTGAATAATATTGACGACGTGCATGAGATTCTGCATGCCAATCAGCCAAATTTAATGTGTGTCCAGGAAACACCTCTGAATTCCAAACACACAAATTTTTTGAATAGAGACCTGGTATACAGGAAAGACAGGGATGGCTGCAACACCCTCTTCTGGCGGTGTGGCCATAATCACCCGCAAATCCTTAGCATGCCACTCTGTCACCTTGAACACCGTCCTTGAGGCTGTAGCCGTCCGCACAATAATTTTTAATACGTTGAAACGGTATGCTCCATCTAAGTCCCTCCTGATCTTGCACTTCTGAGCTCTGACTTTGAGGCGCTGGTCGACCAGCTACCTAAACCGTACATCTTAACAGGCGACTTCAATGCACACAATTCTCTTTGGGGCTCTTCTCGCACGGATGCCCGAGGTCGCCTGATAGAGAAGTTTTAACATCCTCTGGAGCATGCTTTTTCAACAAGAAACAGCCTACATACCATAACATAGGACACAATACATACTCAAGTCTTGACTTGTCTATTAGTTCGGCAATTCCATTTCCATGTCTTGAGTGGGGAGCGGGCACTGACCCACTAGGCAGTGACCATTTCCCCACTTCACTAACATATATAGGTAAAGGCCCAAGCAGTTCATCTTCCCATAATACGTTCAATGAAGCACGAGCTAACTGGAACACATTTACAGAGACATCGAAACTACACCACACATCCATAGGACACCTGCACGTTGAAGAAGCTACCCAACTCCTCACGGCGCACATCATCAACGCCACCGAAAAGTTCATTCCCCACGCCTGTGGTGCCCTGTGCAACCAGAGGAGGCCGTGGTGAAATGAGGATTGAAGGCGGGCGAGAGAGGCCCAGAACAAGGCGTGGGGTATCCTTCGTCGGTACCCCCCGTCGTCGGATAACCTTATTTTGTTCAAACGGGCCAAGGCGTTCGGGAAACGTGTGCGCCGTAAGGCAAAACGTGAGAGCTGCCACACCTTCTTGACATCTATTAATTCATACACGGACACACACAAAGTCTGGACGCGTATACGTAAGCTCAAAAGACAACAGAACCACAGCCTGCCCCTGGTTAGCACAACAGGGGACACACTTGAAGACCAGCCTAACACACTTGCACAACACTTCGAACACGTGTCCAGTTCAGCACGCTACACAAGCACTTTGATAAAACACAAAACATCTGCAGTAAAAAAGCCCTTAGAAGACAAAGACAATTCAAATACTTCTTACAACTCTGAATTCACTCTCAATGAGTTGAGGGTTGCCCTGAGCACGTGCAAACCTTCAGTCCCAGGCGCAGATAAGATTACATAAACCACGATACAACACCTTCATCCAGACACTCTTGAAACGCTCGTACACCTATACAATAAAATATGGCTTTCCGTGCACGTTCCACGCTCTTGGAGGGAGGCCATAGTAGCTGCTTTCCTAAAGGAAGGGAAGGACCCTTCTTCTCCCGCCAGTTATGGTCCCATTGCCCTGAGAAGCTGCCTGTGTAAGCTCCTCGAGAAGCTGATGAACAGGCGACTTGTGTACTTCTTAGAAGCAATGGTCTTCTCAAGAGCTGCCAGGCAGGCTTCAGGGCGGGGCGATCTACCAGCGATCAACTCGTTGCATTAGAGGCGTATATTAAACATGCTTTCCTCCACAAGCAGTACTGTATGACAGTCTTATTGATATGGAAAAGGCGTACGATACTGCTTGGCGGTACGGGATCCTAAGCGATTTGAAGTTCTTTGGTACGTCGGGTAACATGATGAACACGCTTGCCAGTTACCTGTCTGGAAGAACGTTTCGCGTGTGAGTTCGAACTGCAATTTCTAGGGTTTATGTGCAAGAAAAGCGTGTGCCGCAAGGTGGAGTTTTAAGTTGCACTTTGTTTATTGTGAAAATGAATTCTCTTCGGAAGGCATTGCCACCGTTGATTTCATGTTTAATTTATGTAGACAACGTACAATTATCTTTCAAGTCTTGTAACTTGTCTGTCTGCGAGGGGAAAGTCCAGCCTGGTGTGAACAAGCTTGCTGGCTGGACAGATAGCAACGGTTTTAAATTTAATCCAGGGAAGTGCACTTGTGTATTGTTTTCCAAGAGGCGTGGCACTCAGCCGGATCCAGACATCCAACTCCACGGTGTCTCTATTCCTGTAAAAAAGGAACACAAGTTCTTAGGTATTATCTTTTTCGAAAAGCTCACATTCATCCCACACATAAAACAACTAAAACATAAATGCCTAAAAATAATGAATATACTGAAGGTTCTGTCGCACATCTCTTTTGGTGCTGACAAACAACTTCTTTTACGTGTTTTCACCAGCTTGATAGATTCATGATTGGACTGTGGCAGTGTTGTTTATGGGTCAGCAAGTAAAACATCCCTGAAATTGCTGGACCCAGTGCTCCATCTCGGGCTCCGCCTGTCGTGTGGCGCCTTCCGCACTAGCCCGGTCGAAAGCCTATATGTGGGGTGCAACAAATGGAACCTACAATGTCAGCGAGCATGCATAGATCTCATCTATGCTTTTAAAATTTCATTCATGCCTCACCATCATTTTAAATCAGTTTTTCATGATACGTCCATGACTGAACTCCTTTTGAATCTACCATCGTTCTCGGCGCCCTTCTCTTACAGAGTTAGAGAGGAAGCGTCAGAGCTTGCTGTCTCCCTTTTAGATACCATCCTAAGTTCTCTAACGAATTTTATAGCACCATGGCATCTGCGCCCTGTATCATGCGACACATCTTTCACACATGTAGATAAAAACCGAGCTCCAACATGTGCAATTGTGCAGCCTTTCTTGTATTTGCATCGGAAGTATGAGTGCTCTGAAGTTTATACGGACGCTTCTAGAACTGCCACCTGTGTGTCTTGCGCGGCGCATGGGCCTGGCCTTAGTGTCACTAGAACACTGAATAGTCATACTAGTATCTTTATGGCATGCATCCACGTAGTATCCACACAGTTGCGTATCCACGTAGTATCCACACAGTTGCATGCATTCACGTAGTTCTGTTTAATACACTCACCAACGTAGTTGCATGAATATTGCGGTTCTGTACACAATACCACCCCAACGCAGTTCATGGTATACAAGCAGTTCTGCACACAATACCGCCACCTACGCACTTGCATGGATAGAATGAGTTGCGTAAATGTTACTGCAATACAATACAAAGCGGCCCTTTTGTGTCATTTATCAACAATTAGAGAAGTATTCTAGAAACGGGTGGAAAAATTTTGGTAACTGGAGGCGCCATCTATAAGACGCATTCATGGGGTGTACATTCATTTTGTGTGTATAAACAATCATACCTCCCTCGGTCAAAGGAGGGAAATGTTTGAAGGCACAGCTATCGTGACAGATTTTTCGGTTATCGTGCCAGTTTTTCAAACTGGTTTGACCATGTCGACATCAAGCTATCGAATAGATGGCGGCTTTATAACGCGAGCTACCCGGTTTCGATTGCACCACTGCAAGCGCTTTTTTAGCTTCGGCGCTTTTCTGTTATAGACGCCATCAGTGAGAAAAATAAAGCTTGGCTCGAAGCTGAAAGCTTACGTGGATGCTGGATTATGCGTCACCAGAGGAACGTAGTTTTTAACGTGTTGTAAGTCGCTTTAAAATTCACACGATCAGTCAGACGTTTATAAAACAAATTGTATTTTTCTACACTCATTTATGTTTTCTGCAATTCGGGCTTTCCGTGGAACGTGCCACAAAAGAATTGAGTCCTTGTGCGGAAATTCACTGGCTATATTCGTACAATAAATATTAAATATTTGCTTGGAAGTAAGGCCATTCGAGCTCCAGCTGGCGACGGCCACCCAGACTAGGAACCCCACCAACCATGCAAGGGAACAATAAACGTTCGATGGGAACGACAAACGATTTTTTCCTTCTGTTCCTCTGAAGTAAGCGACCTAACTCAAGCCCTAATAAGATATTAGGCCACAATATAATAGTTGTGACCGCTGTAGCGCTCGGTGTTTGGCCTTCAGCAGGGTTTTATATTCTATTCATTTATTCATTATTCATTATTTTATTCACCTATTCATTATTCATTGTTCCCATTTTGGTTTACTTCCTTACATTGGTCCGTACAACCATAAACGTTTTATCTAGGCCTTAGCAAAAAGGCTAGTACCATGCCGATGCAGTTATTGTAGTTTTAACATTGGAAGCACACATGAACATGCCAAAAAACAATACCATGCGAAGAAAGCACACTATGGAATATGCAAATAACACGGTTTTGCAATAGGTGATAACACAAACAGCATTTCGTCTATATACTGAAACACATAACACGTGTAATACCTTAACCCTAACATGACTACACGATTTAAAGACAAGACATATGGAAACCCCGTCGTTATAGGAAAAAGTTATATTATTGTGGAAAACTGGTTACAAAGAGCCAAGCTTCCAATAATAAATAAGCAATGCGCGATCGTACATGATATGTTCTTTTTGAGCGCACTCGAAAATTTTGGCTTTATTTATATGAAGTATATTATTCCAACCTTAGTTCTAATACATTGCGCACTACGTTTACCTGAACACTAAACTACCATAGGAACGTTGGGGTTGTTGCCTGAACAAGTTCTTTGTATTTATTATGGGTGTTGTAAATTTTGGGAATGGTGCGGAGATGCTGTTTGATAATATGTTCGGGGTGACACACGCTATTTTGAAATGACGTGCATGAAAAAAGGGCATTACACTAGCTGCGCATATAGCGGTGCGAATCAGCCATGAAGGCAAGGAATGTCATAGTTGGCAGCGTTCTGTTTGGAAGTGGAATAACTGGTTGAAGACGGAAATAAGAAGTAATGCTTCGGCGCAGTATGTTAGGTTACAAAAGAAGGGCTCAAAAAATGACTTTTTGCCTTGATAAAGAGAAATTGTAGCTGCCTGGTATAGGATGAAACAAGAATGACCCAGTTTGCTGCAGACAATGTTTGTGTTTTGCATAGTGCAGGGAGGCGTCTGATGTTACGTATGTGTCTCCGGCTCCATTTCAAAGCAGAATAGATATGGGTTATTTATTTAGGTCAAGAAACTTGAGAACTATCATATTCCGGCATACGTCGAAACAAGAATGACAACAGTTACAGTTCGCAGAAAAAGTGATTTTTTATACAAATTACAATAAACACCTCCCAATATTTCGCAGAAGTTTCTGTAGCTTTATTATTCACATCTCACTATTCAGCTGGTAGCATAATGGTGTGACAGGTCTTTACTTCTTCGCAAAATATATTTTTCCGAAGAAGGAAATCAACATTATTTTTTCAATTGTACACTTACCTAAATATGGTACGTTTTCTTATTCAGAATGTATTCGCGTGAAATGCCACTTTATAATACATTGCACTTCTATAAACAGCAACCAAAGAAATAAGTTCCGGGTAACCAACTGGATCCAATATTTAGCGTCTACAAAAAATGTATTCAAAACACGTTAATATCAAAAACAGCAAAAACCCTACTCGAGATTGATAACTTTTGTTTTACTACTACAATACAACTGAGAAAGTCAAGAATACTTAGAGCTTTTCACTCGGTTTGTGCACACAAAAAATTGGCTGCTGACACCGGGTCCCAAAAATTTTAGGACTGACGATTGCTTCATAGCCTACTATTTCACCAAGGGAACCGAATATGTTCCAGGTGAGAGTATTATCGACAACCCGTATCCCTGGCCCCCACACAAAATCTATAGCCTGACATGACGATGTGTTGGCCGGTGGAGGGCATATGCCTTGAACGGTTTGTGTCCGAACCCTCGTATAGCTACAGCCGAGGGTCTGCCTGTCTCTCTACCAGACAGGGACCTCCGGAACAAATTTATCACCGCGATAAAGTAGAAAAGAGAGTCCCCCTGGTCGCTGTTGTTTTTATTCGTCATAAGGGTCATTCAAACACAACTCAAAACGTGACCGGTCCCTTAAAAAAGGCCGCACAGAAGTTTCTATATTTTGTACCTTTAAACATATTATTTCCCAAAGAATCTGCTAATTCTGTCTTATCTTTAAAAGAATCAATACGTTCATCTCGCGTTTCTGAATGAAAGTTGGTACTTTTAATATCAAAGTTTCAGGAAGATCAAAGTTTCATCGTATAGTGCCGAGTAGTTGACACAGCGAAAAAGGAACAGCATGCATCAAAACTTCTTTCCCAAAGTCTTGTAAGCGGTCTGTACATCAGGGTAACCCCCACTGCTGCCTCAGCATGTCGCAGTGTGATCTTTAAGCCTAATTTGTGTGATCGCCGTTCGCCCTCTGAGCAAGACACGAAAGCCAACGTTTCGTTTGGATTGAAATTGCACGCCGCCACGGCCACGACAATAATTATCAAAGGGAGATATACGAACGAGATACGTACAACACTCGCAATTATTACCTTCGACCACTCCCAAATAGAGAAATAAATTTTTCCAGCCTTATTTAAATGTCTATCTCGACCATGCATGCCCCACCCGCGCAATAGCTTTAAATGCCACCACTTCGGGGTTTCAGAAAGTCCAATCGTGACAGAAAACCCTGGCAAAATATCAAGCAATTTACTGCAAGAATGAATAAATGTGTTATACCAAACATGAGTTTAGAAACCTGCAAGGCACCAAACCCACCATGCTTCCATGCTTGCTAAAAATTGCAACATGAGAAGAATATTGCTACGGCTGGTAATGAGTTTGAACTTTGACGCCATGCCCTGGGCAGGCATTCACCAACCGCTCTTGTTTCTCCACATAGCCAACTTTGGGGATAGCCGCTGATAACTTGTGGAGACGACGACGACGAAGAAAAGGACCCGGAGAAGAAGAGAAGGAAGAGGAGCTCGAGAGTTCGGCAAAGGTTAGAGGTTCGCAGCTTGCTTGTGGGCACAAGTTAGCCTGTGTAAATAAACCATTCCGCTAGAAGTTTTCTTTATACCGTGACAGAAGTGGTGGAGGTGCGGGGTACATGATACCCGGTTCATCAAGGGCTTCGAGTAAGCTCCAGGACACCCCGATCACGCCTGGTCACTAGAGGACCAGCCGCCACCTACTTGGTCTGCCGGTGGAGTACGGGCTGCTTCCAGATCGCAGACCCAGGATGACTGGACGGGACAACAGCACACCGGTACCGCCTGGGACTCCCACGACAGTTGAGTACGTGGTGTCCTTTTGGGGTACGTGGTGCCGAAGTCCTTTTAAGTGCGAATGCACTTCTTAGGCGAGCCTGAAGCGTCCGCCGCCGTCCGCATAGCAACAGCTGCTTGGTGCGCGCGCTCCTCGTCTTCCTTGGCAACGGGGGAGATGGGTGCGCGCTGCCTGGCCGCTGACATGGCACATACCCACGTGGGGGATTGGCCAGGAATCTCCTCGTCTTCCTTGGCAACAGGGGGAGATGGGCGCGCGCTGCCTGGCCGCTGACATGGCACATACCCACGTGGGAGATTGGCCAGGAATCGGGCGTGAGAAGGGCTAATGCACCCGATTAGAGGAGTACTGAAACGAAATTTCAAAGCAGAGATGCGCTCTAGCAATCATGTACAACGACAACACAAATAGGTGTCTGTGCATGGCACATACCCACGTGGAGGAGTGGCCAGGAATCGGGCGTGAGAAGGGCTAATGCACCCGCTTAAAGAAGTACTGACACGAAATTTCAAAGCTGAGATCCGCTCTAGCAATCAAGTACAACGACAACACAAATAGGTGTCTGTGAATAAGTGCATCTTTCTTTCTTTGTAGTTGTGTGTGTGTGTGTGTGATCTCTCTTTCGCGAACATTACCGAACCGCGCAAATTCAACTCGTGCATTCGCACTTTCACATGCTTCCCCTCGGGGAAATGCGGGGAATTTTTATGGCGAACCTTTCGAAGATGCGGAGGACTGGCTCGACCAGTTTGAGCGTGTCGCCAGATTCAACGGTCGGAATGAGCAGCGTAAGCTTCACAATGCCTACTATGCCCTGGAAGAATCCGCGCGTACCTGGTTTGAGAACAACGAAGCTGCAATGACCTCCTGGGAGGCTTTTCGACAGCGGTTACTCGCTACCTATGTGAGCATGGACCGCAAAGAAAAGGCTGAGATTGCGCTGCAGGCGAGGAACCAACGTCGGACGAGAGCGTTCCCATGTACGTCGAAGACATGGTCAGCTCATTTCGCCGCGCAGATTCATGCATGCCCGAGGACAAGAAGTTGCGGCATTTGATGCTCGGCGTGAAGCAAGAGATCTTCGCTGGACTGATGAGGGGTCCTCCAAAAACAGTCCCCGAATTTTTTGGAGGCCACCGCGATAGAGAGGGCGCTTCAACAAAGGGCACCACAGTATAGCCACCGGGAAACTGCCGTCTCTTGTACGAACGTTCTGACAGCGCTGGAAGGCCACCTCGACGGCCTTTGTGGACTGGTCAGGAGGATAGTCCGGGAGGAGCTGCAGGCAGTGCTTTATGGTGAGGTGCCCAGTCCCACTGTGTCAGTTACTGAGCTCATTAGGGACAAAATTAGGAGGGTTGTGCGGGTTCCCGAACCAGCTGGCGCGTGTGCACGGCCAGCGCTGCCCAGATCTACGTATGCAGACACCCTGCGTCAGTCCCACTACTGTCCTCCGCCTACTACCGCCACTGTTGAACCGCAACCAACCACCGTAAACTTCATGCCGCGTCCCGCCGCGCCACTTTCCGCCGTGCTTTACTCAGAAGAGAGAAACTCCCGGAAAAGTGATATCTGGCGCACCCCTGACTGCACACCCCTTTGCTTCCACTGCGGGGAGGCTGGTCATGTGTATCGCGCGTGCCCATACCACCAGGCTGGTTTGCGCGGGTTCGCACTCAATGCGCCGTGTCCACGAAACGGAGAACGGCCGCCTGAGATAGCAAGATACCTCGCCGAACGTCACGAAATGTTCCCCCACCGACGCTCTGAGTCCCCTTCACCATCCGCGAACCGACGCCGCTCCTTCAGTCCTCGCTTCACGGCCAACTCCACCAACCGCCTATCGCACAGCCCTGAAAGCCGGGGAAACTGAAGTCAGCGACCCCTGGAGGTGAGGCCGCTGATGACGAATCGCTCGGAGATCCTCTATTGCGACGACGACGACGGTAGCGACCGGATACCAACGTCGAGATGCCCAGTGACAACAAAATCTGCACCACCCAACCGGCTTCCTGCGACCTACTTGTACGAATCGACGACTTTCCGACGACTGCGTTGGCCGACACGGGTGCAGATTACTCCGTTATTAGCAAGGCTGTAGCGATTTCACTTAAGAAAGCTATCACCCCCTGGACAGGCCTACAAATTTGCACAGCTGGGGGTCATCTACTTGCACCTGCCGGTATATGCACTGCGCGGGTCGAGATCCGCGGCTTCACGTACATCGGCACCTTCGTAGTACTTCCCGATTGTTCTAGGGATTTGATACTGGGCATGGAGTTTCTCAACCCGTATAGGGACGTTATTGACTTACCAAAGTCTACAATCACCTTCTCCACAAAGAAAGCTATAGCCGGAAGCCTCACCGACCGACATGACACGGCCCTTCGCATTGTCGAGGAGGCCGTAACGCTTCCCGCCCGCAAACGCGTACTTGTCGACGTTAGAAGTGACGCATTCGTCGACTACGAAGGTATAGCCGAACGGAATATTCGGTTGCTACTGAACAAGGGTATCTGTAACGCAAGAGGGTTTGTACACCTTCAGAATGGGTGCACACCCGTCTTGCATACCAACTTCACAAATGAGCATCGCCACCTTGCGAAAGGTACCACCGTTGCATTCATCGAGGAAGTCGCCGAAGTGACCAATTTAACCACATTGGGGACAACATCGAGTGAGTCGCCGACAGCTGACAAACACATACCCGTGGAAATCGACCAGAAACTCTCGACCACAGAGAAGGATGCTTTAATACGCCTTGTGCGTGAATTCTCCGATTGCTTTGCCACGACATCTAAAGTGCGCCGTTCGCCGGTCGCGAAGCACCGAATAATTACGGACGAGTCCGCCAGGCCTGTGCGGCAGCACCCGTACAGAATGTCGCCTCAGGAGCGGGAGGCAATCAACACGCAAGTGGAAGAGACGCTGGCAGATGATGTCATCCAACCGTCGAGAAGCGCATGGGCCTCACCTGTCGTTCTAGTAAGGAAAAAAGAGAACGCCCTCCGTTTCTGCGTTGATTACCACAGACTGAACAGTGTTACAAAGCGAGACGTCTATCCCCTGCCCAGAATTGATGACACATTAGACCGCCTGGGTGACGCTTAATTCTTTTCTTCATTGGACCTGAAATCTGGCTATTGGCAAATCGAGGTCGATGAGCGAGATCGCGAGAAGGCGGCGTTCGTGACACCGGACGTCCTGTACGAATTCAAGGTCCTTCCCTTCGGCCTATGCTCTGCGCCGGCTACGTTCCAGCGCATGATGAACACTGTTCTGGCTGGACTCAAATGGCAGACGTGCCTCGTTTATTTGGATGTTGTGGTTATGTTTTCTCGCACGTTCGCAGAGCATTTGTCCGCCTGAAAAGTGTCCCGGAAGCCATTCGTGCAGCGCAGTTAACTACTAAGCCGGAGAAGTGTCACCTTAGTTTTCAAGAGCTTAAATTTCTGGGCCATGTTGTGAGTGCTAATGGCGTTCGACCAGACCCCGAAAAAACGACTGCTGTAGCCTCGTTTCCTCGACCGAGTGATAAGAATGCTGTCAGACGCTTCTTGGGACTTTACGCATACTACAAACGCCTTGTGGAAGGCTTTTCTCACATAGTGGAGCCCCTCACGCGACTTATGAAAGATAGCATAGCCTTGGAATGGAGTGAGGAACAGCAGAATGCTTTTGACACCCTCCGTGAGCGCTTGCGAACTGCACCCGTGTTGGCTCACTTCGACGCCGCCTTGGACACCGAAATTCGTACTGACGCCAGCAACGTAGGCATCGGTGCCATCCTCGTACAGTGGAAAAACGGTGTAGAGAAAGTGATAGCATACGCTATCCGCGCTCTTTCCAAAGCGCAAAGTAACTATTCCGCGACAGAGAAAGAATGCCTAGCAGTAGTGTGGCCTATCAGCAAGTTCCGCCCGTACTTGTAGGGTAGGCCGTTCCGTGCTGTTAGCGACCACCATTCCCTCTGCTGGCTCGCAAACCTCAAAGACCCGTCCGGACGGCTTGCTCGATGCAGCTTACGGCTACAAGAATACGACATCACGGTCGTATACAAATCGGGTAGGAAACACTGTGACGCTGACTGCTTGTCCCGAGCACCGCTTCCGGCCGGATCGTCCGATGCCGACGAGGAATATCCATTTATCGGAGTCGTTCATACTGCGGATATGGCAGCACATGAATTGGCCGACGCAGAATTGCGAACAATCATTGAATACTTTCGCAGAAACGTTACCACGGCTCCACGCGCCTTTTTTCGGGGACTAAATTCTTACTGCCTACTAGACGACGTACTGTACAAAAGGAATCACGACCATAGCAAGGGGAAGTTTCTCCTAGTCATTCCGTCAGCATTACAAACTGAAATTTTACAGGCCTGCCATGATGAACCAACCGCTGGACACCTAGGAGTCAGCGGCACGTTTGCAAGAATCGATCAGAAATACTACTGGCCCAAACTACTAACATCAGTGCAGCAGTATCTGAAGACCTGCCGTGACTGCCAGCGACGAAAGGTACCAACCGTCAAACCCGCAGGACTACTACATCCGCTGGATCCGCCAGACGCACCATTTCGTCAAATTGGGATGGATCTACTTGGCCCCCTCCCGAGGTCGTCATCGAGGAACAAGTGGATTATTGTTGCTACGGATTATTTGACGCGGTACGCTGAGACGGCAGCGCTTCCACGTGCAACTGCTGCAGAGGTGGCCAAATGTTTTCTCTACAACATCGTTCTCCGAACTGGCGCGCCTGCTGTTATTATAACAGACCGCGGCACAGAATTCACCGCAGACTTAGTGCAGCACGTCCTCCGGTTGACGCACAGCGCTCATAGGAAAAGTACTGCGTACCATCCCCAAACAAACGGCTTGACGGAGCGACTAAACCGAACATTGGCAGACATGCTGTCCATGTACATTGACCTTCACCACAAGACCTGGGACGAAATTCTTCCCTACGCCACCTTCACTTACAATACGGCTGTGCAGGAAACTACTCGCTTCACTCCGTTTGAACTTGTGTACGGTCGCGAGGTCACTACGACGCTAGACAAAATGCTGGCTGTTGACAACGGCGCCATAATGAACGACAATATTGAAAACCTGATGCAGAGAGCTGAAGAGGCTCGCTAGCTGGCCCGCTTTCGAATCCGCACACAGCAAGAAATTGATACCCGACGGTACAATACCGGACGTCGCGATGTGGAGTACCGACCCGGCGATCTCGTATGGGTATGAACACCCGTTCGCCGTCGTGGTCTTTCAGAGAAGCTACTGCGGTGTTACTTCGGGCCTTATAAGGTTTTGTCGCGTCTATCGGACGTTACCTACGTCGTGGTTCCAGAAGGAAACGCGTTTTCCTCTCCAAGGCGACAACATTGCCCAGACGTTGTACATGTCGTACGCCTGAAACCGTATCACGCCCGATGACAAGGCCATGACTGTTCGTCCGCGTTGGCGTTCCCGCCGCATGCTGACGTTGTAACCAAGTGGTTATGATTATCCTCTTGTTTTGAACGAGTGGCATCGGGTCGATGTCATCCAGGAGGGGGGGCAATGCCAAGGCTGGTAATGAGTTTGAACGTTGACGCCATGCCCTGGGAAGGCATTCACCAACCGCTCTTGTTTCTCCACATACCCAACTTGGGGGATTGCCGTTGATAACTTGTCGAGACGATCACGACGAAGAAAGGGACCCGGCGAAGAAGAGAAGGATGTGGAGCTCGAGAGTTCGGCAAAGGCTTGAGGTTCGCAGCTTGCTTGTGGGCACAAGTTCGCCTGTGTAAATAAACCATTCCGCTAGTAGTTTTGTTTATACCGTGACAATATCATTACCGCAACGAAACTGTGAACATCTTCCCAGAGGCACGAAAAATGTTCGTCTTTCAAGCTGCGAAGATATGCTGTTTCAGCTTGATGTTGGGCGGAGCTGCACCTAGTCGTGACCAGATCACTCTCGTCGACCGAGGTCAGCGAGATTTATCTGGTTCCCAGCCCACACCCCGCTGGGTTACCGCCGGCACCAAAGACCTTTACTCAACTTCATGCCCAACCTGCAAGAGATGAGGTGGCTACCGACATCACTTTGGAGCGATGCCGCTCCTTGAATGCATGCTCCACCAGCTCCTTAGTACTCTTGAGGTCCCGGGAGATATGCACACGGGGAACAGTTCGCTACTCCTACATTTGCTGCACTGCCTGTGCCACTTGTGTCTGATCTGATCACCTTCGCAATAGAGGCCCAGATCAACCGCTTCTTGTAAGGGTAGGGTAGAAGGAACCGCGATCCTCCGGAAACTCTGAGGTCGTCCGAGGAAGGCATTGTTCTGGGACAGTTCCTGACTCTATGTCACCGGAAGGAAAGCCTGTGATATCATTTGCCATAAAAAAGCTTAAGAAACAAAGAATCACATCCCCAAAAATGCATCACGAACACACACTTCAGTCGCCCTCAACTGTAATTAATGGAAGGAGGAAAAGTAATCCTAGAGAACCTGAGCGCCCCTCCTAAAACCTGCATGATATGTACGAGCTATTTAATTACTGTCAGCCAACTGTGTGGCGTGTCCAGAAACACATTTAGAGTGGAAGCAGGTTTCGAACAGCAATATGGTGCTTAGAAAAGGCAGAGATGACTCAACCCACCCACTGAGCGGCATGTCTATCGTAGTCGAAAAATCTTTATCCTGTAAAACTATCGCCATGGTGTCTTTCTTTCAAGTACTCGCTGTTTGTACAAGTATATTTGGTTTTTATGGTATAGTCCCACAGAAATTCTCGTGATTTCTCTTTATTGTGCTCTGATGTCGATTCGCCGGCAGATCACCTGCGTTTACCTCTATATTGGAAGTCAAATATGCAACCTTAATGCACATACTCGCCTCTGCGTTTTTTCCCTCACAGATCCAAGAGGCTGCCTTATACAAAAATTCTAATCGTCAACAGGAGGATGGCTCTTCAATAAAAGCAACCCCTACATTCTATGATATAGGAAACAACACAGACCTACAGCGTGACTTCGGCTATGAGGCTTGCAGATCTCTTTCAACATGTTCAGTGAAACGTACGTCCGAACGCTTATGGTAGGGACCAATTTCATAGCACAGTAAAAGACATTGAAAAAGCCACAAACACTTCACAACCCCACAAAAGGTTCAATAACGCAAGAGCGAACTCGAACACATTTACAGAAACATCTAAACTTCATTACATATTCATAGATCTCGTAAACACTGAAGCAAAAACCTAGTCCCTGATGGTGCACATCATCGACGCTACCGGAAAGTTGTCACCCCTGGAAATTAGGTATCCTGTGGATAAGAGTAATTAGTGAATGCCCAGCGTTCAAAAGCTGCAATGTGTATCATGCAAACCCCTTCATTTTTTTTCGTTGCCGGCAAAAGATTATCTACGAGCACCCATTATGATGTATGAAGCGTACGTGGAGCAAACGGGGCGCTGCCTCTTAGAACGCCTTCAGGAGCACGCATGCGATGTGAATTAAGACACAGGGAAACACGCTCTCTCCGTGCGGAGCAACATGCCCAACTTGCTCGCCTTCGTTTACTCTGGTGGCTGGGTATGAGAACAAAGCGCGGCGATAAACAAGGGAAGCCTAAGTAACTCACACCGGGAAACGAAATTCCATAACTGCATCGTCCAGTGCCCTTTCGGGAAAGGAATTCACGGCTTCGCAGAAAGCGAGGTTGTACGGTTGCTCCAATGTAAAGTGTACTGGCTGCCAGAGATTTGTCAGTAGTAAAGATTACTGTGCCATAGAGTGTTTTATTATTGCCTGGGCTTCGTGTAGTTGTCATCCCTTGAATCGTATGTGACGTGTGTTTTGTCTTTTTATACCTATTGCCTCCTCCCTGCCGAACATCACTTCAGCGTACTGTCGGTGTATCCTTACTGAAGTCTTGTTTTCCGTGTTGTTCATCACTTTTTATGTACAAATGTTCCGTACATAATCCCTGTTGCAAACTTTTATTATACAGGTCCTGCTCTGCACCAGCGAAGCAGTACCTGTTTAAAGGAGGAGTGTAGACGATCGTGAGAGGCTAGAAATAAAACGGGAGTTGCCTGTAGCCCACGCCAAATAGCCTCGTTTTATCAAAAGATGCGAAGGTCCTTGGCAAATCTGTGCGTCTTGAGGCAAAAAGGCAGAGTCAGGGATTCTTTTATGACATCCTTTACTTCATACACATACACAAAGAAAGCCTGCGCACGGCTACGCGAGCTCAAAAGACAACAACCTGGTCCTAGATTGCCAAATAAGGGAAACATTTGAAGACCAGGCTAATGAATTTGAAGAACACTTTCAACACATGTCACCTTCTGCACAATCCATAACCACATTCACAAAGCCCGAATTGCGCAAGCACATCTCTACGCAATACTAATAAATCAAACACTTCTTACAACTCCGTGTCTCCAATCCATAAGGTGAGGTCTGCTGTGTGTGCATTCACGCATTCCGCTTCAGGCAAAGACATTACACCCACCGTGATACAACCCTTACATTTAGGCACGATAAAATATTTGTATTTTATAAAAGAAATCATCGCACTCAGGGTACATTTCCAGAACTTGTGGAAACGCAATTGGAGCGGTCATAGTCAAGTAGGGAACAGACACATCGTGTCTTGCAAGCCATAGACCCACCGCTCTGCCAAGCTGCCCATGCAAGCTATTCGATTGGATAATCAATTGGAGACGTGTATTTATTAGAGTACAATAATGTTCTGGCCAGCTGCCGGGCAAACTCCAGGGCGGGGCGATTGACGAACCACAAACTTGTAGACCTTATTCGTTCATAAGGGTTGCCTTCTTCTATAAACAGCTTTAGTTAAGGGTCTTTTTTTAAGCAAAGGCCTTACGTAAGCCTCGTGGACCTGACATTCTTTGGTGGTTCAGTCATCATGTTGAACACCTTCGCTATTGGCACGTCTTGGAGAAGCATTCGTGTGGGAGTTGGCGATACACTCTCAAACCTTTTCGTGCAACGACATAGCAAAACATCGCTTGGAACTTTTTATAGTTACGATGAACTTGTTTTTGAGGCGTTGCCACCTGTTATAACGACGTCGAATTATGTTTTAAATTATATAATAAGTCAATCAGTCAAAGTCAAGCGCATCTTGCTGTCAACGAAAAGACGGGTGTTAATTTATTACCCTAAAAAAATCTTTAGTTGAATATACAGGATTCTGGGAATGCCGACAATACCTGCCATCACTTTTTTTGGCCTTCGATCACGGTCAAAACGTAAAACAATTTTCAGGTGTCCTGATGGACGACAAGCTAAGATTATTTCATGAAATCGAATCACGTAAGCATAAATGTGTAAACCCTAGATATTTATGAGTTCTTGTCAGACAAATTGTACGGCGCCGAAAAACAACCGTTGCGCGTCTGTAAAGCCTTGGTTGGATCTAGGTTGTATTACCGAGTTCTGTGGTGGGTCGGGTACAAAAAAAGCCTTGAGAATTCTCCACAGGTTGTGCACTTGGCGTTTCACTTTTCGTCCGGGGGTTTCCGCACTTGAACAGTCTTTACACCTGTATGTTTGATGTAAAAAGTGTTGCATAGGGGACGAAAAGTTTCATACGTTTCCTTTATGCTTTTGAATTTTATCGTTGAAAAACCATTCATTGAAGTTAGTCCTTAGAGATGCACCCACATCCCAGCTGTTTGTATATAGCCCAGCCCTTTCCATGTCCGTCTCACCAAAAGTGGAAAAGGAATCTTGAGGTCTCACCATCTTTTTAGACGTGTACTATTCTTTTATATGTACTTTACCTTCATGCTAAATAAGCCTTTATCTCGTGACTTATCTTTCACAAAAACAGATAAAACAAGGTATCAATAACTCCAAGTTTCCAGCCCTTTTTGACTCTGATGAGCAAATTTAAATGTGTACAACTTCTTAGCGATGCCTTTAGGACCTCCGCAATGTCTTCTGGGGTGCTTTGAACCGAACTTTAACGCATGACTTTCCATGCGCGTACAAACCAACATTTTCTCAGCAAATCCCATTGAATTTTTCTTAATGTACAACGCATTTTTCGAAATAAAACTCCCAAGTACGCCTTCTATATAGATCCGATGAGCGTCGTTCGTGAACCGACACCCAAGAACCACAAAAAGAAAGTGCCCCTCCACTGTGTGAAGAAAAAAGACCTGCAAAGCTGGACGCAGTTCACGGAGGGCACCAATTCTAACAGGATTCTTTGTTTTTTTTCGATTGACCTAATACTTCAAATTACTTGAAGAAAACTTGGAAGGACTCGGACACTACTTTAGTGCTCGAACATAGGGCTATCAGTTCAGCAGGATGGAAAGTTGGGCGAGTTGGTGTTGCGACATGGTGACTAAACAGCGCAGAAGACGAAACACAGAGAAGAGCAAAAACAGGACGAGCGCTGTCCTGTTTTTGCTCTTCTCTGTGTTTCGTCTTCTGCGCTGTTTAGTCACCATATCAGTTCAGATTCCGCGTCGTAAGCATCTTCCGGTCTGTAGAAGGCCGGGTTCAGAATGTTGCTGCAAGAGACGTCATTTCAGGTCTCAGCCAACCTAATTGAGTGGCATGCCGTTTTTTTACGTCCGTAGATCACGATATGACTTTTGCGTCGCAAGTCTGAACATAGCCTCAAACCGCAACCCACTGTGTTCGACCAAGAAGGACGCCGGATGGGCTGTTTCACGTCAAAGTTTAAACGTCCTGCAAGCACAATGGTCATGTCATTATTCAACACCTGAAACAATTAGCTTTGCGTACACGCCCCACCCCGTTTTAGTTCCCAACCTTGCACGCATCTATCGGCAATCAGTGATTTGCGCATGCCTAAAGTGAGACACAGACGAATGCGTCGGTCTGAAAGCACTCAAGCTAAACAAAGAATATTGACTCACGTCGGCGATTCATGCGGGCAAGTTTCTGTCGCACCTGGAGAGATTAGAATCTACTCGGCGAGCCGGAACTTGCGCGGGCAAGGAAGGCGGCAGCGTTTTTTTGTTTGTTTTTGCTCAGCCCATTTGGGCGTCGGTGCGGCCGAGGCTCCTTCTATTCCGGCTATTCAGCCCCCAAGAAATTGACACGTGTCCTATCTATAGCGACTGAAATCCTGGAAGCACCCGACATTTATTCCATAGGTCCAACATGTTCGTTTCCTTCAGTGGCGTCACAGGAATCTCAGTGACGCTGAACACACTGACGCAAGCCAAAAACGCTCGACCACGAAGGACAGCTGACAGGTTGCACTGAGCCGTCAGACTTCCATGTTTAAATCTCCCGCAGTACAAAGTTCGCATCGTCGGTAAGGGCATGAAGACTAGCTCGACGTGCACGTCCTGTCTTCCACTCCGAAGCCAGTTATTATCCTCTGCTTTGGCGGAAAATACACTAGTGAAAAGGTCGTTCTGAAAGCATTTTAATCTGAAGAACAATTATGGGCTCACGTTAGGGTTCCACGTGCGAAATTTGGTCTACGCCAAGACGGAATTCGCAAATGCTACACGAGGGAGCATTTCTGAGAGCAACAGGGGTGAAATGTTCGGCGGTAACGGCTACGTCGTTTTGACTCCGATTCGCGCTTCTGTTGCTTATCCGAAATCATCTGGAAGGGGCGCTGCAGCTGTCATCAGCCGTATGCGGAACTAATGAAAGAGGCAGCAGTGGTGGCGAGGTTTATAAAATTTCTCGAAAAGTGTCGGAGTTTGAGAGGAGGGCAATAGAAGCGGTGCCAGGTAAATCGGCTACGCCGGAATGATATTTTGGGAGGAGCGGTGTGACATATGTTGTTTTAAAGTAAAATCCAGCAAGTCTGTTTTTGCTCTATTATTTCAAGGTAATTTAGAAGCCAGGATATGGTTTTGGCGCTTCCAGGCCACGCCAAAATCGCTCGCGACCAGCTGCAGATGATATGACTGCTGCTGCTAGGAGCGCAGTTGACATTACAGCACTGCCACACACTGACGTCAAGCATCACAACAAACTTAATCTTACCAAATGGCAAACACAGTGAAGTAAACAAACAGGCAAATAACTGCACGCAGTTTAACCCGACTTGACACCATACGTAACTGAGAATCTGATATCTCAAGTTGACCTTTGCAGGTTGCTGATGGGTTATATAGAAAAGCGCACTCACACTGGCTCACAGTATTACCAAACTACTGTCTGCGGGTGCAGAGAACACGTATTCTGTGTCCATTTAGTAAATACATATACAGCACTAGAACAACAAAACACCATCTTTTCCCTAACTCTACTGGAACGTTTCCCTCTACACCGATTGCTAATTTTTTCGGCATTCCAATGATACATTTTAGTTGGTTTTGAAACGTAGCATAAATATAAAATTTACATATCACATATATGTATCATAATCGCATATCATGGAAAATGAAAAACTTGTACTTTACGCAGGAGATCTTCGTCGACTCTAATTCTTTTCCATTTTTATTGGCTGAAACTATTTTTTTATTTCCCAGCACTGCCTTAGAATTCACACTTTTGGATGCTCTGTACCTATAAGTGACGTTGTGCCATACAAGAACAATTCTCGTAATTGTTACCACAGCCTGCTATATCAGAATAGCCGAGCCTAATATCGTTCGACCCATTGCAGTTAGAGAATAGGCTGAAGAAAACTCCACAATAACTTTTCGGCTGCAATGCTTAGAGAGAATCTAAACATATTTGCGAATTGGTGACAAGGAAATTCCAAATTTGTTAGCATCTTGTGTCTTATGTGTTTTGCGGCTACAAATAGGCCGCTTTGCCCGACTAGCAAGATAGAGCATAAAAAGTAAAACCCCCATTCCCACTGTGGTGCAGCCAGGATTGCCCTGAAGGTTCGTTCGACTAAAAAAAAGTGCTAATGAGTGGCTTGAGTTCGGGCGAAGAATATCAACTGCGCTTTATTCCGTAATGGGTGAAAGGTACATTATGTGTATCCGAACGGCTCTCCCGAGCTTGCACGAGGATTGGGTCCTCACAAGCTCACTAATCCGTCGCAGTCCACCGGGTTGGTACGTCTCCTGAGGGGCGACTTTCCCTGCCTCGTGGTAGAGGAACTTAACATTACTCATGCGACGTGCTGTTGGACAATGCCCAGAGAAAGTTCCAAAGAGAAGCCCCAGCCCGCATTCCTACGCATCTGCGGGAGAGAAGGGTCTCCATATTGTGGAGGAGGGTGCTTTTAAGCTGATCGGGCAGGGCGGCTCGTCGACCGGTGGCAGAGGGTGTCTAAGCTCCCCCGTGAGGTTCGTAGAGATTCGTCATGCTCCTGGCCGGTAAAGGTTTGATTCCCGTCGGCGGAGACGGTCGACTATCCCTGAGAAAGCCATGGAGATGCACACGTCCGCACATGTATTTCACCGCAAGGTGCAGCACGGTATATGAAAACGTTTAACGGAAGAAATCACAGCACACCACATCCGAGGCCCTAATGATTCCGCTCCAAGAAGTGCATGCGGAAGTTTGCCTTCCGACTTTGACGTTCAATCACAGAGACAGACATCTACAAATGAAGACATGTCGTTCACAAGTTCCTCATTCCACCAGAATCAACGTAATCATCAGGAGTAACGGTTATTTATTGGGGGTCAAGGAGACGCAAGCAAAAAGGCATAGGAACGCGGTTTGGGAACGTACGAAAAGCTTCAGCGACGGACAGGGGTTGCAAAGTCTCCAAACGAGGCTCCGTGGGTTGTTGCCCGGGTACGCCTCTAGAGCTTGCGAAACGCGGGTCACCTCGCATCGGCTGAAGGGCAAAGCTTCCGACCAGGGTGAACGGGCAGACGCAATCCGGGCTGCACGTGGCGCTCTGAAGAGGCGCCTATAATGATACAGATGTACAGGGGCCATAAGGGCTTGCAGAGAAGGTGCTCCACGGTTCCACTTTGAAGTGGCCAGAAGGACGTGCAGCTTCCAAAGCATGGCTTTGCAGTCACCCAGTGATGCACGCAACTTCGTGGCAGGCAGCACAGCATAATGATGCAGTATACACAAATATACAAAGGACTGGCGACCAATCAGATTGTGTTCGCTATTACTTCGTAGCGGGAAAAGTACAAAAGCTGGACTTCTTCCCGCTGCACTCTTTTGGCGAGAACACTGACAGGGGTACTCAAACCAGGCTCAGGCCAATAGGGCCTAAATATGGTTTTGCAGAAACCTGGAGGAAGTCGTAAATATGGTCGTAGTGAGACCACTCAAACCTCTTTCCAAGACATGCAAGTTGATTGTTCAAGCTTTGATGGCATCCGTTGGAGGTAAGGGCAACGCGAACAAACCCAAGGGTTTGAACCATGACTAGAACGGGTAATTACGGATTCGAAATGTGTACCGAGGGCACCCCGGAATTTGCTTCTGCTCTCCCCATTTCGTATTGGTAGGTGGTTTATGCTGTTCTTCAACACTTCCAATTAGGTGTGTCTGCCGACGAAGGGGTGGAGTTACTGATTTGCCGACTGAACTCCCGTTCCAATCAGTCCGCTGGTACACGAACAGAAACAGTTTCGTCCCCACTCTGTACGCGCCCGACCACCTGGCCAGCAGTCAAGCCGAGATGCCTTTTTCACCGCCGCTGAACACATGGTTGTGTAGCACAATGATCCATGATGATGATGATGGTTAGACTTTTTTAGCGCAAGGCCAGCTGAGGCAAAGAGCACCAAACAAAAGTATCTAAAATAAAATATTGGCTACTAAAGCCAAAACAACAATAAAATCAAATAATGGCAATGTTGATGGCTGGTGTATAGGCCCAGTTATGATTATGCGTGATAGGAAATGAGGTTTAAAAAATTCACATCTGACAAGTACTCAAACACACGTTTAACAGAAACAATGGCATCGTCACCAAGAAAAAACGATGGATGTAAGGGAATATGTTGTCTTTACAGTTCTCTGAAGTGTTTGCGTCGTGTTGTGTGAAGTGCCTTGCATGTGATTAGTATGTGCACTGCGGATAGGGCCTCTCCGCACCTGCTGCACTGGGGTCTAGAGGATGCCGTCAGCAGATACGAGTGCGTTGCATGAGTGTGCCCTATCCGCAGCCTACCCAAGGCGACTTCTGTTTGTCTGATGCGTGTGTCAGTGGTGTAAGGTCCCAACCGTGGTTTTATAATGTATAACGTGTTATCTGTCTGTTCATTCCACTGTGTTTGCCATTTTCTACGCAATTGTTGTCTTATGTGTGGCTTGAGGTCTGTATATGGTACGGTTGTTATGTCTACGGTGTTCCCGAGTGCAGCAGCAGCGGCCCTCTCGTCTGCCAACTCGTTTCCAGCGATCCCAGCGTGTCCCGGGACCCAGCAGAGGAGCAGCTGATGCCTCTGCGCAAACACAGACATGATAGTGTTAAATACAACATTAACTATGTGGTTTTTGGGGGGTGTATGCGATGACAGTGCGCGAGCAACACTCAAGGAATCTGTGTAGATGATAGACTTTGGAATTTCATTTTCAAGTATGTGTCGTACAATCAGAAAAATTCCATATGCTTCTGCTGAAAAAATTGTTGTGTGGACGTTCATGGTTCTGGCTGCACTAAAATTCGGACCATGAGCAGCGCAGGATACCATAGTCGAGGTTTTAGACGCGTCAGTGTAAAATTCTGCAAGTGGGTATTTAAACTGCAGAGACAGAAAGTGCTGCAGTATTGCAGCTCGCGGTGCCCGATTTTTGTCAAGTTTCATAAAAGAAAGGTCGGAGGACACAGGACGAACTTTACAAGGAGGTAAAATGTCTGAAATGGATGATCGGTACACATCTAAAAACGAAGCGCTCAGATCCGAGGCTCGCTCTCTCACTCTAAGTGAAAAGAGCAGAGGAACGGATGGGCGATTTACAAAAAGCACAGATGTGGATGTGTCGTTAAAGATAGGATTAAAAGGATGGTTATTCAGCGATGAAATTTTAAAAGCATAAAGTAAGTCCATGTACGTCCGTTGGTTCTCAAGGCTCCACTTATTACACTCGGCATACAGACTCTCGACAGGGCTAGTGCGAAAAGCACCCGACGCAAGCCGCAGCCACAAGTCTAGCACTGGGTCAAGCATTCGCAACGCTGTTTTAGTCGCCGACCCATATACCACACTGCCATAGTCTAAACGAGACCCAACCAAAGCAGTATAGAGCCGTAGTAGGAGTTCTTTGTCGGAACCATACGATTGATGGGGGAGAACCTTAAGTATATTCATTGTTTTCAGACAGTTATGTTTAAGTTTCTTGATGTGTGGTATGAATGTGAGTTTTTGGTCAAACACAACACCTAAGAACTTGTGCTCCTTGTTCACAGGAAGCGACATTCCATTCAGAGTAATGTCTGGGTCCGGATGGACCCACTGCTTCCTGGAGAACACAACGCAGGAGCTTTTTGCAGGATTCAATTTAAACCCATTCTTGTCTGCCCAGCCGGCAAGCTTCTTGACACCAAGCTGGACTTGACGTTCGCATATTGACATAATACATGATTTAAAAGATATTTGCACGTCGTTTACATACATAGAATAAAAGATTGTTGGTGGCAGTGCCTTTCAAAGAGAGTTCATCTTTACGATAAAGAGAGTGCAACTCAACACGCCACCTTGCGGCACGCCATTTTCTTGGACGTGAATATTTGAAAGTGCACAACCAACTCTTACTCTGAACGTTCTCTCTGACAAATAACTAACAAGGGTTTTCAACATATTACCCGAAACACGGAATGACCTGAGGTCACTAAGGATCCCATAACGCCAAGCGGTGTCCTAGGCCTTCTCGAGGTCGAATAAGACGGTTAAGCAGTACTGTTTATGCACGAAGGCATCCTTGATGTATGAGTCAAGTGCAACCAGTTGATCGCTCGTCGATCGCCCCACCCTAAAGCCTGCCTTGCAGCACTAGAAAAGACCATTGTACTCGAGGAAGTACACGAGCCTGCGATTGATCATCTTCTCGAAGAGCTTGCACAGGCAGCTCGTCAGGGCTATTGGACGGTAACTTGAGAGGGACGACGGGTCCTTTCCCTCCTTCAAGAAAGCCACTACAATGGCCTCCCTCCAAGAGTGTGGAATGTGCCCCGAAAGCCATATTTTATTATATAGATGTAGAAGTGCTTCAAGTGTGTCTGCGTTTAGGTGTTGTATTTAATGTATCTGCGTTTATTGTTTTCTGGGCCTGGAGCTGAGGGTTTACACGTGCTCAGAGCAGCCCTCCGCTCATGTAGTGAAAAGAGGGAGTTGTAAGAAGTCTGTGATTTGTTGTTGTCGTGTAGGGACTTCTTTTCACAAAAGGCTTTATGTTTCAGGAAAGTGCTCCTGTAGTGTGCTGAACTGGACACGTGTTGGAAGTGTTGTGCGAGGGTGTCAGCCTGGTCTTGAAGAGTGTCTCCTGTTGCGCTGACCAGAGGCAGGCTGTGTGTTTGTTGTCCTCTGAGTTTGCGTATACGTGTCCATACCTTGCTTGTGTCTGTGTAGGAGTTTATAGATGTTATGAAGGAACGCCAACTCTCTCGTTTTGCCTCACGACGCACACGTTTTCCTAATGCCTTGGCCCGCTTGAACAAGAGGAGGTTTCCCGACGTGGGGTACCGACGAAGGATACCCCACGCCTTGTTTTGGGCCTCTCGCGTCCGCCTACAGTCCTCATTTCTCCACGGCCTCCGCTGGTTTCGCGGGGCACCAGAGGCGTGGGGAAATCACTTTTCGGCGGAGTCGAGGATGTGCGCCGTCAGGAGTTGGGTAGCTTCTTCAACGTGTAGGTGTCCTATGAATGTGTGGTGTAGTTTGGATGTCTCTGTAAATGTGTTCCAGTTAGCTCGTGCTTCATTGAACCTATTACGGGAAGATGAACTGCTTGGGCCTTTACCTGTATATGTAAGTGAGGTGGGGAAGTGGTCACTGCCATATGGGTCAGTTCCCACACCCCACTCGAGAAGAGGAAAGAGAACTGCGGAGCCAATAGCCAAGTCAAGAGATGAGTATGTGTTGTGTCCTATGTTATAATATGTAGGTTGTTTATTGTTGAAAAGGCATGCTCCAGAGGATGTAGAAACCTTTCTATCGGGCGACCCCGGGCATCCGTACGAGAAGAGCCCGAAAGAGATGTTGTGAGCATTAAGGTCGCCTGTTAGAATGTACGGTTCAGGCAGCTGGTCAACCAGCGCCTCGAAGTCAGAGCTCAAAAGTGTAACATCAGGAGGATTGTATATGGAGCTTACCGTTATCAACCTATTAAATATTATTAAGCGTATTGCTACAGCCTCAAGGACGGTGTTCAAGGTGACAGGGTGGCATGCTAATGATTTGCGGGCGCTTATGGCCACACCACCAGAAGAGTGTGTGCAGCCATCCCTTCCTTTCTGTATACCAGGTAACTATTCAGGAAATTTGTGTGCTTAGAATTCAGATGTGTTTCCTGGACACACATTAAACTTGGCTGATTGGCATGCAGAATCTCATATACGTCGTCAAGATTACTCAGAAGGCCTCTGCAGTTCCATTGAACAATGTTTTCTTTTCCCATTATTTAGTGTGAGAGCTACTGGACTGTGTATGTTTATGTGTCCTCTTTCGGGGCTGTGACTCTTGGATTGGACTTTCTGGGCCTTTCTGTAGGCTTGGACGTCGAAGGTCGATCCTTGCGCTGCATTGCAGGCAAGAATGGCACGACGTCCATCTCGTCGTCCGATGTCCTGGGTGTACCCGTCGAACCGGGCCCCCCGGACTTGGCCCCCCTTCGAGGGCCCTTCGTTCGACCCGCCACCGCCGCAGGTATCGGAGGCACCAGAAGTGGCACGGGCGGTGCGGCGGCGGTGGGAGCCGGTGCGGGGGTCGTGGTGTCCATGGCACCCTCCAACGCACTGGACGATGGGGAGGCAGGGACGGGAGCGGCACCAGTCCCGACGGAAGAGGTTGCCACCACAACCGCTGCTGGCTCAGCGAGCGGTGCGGAGGCGGGTTGGGCTGCCATAGGCAACCCAGGGGGGGCAGAGGCGGGACCAAGTCCTACTCGCGGTACTTGGTCCCCTCCGAAACCAGACGCCGCTCCGCCCCCCGGCGAGCTGCGTCGGCGTATCTACAAAGAGGGAAGGAGGCGGACCTCTTCCGCGCCTCTGGGAAGGTGATGTTTTCGTTGACTTTCAAGGCAATGATCTGTTTTTCTTGTTTGAACTTTTCACAGCTCCTAGAATAGGCAGCATCTGGTCCCTGGCAGTTTGCACAGGGGAAGTTCTCGGATTTACAATTGTCAGTTAGATGGTCATGTGCAGCACATTTTGCGCACGTCAATTTACCACGACAAGATGTTATGCCGTGCCCAAACCGCTGACACTTGAAACAGCGGCGTGGGTTCGGCACGTAGGGTCGGATCGTACATCTCAGGAAACCTGCGTTCACCGACTCAGGAAGGCTTGAACGGTCAAGTGTCAAGATTATGTGCTTTGTAGGAATTATTTCATCATTTCGGCGTATGGTGATTCGCCTCACTGCTGTCACGCCCTGATCTCGGAGGCCCTCGAGCAGATCGCTTCAGTCTCATTCATTAGGTTCCGGTCAGAGATCACGCCCTGGCAGCTATTGAGACTGCGATGGGGCGTGATCTTGATGTCGACATCTACCATGCGCGTTAGCTTGAGGAGGCTAGACGATTGCTGTTTCTTTTTTACTTCTATCAAAACTTCTCCCGTTGTGAGTTTCTTAGACTTGTACGACTTTCCGATAAGGCTTTCAAGATACTTGGAGATTAGAAACACGGACTGGGAAGTGATTGGTTTTGTCTTGTCAAGAGATTCCATGATCAAAAAGCGCGAAAAATTATCGGGCTTTGGGAGAGAGGTTGATTGCAAAGGAGGAAAAGATACTTCGGTGCGGCCCCTTTTCGGGGGCCGATCACGTCTGGGGGGAGGGTTTGGAAAATGCCATATGATACATTGAAAAGCAGGGAGACGGGGGTACTTTCTCCTTTGACCTTACCCTGGTAGTCAAAGAGTTCCTGGAGCTCCCTGCCTGGTAGACAGGCAGGGAGCCCATCGGCCGGAGCTTGACCAAGGCTCCGACGGCCACCGTTCACGGCTTCTAACCCTTCACCTTTCAACTTCTGGCCACGGTAGGTGACAGCTTAAGTATGGAGGGCTCGGGGTACGCGGTGTTGCCACTCACCGTCACCAAGATTACTCAAGGTGCCCAGTCCGGGGAGCACAATGATCCAACGTTGTGGCTTAATACCCTGTGCTACCAGTCGTAGTGTGCCTTTTGCCTGGTTAGAGAGCTTCACTCATCGTTGAGCATAGCTGCAGCGCGTGCTCGGCAGCAGATAACGAGGCGGTGTTATCTATCCTTTCGGTAAAAACTCCATTCAGTTTGTTTGGCAGCTCTTTCCCCAAGTTCAGAAACCGGGGCGTGTACCCTGTTGACTGGTTAACATTTGTTTGGAGGTAGAAGCTGATTTATTGAAGGAAAGCATCCCAGTCTCTATATTGCTGCGCGAAGGCCACAAGGAGGGCCTCTGTGTTACCCTTTTGTTGCTCTGTCGGGTTGGCGTGTGACTGGTACGTTTTCGTTTTTTGGTGCATATTGCCACACGCAGCACACCTATCGACGAACGCGTTGCGCATGAATAGGATGTGTTGTCCGTAACCAGATCTCTTGAGAAGCCAAAGCGGGTGAAAACGTCAATCTACGTGTCCAATATTGACGAGCCGTTAGCTTTTTTAAAGGCAAGAGCTCTGCTCACCAATGCGGCTTCTAAAAGTTACTATAATGGCACAAGCTACAAGTTTACACGGCTGCTGGCTGCGGATAGGTTACAACAAGCGCGTGGGGGGGAGGTCGCCTCCTCAAAGCTTCACGAGTAGGCCCACATAGGACGAGTGGAAACAGTGAATAACCTCTTGCTTCATGCCAGGTCAGATAGAGAGCAGCACAACTTAAGATAAATCTTTGGACCTCTCGCTTGCCCGGCCAACCACAAGTGGTAGCAGTAATACAAAGTAGCCTTGCTTAGACTGCAGAAAATCACCACATAGAGCTAAGAGGGTGAGCCTCTTTGCATGAGATTTATGTCAGCAAGAGTTCAGCAGCATCCAGCAGATACAAATGTAATCCGCCTGGAGCAGTACCAGCTAAATTGATCTCGGCACCGACAGCAAAACGAGCTGTACCACTGGCCGCGAGCCTAGAGGCCACGCCGCCTCGCTTACTCTCGGAGGTCGGTTCCTCTCGTAGCCCGAAATTATTTGTTGACGAAACAGAGCATTCTGCTAAGCTTGTAGGACCTCTGATATGCTGAACACGGCACTCGTGGACGAAATGGGTCCAGCGCGAAGGCACGCTCGCCTGGGGTTTTCAGCACAGGACTGCCGTTCCGTCGGCGTGCGCACCGAAAGTGCCATTCGACCATGACGCTGCGGGCCCAGTCGCGTGGGGCACCAAAACACCCGGATTAGCGACTAGTGCTCTCGACAATGCGTCAGCCGCATGTTTGTGTTATGCTACATCATCATCATCATCAGTCGTCATTTATTTACCCTTAAGGGCCCCTGACGGGGTATTACATAAGGGGGGGGGGGGTCGAACAATCATACACAAAGGCAATTTCAGACCAAGAACATAAAGTAGGATACAATTCAAGAATTGGAATTACAGGGCAATAATAATAGAACTCGTTATATAACGAATAGCACGATTCAAAGTGGCATAAAAATAGGGAAAAAGCAACTGGCTACACACAGAAATTACGACGGTGTGGTTGTAAAATGAGTTTCGAGTAAGGTTTTAAACTTTAGAGTATCACGTTCATTCGCTATGGCATTTGGAAGTCGATTGCAATCCTCAATTGTTAACGGAAGAAAAGATTTGTTGAAAGCGTTAGTTGAACCTTTTAAATTTTGGACACTCAAAGAATTAAAGAGACGGCGCGAAGTTCGAATTGGTGGGAGAAGCAGGGAGCCATGTAAGTAAGCAAAATTTATATACAGTTTGTGAAATAAACAAAGGCGTGCTATTTTTCGTCTAAGATGCAGGGAGTTGAGAGACAGTGATAATTTTATAGCAGTAACACTTGTGCGGAAATTCAAGGGAGTCTTCAAGGGAGTCTATTAAATAAGATTGGTGTGGATTCCTAATTGGAGAAGCATATTCTAGTTTACTACGGAAGTAGGTTTCGTAAGCGAGTTTACGAACTGAGGCCGGTGAGCAGGACAGGGACCTTCTGATGAAACCTAATGTTTTAGAGGCATCGGCCGTAAGCTGTGCGATATGGTCAGTCCATGTTAGTTTGCTGTTTATGAGTACACCCAGTTATGGGTACGATTCTGCTAGAGCGCGATGGTTAGACTGCAAGGAATAAGTATAATTTATGTTGGAACGCTTACGGGAAACGCGTGAATTGACAAAAACCAATTTTCAATTACGTTTAAATTATTTTGGAGGGCAAGTTGATCAGAGGTATCACATATACGTCGGTAAACGACCCAATCGTCTGCAAAAAGACGTATCGAAGATGTAACACTTGAGGGAAGGTCATTATTAAAAATTAGAAAGAGGAGAGGGCCGAGGACGGAACCTTGAGGTAGGCCAGATATTACACTTGTAGTCGACGAACGATGACCTACGATGACTATGTATTGGGATCAATTAGTGAGAAAGGCTCGTATCTATGACAGTATGAGCGGGTCGGGACTAAGGGAGGAAAACTTAAGCATAAGTCGTTGATGAGGAAGGCGATCGAACGCCTTAGAAAAATCGAGGAAGATGACATCGGTTTGAAATGAAGAGTCGAGGTTTAGGTGAAGGTCCGTCGTAAACTCAAAAAGTTGTGATTCAAAAGAATAACCCGGGCAAAAGCCATGCTAATTTTTAAAAAAGAAGGGGTTGTTTTCAAGATGGGTTGCCACGCTAGAGTACATTATGTGCTCAAGCAACTTACAAGGTATACACGTTAAAGAAATTGGACGATAATTTGAAAGATCGGACCGATTACCCGCTTTAAATATTGGAAATGAGCTGCTTAGCTTCCAGTCATGTGGAATCGTACTGTCTTTTACGTTTGCGTGAATATTATTTCTATTATTTTGCTGGAAAGCGTTAGCGTACCTTTAGGTATTTTAGCTGTGATTTTATCTGGTCCCGGGGCACAAGATAGTTTTTGTTTTTGTATAAGTTTAGTGATACCCGAGGCAGTGATGCTAATCGGAAGTATTTGGGAGAAATGTTGAATGGGTAAATAGGGGCTATCAAAGTCATTTTCACGGGTGAAATCGGACAGAAAATATGTATTCATGACGCCATACCGTTGGTCCTGCGGTACCTCTGAACCGTCGGAATTTCTCAACGAAATTGTGTGTGTGTGTGGTTGTGTTTCGGAGTTAGGAGATTCCAGAATTTACGGGGGTTAACGCCTAAAATGTTTAACATGTCATGGTGATAAAACTTTTCTTTGGAGCGTAGCAGAAGACGCGTGTAATTATGAAGGCACTTGAAGTATATAGACCACTTGGCTGCAGTAGTGCGGCGTTTGGCTTCTCGAAAGAGGCTTTTCTTCCTTTGCGATAGTTTTTTAAGGCATTAGAATACCATGGTTGATTGGAATCGCCAAGAATACGAATGAGGGGAACATACTTTTCGATTAGCTCTTGAAGTTTATGTTTGCAAAGTATCCAGTTTTGTTCGACTGTCCTCTGAAGGGCGGAACCCTTAAAAAAGCTGTAGAAGTTTTCAAGATCGGTGTTGATGCAAGTGAAGTTTGCTTTCTTGTAATCCCGAATATATTTTAAGGAGGGTAATCGATGAAGAATCGGAATGCGCATGTCGAACAGAACAGTTTTGTGGTCACTTAGCCCATTTATCCACGATAACGATTGAATTAAATCAGGCTTCAACGATTGTTTCAGGCTTGAACGATAGATCAACGATTGAATTAGATCATGTAGCGCACTGTGAAGTTGTAGCGGTGGAGTTTGAGTGTTGATCCTACTAGACGACCCGAAGGTTCGCGTTATCCCCTGAACTAACTGAGGGCCTCTGCTGTACGAACCCAACTCCGTCATTATAGAAGTGGAACTTGTGCAGAGCGAACAATTTTGCTAGACACTCCTTCTCGGTCACGGTATAGTCACTCTCAGATAGTAACAACTACCTACTGCTCAATACCACCTGTAGAAGAATGCCATCATGTTCTTAGAGCAGCACCACTCGTAGGCCCGGGTTGCTCGCATCTGTTTGGATGAAGAACTCTCTATTCAGACCGGGAGTCTTCCGTACGTCAGTATCTACGGCAGCTTTGGTAATGGAGCGAAACGCAGTCTCCTGCTCCGTATCCAAGCATAAGTGAGCACCTTTTTCAACTGTACTGTCAAGCATCTGTCACGGTCAAGCATCAAGCAACTGTACAATAATCTTTTTTAACTGTACGGCCGGCCGAGCCGCCAGGTGGGCACAAATTGGTGATAGTAATTTCCTGCTCTCCCAAAGCGTCGCCGCTTCCTAATATCCGTGGGAGCTGGGTACTCCCGTTAAGAACTAACCTTTTCTTCGCATGGCTTGATGCGATTACTGTCGATTGTAAGGCGCAGCAGTGAAACGCTGGGCCTCACAAAGATACTCTAAATGTGAGTGGTGCTCACGGAAGGTGCAAGAGTAGGCAACATAGTAAACAAGGCTGGTCGATACTATCGACCAGCCTCTGAAAGGTAGCCGCGGTGCCAGCGCTTTCAAAGTGCATTCGAGAAAGCACAAAAAGCCTTCGGTGACAGATGGCGGCGGTACCTCCACATCACCGAGTGCCATTTGTACTGGCAGGTACCCACAGCTAGATTCAGAGTTCACCAATCAATTCACACCTTGAGAGCTACCTATGATCTAGTCTTAACTTATCATAGGATAAGCATCCTTGCGAGTGAGCTGGTTCAACCAGCAATAGTCTACACGTGGTTCCAATGAACCGCCTTGATTTTAACCATTGCGACTGGGAACACCTAGGGTGTTTTCAACCATTGAATTAAGCCGCTTTTCACCAGTTCATTCACTTTGCGATAGATTGTCTTCAACGTAGCTCTAATGTCGGCACGAGAATTGCATTTCCAAGGTAGGGCTTCATCCGTGCCAATCCGTTGCTGCTGCGGGTCGTGCACACAGTAGATTCCGAGAACATCGCATTGAAGCGAGTAAGCACCCATTCCGACAAATTACCTTACAAACGGGCAGTGTGGGAATTGCGTCATCGCCCGCGATGTGTGTTCCACCTAACACCGCAATTGTGTTCACCCGCACGACGTTCGGTCTACGCCATCACTATCGCTCTGTAGGCCGTTCTGCGCTCGAGCGTAACGAGCTAAGCGGCCGCCGGCCCGGGAAAGCCGGCATCATTTACCTCCACTATGAGTGCAATCGTTGCGCCGGTAGCGCCCGAGGTCACCGTAGCCGCTGCTGGAGGGCGAGAGCTGCTAAAATAACCAAAGGACCGTCCCTATAGCACCTGCCAGAGACGTCGGTAACGATGCCGATACGTGCCAGAATGTCGCGCCCCCTATCACTTGCACAGAAACACAGAGGAGATACATGAACCTGTTGTAATTCATGGGCCTCCCTCAACAAAAAACCAGCGTCACGGGGCCGCCGAATTAAAATTAAATTTCGTTAAAACTACAGGGGGAACAGAAGACTCATTACGCAGCGCAGACAAACAAACCCAGTTAATATTCGCGTTTTTTTACAACTGTTGAGAATGCACGTAGAAACAAGAAAAGTTTACCATACAGAAGGAAAACTACAAGTAGGCAAGAAAAAAACCACACTTTCACCAAAACACACAAGCTGTTTCCAACAGATAAAAAGTGATTATAACTGATTACATATGTCTCTTAATATTGAGCCTTAGTGTCACTTTTCTTTATAAAACCTCTCATAAAACCTCCTTCCTAGTTAGCAGTGAAGTACCACCTCTGGCCTTGCTAATCTTCCAGGATACTGTAACTCGTATGTTTACCTCATGTAAGCAGTAACTAATTTTTTAAAAAGAATATATTTTTTAGAAATTGTTTTTCTAAAAACCCTCTGCCGTATTTCACCCGTTTACTCTTGAGTCTTATTTCGAGCAAAAATTGTATTTCTGCGTTCTCTTGTAGTTTTGGAGGTCAGGAAACATATCTGAAAAATTCAGACCATAGTGCGTGTATTTAATGACTTACCGACAAGACAATTATTGTGCTCATTACGGAATTTAGTTTTTGTGTTCTTTTTATCAAAACATAATAAAGTTTTAACAAATCTACGACAGCCTGGGCCTAAAAGAAAACAAATGAAGCTGGTAGTGGAAGTATTGCAACATGAGTGGGTTGTGCAAGAAAGTAGGGCGCGGAGAGTTGGCTAGAAAACTAGCACACTTGTGTTGTTGTCTATCTGCTAGGGAGTATTTTGTGTGGTATCTTCACCAGGGGCGAAAGCGCCATCAGAAAACCTACAGCGGCAAATCAAGTGCACTAGCTTGTATAAAAAGATACAACTGAATTCGATTCCTTAGGCGCTGCACTGGAAGTTGCCTAAAGGGTAGACGTTTGTAATGGTTCTTTACAAAATCTTTGAAAATATAATACGCGTCCGCGCGTTCGTTAGTGTATTCAAGACTACTTGCATCATCAGTGCTATTTTGCTGATATGCTTCAGCGCGATAACCCCAAGCAGAAATTTGGAATGTGAATTGCACCCGAAATTGTACTATGAGTTTTTAGGGCTACCTAACTCTCCACCACCGTTGAGTTCGGTACTACTATCACACAATTTTGCCACAAACACTGCGTGGTTCCTTTTTCAAGAGGTGGCCACTTAAACTTCTTATACCGAAAGAGGTCAACAACGACACAAGCACACAGCATTAACCTTGCACATTCAAATATTAGGAAATATTCGGCACCCACCAGTTCAAAGGCTACAAGCGCCCCTTGTCTCAGCAGGGGTAAACCGCTCCAACGCGCACTACTACTGTCGCAGACGTGGCAGGTTCCTCAGGAGAAACTTGTCATCCACTAGAATAAGAATGGGTACAGGCGCCCCCGTACGTGGGATCTAGTATACTGGCAACCGTAATACCACGGGAGTTTGTACCATGGGGTACAAGAAAATGGTAGGTACTTCGGTACTGCTAGGGACCAGCCACTAATATTAGTACAAGCACCCACTGAACCGGGGATCTCGTGCTTGAGAACTGGAAATTTCCCAACTCTGTCGGGAAATGTCCCCGTGAAAGGGGTCGTAAGCTTTGACCCTGTGATGCCTCAGAGGTAAAGCAAACGCTTCTTAAAATGGATGCACCGGGTTCAAATCCGCGTAACGTTAGGCAACCAACCGTTTTTTAACTGGGTACAGGTTTCTCTGGTCAATTGCGGACCATTGAAAGGGGAATCAAGACTGAGAAGCTATCTTTGATCTCGAGAGAGGCCTCTGATCTTTGTCCATCTGGTGGAGCCACGGCCATCATGTTGCGTTGCCACATTGCGGGGTTCATATGAATCGGGCGGCATGCCCTGCCTCAGGCTGTGACAAGTTGAGCGTCCACAGTGGGTGTGGAAGGCACCATGTGCATTCGTGTGCCTTGGTGTAGAGGCGATTCCGCGTACAAGCAGGGTAAACTTCCGTAGCATTGTACTCCCACAGAATGGCCTAGCGCCAGGAAGAGGAGTCGCTTGTGCCTATCTTACCGGTAGGTGCCCGGTGCCACCAAGGCACACGAATGTACATTGTGACTTCCACTGCCTAAACGGACGCTCAGCTTGTAAAAGCCCGCGGCAGGACATGCCGCCTGACTCTTTCACACTCTTGGCAGTGCGGTGTTGTGGAAGGGTGGGCGCCCCCACCAGGAACGCAAATGTGTATCTGTATGCCCATCGCCGCCTGATGAACATTGTAACGTCACGGACGAGAAGCAGGTGCATGTAAATGATTTTTCCTAACTTGTCGATAATGTTTGCAGTTACGTAAATGTTATAAAGTGCAGAGATGAAGGCAGTGTGTCGTCGCCTGCTGATCGCTGAATTTCTGAGCGAAGATGAAAGAAGCCAGCGCTAAGTCGACTGACTGCAGCAAAACACCAAAAATATTCAACCATCACTGAAAAAACAAAAACTCGAAGAGCTCACCTACAGCAGTTTGGTATGACAATGCCACACTGAATAAAACTGGCCAGCCAGAGCCCTCCGTTTTTCAAGAGGCATTTTCTGAGCTTGCGATCATGATACCACTTGAATGGTTGAGTACATTGGTCCTCTGGTTGAACCGAATTGACGATGTGCACTCCACAAGGGGACGTAATAGAGATCCCTGGGGCCGCCATAGGACCGTTTTTTAGGCTCTCATTTCTTCGCGGATATCACGCAGTACCGTCCAAGTACTTATACTGAAGCACCGTAGAAGACCTTTTTTGAGGTTTTATTCGCGCTAGTGACGACCCGCGACAGGATCCGGCAGATCAAACAGGTCTTTTTTTTGTTGTGGACAGTTGAAGGCAGGTGAAGGCAGGTGACAAAAATAGTAAAATGCAGACAGAAGTTATACAGTAAAAGCTCGAAATGTTTTCCCCAGTTTGGCGTATTCCATGAAGGCCTCAGTACTGAATAATTAACGGTGCCCTATTACGGCCACCATTTGTACAAAATGTTAATACGCGGTACACCATTCGGATTGAGTACAGGGTATGGATACTGTGAACTTTCATTGGGTGCTCCTATTCGATGATCGTGTTCGGTGTGAGAAGTGAGAAGAATGAACAGACACCTCTCGGTATGGGGGTTGTGACGAATTTTGTATCCGTATAGCCTGTTCATAAACAGCACGAACTGTACTTTGACAATTTCTTCACCATGCGCAGTCTGCTGACGAAGCTTGCTCACCAGGGAATACGAGCGACAGAAACTGTACTGAACATGTTAATTGGTGGGTGTCCACTGAACAGCGGAAAAGGGGTTAAAAGAGTGTAAACAGGAACTTTGACTACTCTTTTGACAGGACCGTGTACTCATGCAGGTGTAACGACGATGCAGTTGTCCTTTCCTCAAATTAGCTAAGCCAGGAGGCTGCACCGCAAAACGCATCTCATGACGCTTTAAAAAATGAGATATTCTTCTACCTATTTTTATAAAAAATACAATGACGGAACTGGGGAGAAAGCGTAATGAACCGCTTCCTCGTTAGCTATCGCCTAAAGCTCAGAAGCAAAAAGTGGTTGTGGAACCTGATAGGATTGGTCTAAAGATGGTTGTCGCCGAACGATGACTTCGTCACCGCGAGCTTGACAGGAGAATTGACCGACCTCGGCTTCATCCAAAAAATGATTACAGGGGTACTGACTGCCACTACCTTGCACCATCGATACAGCGGAGCAGTACGGAGCGCAAGAAAAGCATGACTAACTATTTTCAGCAGAGCAAAAAGCGGCTGCACAGTAAATGCTTAGCAGCCTACTACGGCTCATCAAACGATGAGTGATGTACAGTGAGGAGCATTTTTCGGGATAACAATTTGCCCTGTTGACAGACTTCAGAGATATTTTAGAAAAATAAAGGCTTTTCTTCAGTTACTGCGAAGAATTACCCCTCTAGAGCCAACAACATTTGTATAAGACAACTTGTGTGTTTGGTATACTGGAAGCGCCAATATTGCAAAAATAGAAAACATGAAAGAACGTGATCAGTCTTTGAATGTGGCCACACTTTCTAACACAGGTAATTTACAATCTACATGCAATATACCAACAACCCTTCGAGTTTTTATATAGCTTCTTGCCCGACGTTTAAAAAGGTAATAACCGGCGCTGCAATTTTGAACTTTCGTGAGTCTTTCGAGAAAGTAATGCACATGCTTAGTGAATTAGGCTTAGTAAACAAGGGACGTGTAGGTTTTATGAATGGCCTGTCCTACATAATTTATTAGACGCATATTTTTGAAAGATGTCCCTTTCTAACTGTGCACGTTTAGATTAAAGTACGTGTCCCGTTTAGGTATATCTGATGAGACGGCTTTGAAATGCAAGAATGACCAAATAACTCGTTTTTTCTTGAGTTTAGTAAGTAAAATGCCGTCTGCCTAACCCAATTGATATATAGCTCTGGCTTCTGGATACAGCGGTAAAAACAATTCTGTATGATGTTCGTTACGGTTTTGAATGTTTAATACCTGTGCTCTAATACAGGTGTAAAAGGAAGTGGAAAAGTATGCTGGTGGAAAGTGTGAACACATATAGGCAAAGGTGCACAAAAGCCGCACATTTCAGTATTGAGCTGTTCGAGTGCATTACGAAAGGTTTAATCGGAGCTCTTGATGTGGAGAATAAGAATCGTTTTTATATACCTCTCCGTAATGCTAACAAATGTAGTTTTCCGCATGACATCTATTTGGTTAACACAAGAACAATCTGCACCTAATAACTGGCTCTCAAATGAGCACGCCATGGCACGCCACAGTGAAGTTAGGAAATCTTGCAAGCAGACTTTAGCGTTCAGTTACGTCATCAAGCAATAAATCGATTTCATGCGCATCAGTACAGAAAGCACTAAAGTATTAGCAATCATAATTTCTTTACGTCAATATTGTTAATATTACTATCTTTCATTCCTTCATAAATTTTGATAAAGCATTTTAATGGGCTGAAACCGCAGCAGTCATGCAGGCATTGCGTAATCAAGGCGTAGACGAGCATAACTTTGGAATACTAGAAGATATCTACAATGGCTGTACAGCTACCGGCATCATCCATAAAGAGAGCTGCAAAAGAATATGCAGGAGAAAAGAATATGCAAAATACTAGGGTAATGCTGAATAGCCGTTGTAGAGAAGAGCGATTTCATATAGGTAGGGAGGGCGTGGAAGTGGTAATCGAATATACTTACTTAGGCCAAGTACTGATTCCGGATCCCAGCCATGACGCAGAGATAATTACAAGGATAAGGATGGAGTGGGGTGCATTCGGCAGGCATTGTGAGGTAACATATGGCAGCCTACCATTGTTCCTCAAGAGGAAAGTGTATAACAGCTGCATTTTACCAGAACTCATGCAAGAGGCAGATTTATCGAGACTCACAAAAAACGTTAAACCTAAATTCAGGACGACTTACCGAACAATGACATGGAAGATGATAGCTGAAACGTTAGGGAACAAGAAAATAGCCAGTTGGGTCAGGGAACAAACTTTTGGTATGAAAATATTAGTAGGAATTCGGAATAAATGGTAGTAGGCGGGTACGTAATGTGAAGGCATGGTAACCCTTGGAAAGTACAGGAAGAATTAAATCATTAGAGAAGGCAAGCATAGAAGCAGGTGGCAGAAAGTTAGAAGGGCAAGTGAAATCGGGATGTTTGCAGTTATAAATTCGTCGCAGTTCGCACAGAACCGGAGTTATTGGAGATGCATGGGAGAGGCTTTGCCCTGCATTAGATGAAGAGAGGCTGATGATGCTGCGAGGCCAATTACGACTACGTAGAAACTAAATACCCTTCGGCATCTACCACGCCATACAATACCGACGCACCGAACCTGGGGAATGAAACAGCAAATGAAAAGTCATTTCAGCTAAGTTCTACTACGATTACTTCGACAGAAGACAAGAACAAAGATGAACACTATTGCAGGGTACTGTCCATCCGTGGGATGCTTTGTCGAGTTAAAATCAAGCGCCAAGCTGTATTTTCGGCGCTGTATTTTGGGCTTTGTATCGAACTGAAAACGCTAAGCAATTTTAAGCGTAAAAATGTAACAGCCTTTGTTAATTGGCGTTTGACAATTGTTGTCACCGTAGTGTTGAAGACCCTTTGTTTTTAGCCAAAATCTTACGGTTACTTTGGACTGTCATTGTTCGTCTGCTATGTCTGGCATGTTTCAATTCAAAATAAAAGATTCGAAAACGGCTTAGGAGTATTGAGACGGCGCAATTCTTAGGCGATTTCAGCACAAGTCGTGAGCGGCTTCTGTGTCGCTGCCTACCTCAGGAGAGCTCGAGTATGCTGCTTTGTCGTTTATTACCCACAATTGTTAGTAAGTTTATTTGTAATTGTCAATGTCCTTTCTTACTGTCATTGGGCTATGAAGGTTTGGTGAAAGCGCAGTCACACTTGGCTGATGCTACTCCTGTGGTAGCATGATGGCGACGCCGACAAGTCCCTGACTCGTCAGCTGACTTCGCAGTTATCAGACCTTGTTGTCATAATGCCGCGATGGCGGCTCAAACATGCTGGCCGATTGAAAGTCCGAGTAGTTTTACTGGCTTGCCGACCGAAGACGAAAAAAGCAGTTCGCTGGCGGGTTCCCGGCAGTCGATTGGCGAGACAAAACTGTGCACCGACATCATTCGTGCCGTAATAAGTGGGACTCTATTTATAGTTTCTGAAGTGCCATTACTTTGCTACTGATGCAAGTCAACACTAGCTGTGATGTCATCCACATAGTGGCTTACGACACTTCGACGGCCTGGTTCGTAACTTCGCTTTCCCTGAGCTGCGATATGCTTGTGCGTGTGCGACAGCACGCTTGCAGAAAATGTAAGGTCTGTTTGTGATGAAGAACCAAGTAAAGTAATTTCACAACTTAGGAATCAATTTGGCTGCAGTTTTTAGCTTTAAAACAAAGTTCGGCACTCAATATTGCCACCATGCGAAATTCGAGCCGCAGGTGGGGACACATCTGCGAGAGCTTTTCAGCCCGAAAGGGTGCAGTTGCCGGTGATCAAGTATGGTGCGGACTTCAGCAAACCTAACGCGAAAGCGCTACTGAAGAAATGATCAGTGTACCAGCCAGTAGGTTTGAAAAATCGGTATTAAATACTCATAATAAAAACGAAAGGTGGACTCCATCTGGTCTTCAGGTTAGTTCCCGATACTGACCTTTTCTGTCGAAAAGCAGTGGTTGTACTGTGGCATGTACTACATCAACATGGCGAGTTCACATCCAGGAAGTGTTTTGTTTGCTTCTGTCTGGTTTTTAACTCACATTTTTTGCACAACTTGATCCAGATTTTTTGTTGCGCGAGTTTTATAGAAAACTAGCTTTGTTAAGAAATTTTTTTGATACAGCAAGCCGCGTCTTACAAGACCGTCAAAAATTTACCTTTTCCCGCTGTTAAGAAAGGGGCGGGCGAAGAGAAGCAGAGGCAGGAGGCCATCGTTCCGAGCAGTTTCTTCTTGTTCTCTTTATTCCTCTACCTTTTTCTACATTCTCCCCCCACCAGAAGATGGAGGTCCCATTTCTAGGAAATGAAGTGTCTGTACCGGTCTCTTAATTATCTTCCCATCCTGCGTCTTCAAGCTACAGGCCCGAGTGAGCCCGTCTCGTCCAGGAAAAACTTCTGTAACACGGCCCAGCAACCAAAGGCTCCTGGGGGTGCCAGTTGCCTCCACCAAGACCACGTCCCCAACTTGTAAACTTCAGTTGGACGCACTTGGATGATGATAAAAGGACCTCAGCTCAAGGATATACTCTCTTCTTCAGCGATTCCACAAGTGGTCCAAAAGCTTCTGCCGGTACCCAAGCTTGCTAATTGTGGTTTCACGTGTCACCTGGTTGATGTAGGAGTCGTCCTCATTGCCTGGGCCAGGTATGCTCAGCAAGGAAATTCCAATGAGAAAGTGCGCAGGGCATATAGGCGAGGGCTCCTCCGCACTAGTGTACGTATAAGTAAGAGGCCTTGAATTGATGACAGCTTCTACTTCTGTAAGAAGCGTGGTCAGCTCCTCTGCGCTCAGGCTCGTCTTTCCAAGCACCTTCCGCAAGGCTGACTTTACGGAGCCAATCAGCCTCTCCCACCAACCTCCCCACCACGGCGCTGCTGGGACTATGAATTTCCACTTAATCCGGTTGGTGGCGAGAAATGAGGATAATGGAAAGGTGCCCATTATCCTCCGTGCCTCTTTGATATCTCTTGAAGCTCTTCTGAATGCGAGCGCGTTGTCGGAGTACAAAGTGCACGGTACCCCTCGGCGCGCCAGGAACCGACGAAAAGCGAGAAGGAAAGCGTCCGAAAAGAGTCCGGTTGTTAACTCCAGGTGCACAGCTCTTGTGGTAGAGCACGTGAACAGCAATACAGAAGTCTTTGAAGTAGTTGCGCCCGGGGTGTTTTTCACGTAAAGTGGACCGGCGAAGTCGAGTCCAGTTACCTCAAATGGTTTGGAAGCCAGTAGTCTGTCCTCAGGCAGCGGAGCATGTTGTACGTTAACAGGTCTGCTGCTGAATCGTTTACAGAGGAAGCAAGCACGAATCACCTTCTTAGCCTCCTGCCGAGCATGAATAACCCAAAAACGTTGACGTAACTGGGCCATAGTGCTCGCTACGCCACCATGAAATACACGACAGTGGGCTTCAACAACCATTAACCTTGTGAAGGCATGCCGCTTGGGTAGTACGACCGGATGCCTTTCCTCGTAGGCAGCTTTCATTCCCTGAAGACGACCACTTAGACGAAGAACTCGGTTGTTGTCGAAAAATGGGTGGCGGTTATGCAGGACAGATTGTTTGTCGACACAATGGCCACATCGAAGTTGCCCGATCTCTCGGTCGAAAACTTCTTTTTGGGTATGCCGTATCCAGAAAATCTCGGCCCTGTCCATCTCCTCGGCGGTGATCGACGCAGGAAACGACCTTTGCGTACGTCGACAACGTTCCATGAACCTGAAGACCTGTGCTGTGATACGCAGCAGCTTTTGCAGACTGCTAAATCTCTCGAGGCATAAAATGGGCTCTGAATTTCCCTGTGTCTGAAGCAGCACCCCTGCAAACTGAGAGACCTTATCACCCGGCTGTGGGGGCACCATCTGCTCCCCGCAAGCGTCTTTCAATCTGCTTGGGTCAGTAGGCCAGTCAGAACGCGGTTTCGACAGCCATTCTGGGCCTCTCCACCATATTCGACTCTCACGTAGAGTAGTCGCCGACACACCTCTCGTCAACAAATCTGCATGGTTATTTTCACCTGGGCAATATATCCAGTCCTCTGGTTTGGTTACAGTTGTAATTTCAAGTATTCGGTTCCGGACAAACTGGTTTTGTTTGTTCAGATGCCCTCGGATCCAGTTGAGTACGGTTGTAGAATCCGTCCACAAGACAACGCTCAGCGACAACGTATCCCACGATGTTCGCAGGTATTTCACCATTCTCATTCCTACCACTGCGCCCATCAGTTCCAGTTTCGGAAGAGTCAAGGCTTTCATCGGTGCCACTCGAGATTTGGCCATATTCAAGGAAGTGACAACATGATCATTGGTGTCTGAAGCCTTGAGGTATGCGCACGCTCCATATGCTTTCAAGCTGGCGTCTACGAAAACATGAATGTCAGCAGCTTTCACTACTGTGTCAAGCCCATGTCTCACGCACCGTGGGATCCTAATCGAAACCAGCTGGAGTAAATCGGCGCACCAGGCTTTCCACAACATAGCTACATCGGTGGGTAGCTCAGCATCCCATGACACCGGCCTCATCCACAATTGTTGAAACAGGATCTTAGCTGTGACAGTAAATGGCGCGAGAACTCCAAGTGGATCGAAGATCCTGGCCGCCGTCTTCAGCAAAGAACGCTTCGAGTTAGATGTGACCGAAGCCAAGTACTGGGTTACTGCTTTGGGCGATAAGTCAAAACAATCATGCTCTGTATTCCAAAGCATTCCCAGCACGGTCCCAGAAGTTGATGCTCCGTCAACGTTTTCCTCGTTCTGGTCAAAAACCTTCTGAAGCTGCTTGTTATTAGTTTTCCATTTACGAAGATTCATAGCAGCTTTACTCATTATAGATTTCGATCTCTCGGAAACGTCCAATCCTTCGTTGTATGTGTCCGCTCCTATGAGTAAGTCATCCACGTAAAACGACTTCTTCAGTTTTCTGGCGAAGTCATGGTCGTCCTCGCTCACCGTATCCAGATGATGGTGGATAGTGGCCGTGAGCAGAAAGGGACTTGAGGTTGAGCCGAATGGCACTCTCGTCATTCTCCATTCGACCATCTTTTCCGTGGAATTGGTGGGAATGTTCTCAAACCAGAGAAATCTGAAAGCGTCCCGATCCGTTTCTTGCACTTCGATTTGAAGGAATGCCTTTTTGTATGTCCGAGTTTATAGCTATGGGATACCACCTGAACCGCAGCAGAACCTGAAGTAACTCTGGGTTGAGGTTCGTTTCTTTGTCGAGACAGTCATTGAGGGATGGTACACCTTGAGAATGCTAGGACGCGTCAAAAACAACTCGCAGCTTGGTTGTCAGTGACTCCTCGCGCACGACCTCGCGATGCGGCATGTAGTAAACCACCCGATCGTCAGGAACTACTTTGGGTACGACTTCAGCATGGTTGAGCAACACGTACTGCCTGATCACTGTGTCGTACCTCTGTAGCAGCCCTTCTTGGTGAGAAAGTCGCTTTACTAATCTCTGCAGCCGGTTCAGTGCGATGTCACGATTGTCCGTCAAGGAATTCTTCCAGCCTTCTTTCCAGGGGAGTGCAACAGTGTACCTTCCGTTGTTCTTCTGAATTGTTTGTTTAAACTGTACGAGGCAATCAGTAGATTGTTCGCTCGAGTCCGCTATGCCCATTGATTCCAGTTGCCAGAAAGCCTGCAAGAGCTCTGACGCGGATTCGTCCTCCGTGACGCTGCTCACCCACAGAACGCAGACCATGAGGTGAGTTCCCCCATCTAGGAATGCCTTCTGCCGAGACGGACCTTGAAGCGTCCGCCCAAACATAGTGTTTATCACCGCCAGGCCTTCGATATCCGGGCTCCGAATAACTTCTCCCGTTAGCAACCGCCAAAGGTAGTCGGATCCAATGAGCAGACCGAGGCCGGGCTCTGGATCTACTCTGAATCTCTGAAGACCTTGCCCTGCCTTCGCAGATCTTCTACGAAAGAGATATCAGCTGATGGTGCTGATACATCTTGGCAGATGACAGGTACCACTATCGCTTCGATGGAGTGGACATCTGTAGCGTGTTGGCTCCGAAGGGGAACTTGAACGACTTTTCGCTTCTGCGCACACGGAGTAGAAGCATTGCCGAACGTGTTGAATGCGACCGTCGTCTCGTTCACAACCTTCAAACGCAGCTTGGTTGCGAGGTCTTCGGTGATGAACGACCTCTGGCTTCCGCCGTCGAGTATACCTCGAACGAGTCGGCTCCTCCCGTCGTGGCTCAACCATGCTCGGAACGTCTGAAGGTACACCCCATTGTCTTTAGAACGATCGTTCGACTGTTCGTTGCTGCTCTCTCCAGACGCTTGAACCGGGGCCGATACGCAGACCGTTGTTCCCGGTGCACCCTCGGTTGCATTATTGCCTTTGAACGAAGGGTCGCACATGGTGGTTGCATGCCTCCCGTGGCACGACGCGCAACTCAATCTGGCCCTGCAGTTTCTCGCTTGGTGACCCTTGGTCGTGCACCTAAAACATCTTCTGTCCCTTGCGAGATGCTCTTTCTTAGTAGCCAGCGAGAGGTCGGCGGTGCATGAACGCGTGCTGTGCTTCTGGGAATGGCAAAAGAAGCCCTCCTCCTTTCGGTCTTTGCGGGCAGTGACGTGTAATGCCGACGCCGTGAAGGGGCAACTTCGCTGCTTCTCTGGTCGGTTGCCAGCAACTTGTCGCTGGGGCAACTCGCAGCACTGATCGCGGCTCTCTAGCTCCATCCTCACAAAGGTGAGCAGCTCTTTCAATTCATCGTCCGCTTCAGCTGTCACTGCCAATGAGCGGGCTGGGAGTGCCTCGTCTGCTGGGAAAGGGTTCAGCTCTCCCGATGAATTGGCTGGAGGAGGGCCGTACCCTGGGGAGGAGGTCAGCTCTCGATGCCGCTTCTCTTTAGTAAAATTCAGCACAATATCGTGTGGGAGCGCGTGCTGCAATATATCTACGAGCATGGCAGAGAAGCTGCAGGTGGGCACCTTCAGAGAGTTCAAGCAGCGGCTATGCAGCTGCACCGCATCGTAGAGCTGCCTGAGCCCCCGTATGTCAGCAGACGATTTTACAGGCGACAGATTCCTCAGTGCGGAAAGATGATGCTGCTGAATCCTTCGCTTGTTCCCGTATCGCTGCTTGAGGATTTCTATAGCATCCGCATAACAGGCGTCTGTGGTCGGTAAGCCTGCGATTGCTGCAGCCGCCTCCCCCATCACGTAACGGCGCCGATAATAAAACTTCGACGTGGGCGTCAGAGCGTTGTTGTTGTGGATGGTTTGCTCGAACTGCTCCCAGAAACCCGTCCAAAGCTGAAGCTCACCTCGAAAGACCGGTACGTCCAGCGGCGGAAGCCGAGGTCCCGAGGTCGTGGCCGCACTTTCCTGTCTGAACGGGACCATTTCGTTAACAGCCGGCGAATGTGGGGCGTTCTGAGCGGCTCGTTCAAGAAAGTCGATCTTGCATCGAATTTCCGCCAACGTGTCGAGGATCCTATCATTGTATTCCTCGGCCGTTGGATACTCGATGTCTTGTTCCTCCGCCGTAAGGAAGGCCTCGAGCTCCTCGCTGATCTTCAAGAGCTCGGCGTGGTTGGCCATGAGTCGATCTTGCAAGCCCGTGAGCTTGGCGATGTCTTGACATCCAGCGTCGAGCAACGAGCGAGCTTCCTTTATAAGCCTCGTATTCTTGGCTCTTCGCGGAGAAATCTTGCTCTTCAGTCGCTCCATTACGCGGTAGGCTGCACCTAGTCGTCCCCCCAGCCGTGACGTTCCAGGACCACTTCGTTAAACGATTCCTCCCCCACTCGCAGCGCGAAGGGGCGGAGCAGATGAAAGACGGGCCCTTGAGGTCGTGCGTTGAAGTCAATCGTTGCCGCACGGGGTTTTCGGCACCAAATGTTAAGAAAGGGGCGGGCGAAGAGAAGCAGAGAGGCAGGAGGCCACCGTTCCGAGCAGTTTCTTCTTCTTCTCTTTATTCCTCTACCTCTTTTTCTACACCCGCAACGTGTTGTTCGAAAACGCAATGTTAGGATAGCACTCGAACGCTTTCTCTATTGCATGAGGCTTGATTTCTGTAACGTGCGAAATACTTTTTATGAATATTCTACATCCTACTTAGCCCTTTTACCTGGGGGTTCCTTCAAAACATCGGATATTTATGATGAGGCAGTAACAGCAAACGCACCCTTTTTCCCGGGGTGTACGTGATCGAACATGAAGCTGTGGAGTAGAAACAATATACACAGTACACAGCCGCGTACACACAAAGAGCTTCAGTCATGGCCACAGCGGCACGTTACTGCAGGTCGTGTAGAGAAAGAGATCGCCGGTTCAGAGCAGAGGTGCCGAGGTGCGAAGTCATGCTGTTGTCGGCCAACAGCGAGTGGGTTAACAGAGCGTCGATAACGACAACGCCCTGAGTTCTGGAATATGAAAAAGTTGCCGTAGCTAGCAATCGGAGTTGGCGCGGTCTAAACTCGCTGCTGATAGCTTGCCGACATTGTGGCGACTGACGGTCCTGCTAGTGTGACGGCGCTGTGGCGGGTCTCTGTATGTGAATTGTCCGACTCGACTTGATCTGAGCTGAGTCGTCTAACCAGAGAGCTTTGTTACTACACAAGGTGGTGCTTGCTTTGAGTGACAAGCGCAGTAGTCATAATGAGTTTCTTAACTGTTTAGAATGGTTAAGTGTATCGTTTGCAAGTGAATGGGCACGCTTTGCATGCTTTCTGCAGCAATACTTCGGCACGCTCTTTTCGCACAACCGTGGTGAATGACGCGAAAAGTGTGTTCCTAAATCAATCCAAGACTCAAGGGAGCTCTTATTATCTTTGAAACAGATCCTAGCTGAATCTTCAAGGTAGAAGAAAACTTGCCTAAGTGTGTCCGCGTCGTCCCATCGGTTAAACTCGACTTGATCTAACAAGTTATCGTTATCCTCAGAAGGTGACCCAAGGATTGATGGGGGCTCCCTGGGTTCCAGAAGGACGATGGCAGGATCGCTAGCGCTGGTCATCATGCCTGCGTTGATCATGGCGGTTTTCACGTAATATTTCTTCGCTTTATTCGCAAGCACTCCAAACTCGTGCAGAAGACTTTGCTGTCGATGGCGGAAATGAGTTGAGCTGGCTTGGCGGCTCCCGGAGGTTGATGGGAGCATAAAGCGTGCGTACCAAGCACCTGTAGCAGATGTCACATAGGCAAAGACGACGCAGTTGTCTTCAAGCGAAACAAGCTTATTGGAACAAATTTGTGCTCCATTCAAAGCATACAGCAGCGGGAAAGTAGCAGGCAACAAAGTGACGTGCTTATGCGAGCGTCGCCGATTGGAATCCCGCGGCGTCTGCTCTACACAGGCTTTTATCATTCGGCGCGAGTGTTTCTCGAACTGTCGATTTTTATCTAGAATGTTGTAGATCAAAGAAGTATAATCGAGGCTAGTGACGCTAGGGCGAAACGCTCTCCATATCATTATGAGATAAACCGTGCGGAAAAAAAATAAACAATGAAACGTGCACTTCGGTTGGGACACAGATTACTTAGCCGGGCGCAGTTGGGCAGCAATAACAAAATATAAACAAACAAACCATGTGCCTAGTTCACGTTAATGTTGCAAACAAAGCGCCTTGAACGTGTAAAAAAACGTAACAATGACATTGAAATTTCTGAAAACTCGTTAAGATTCACAAGTAAATCAGACCTCGTGCTTTCGAATTGTTCGCGCTACAACAGAAACATTCCGTAGATGCCACAATCACTAGATATGTCGTTACCGCGTTCAGCAGCAAATTGAATATTTCTAAGTTCTATTCTCATAGCGATGTATAAAGTCAGTTTGCCAGGATACTACCAAAGCGCAAACATAGCGAAAAATAATTTTGTGAATCCTCTAAATAAGAAGTCACCCTTACTGTGGAAGATAAGTTTGGATTTACTTTTCTATGGGCGGTATAAAAAAAAAGTCTGGGCAATGTGAAGTGTTACAACATAAATGGAAATGAAAAATGCAGCATTTTACTCACTATGAATTAAAAGTTCCTGCCAGACAAGGAGAACACTAACAAAATTACGATATGGCAATGACTAAGCTTGTCGTGGGCTGTACACTTACAAGCTACTCTACCAAGATTGTCCTGTACCGTGCCAATTCAAACACGGTTACATAAAAATTGGTAGCATTCACTATTTTTCTAGTACCAGGCCATCACCCACTTCTATTGTATTCATCTGAATAGAAACAAAGTAGAGAGCACCCGGACACACGCGGGCAGCTTTCTGTTGTCTAGGAAACAGTGATGATAATAGCGTGTGACTTGACAGAGACACAGAGAGCACCAACGCAAATACATGCTTTGCCGAGCAAATGAACAAACATGTTAAGACACTCACTCACTCACTCACTCACTCGCTCACTCACTCACTCACTCACGCACGGGCTCATTCACCCACTCACTCACTCACTCACTCACTCACTCACTCACTCACTCACTCACTCACTCACTCACTCACTCACTCACTCACTCACACACTCACTCACTCACTCACTCAACCAATCACTCACGCACAAATTACGCAATTTCTTCAGCGCAAATGTGAACAATTCACCATATCACCCATATCAAGACCCAATGGCGTGTGCCGGAGTGGTCACTACCTCTCCACTAGTCTGTAATATCTTCTGAATGTCCGGTATAAATATGAGCAACATAACACTGGGAAGCCTTTCTCAGGGAGCCACCGTTGAAAGCATGGCGGAAACCGACACACTAAAATAAAACAGCAAAAGCCATTTTAATAATAATCTCGTTTTAAAACATATGCGGACAAAGTGACAAAGCGAAATGCCCGCGGCCGATTCACAATTTCAAATTTACCAAGCAATTTTAGCCCCGCAATTGCAAACGACCATCAATGACACCACATCAGCGTGCAATATTGCATCTCGCAAAATGAAAGGAAGAAATATTGCAACATTTTTGAATATTACGCGTTGGCTGGACACTGACGTTAGGCATCAGCGAACACGTGCAAGGCAAGGATTAGGAAAACAAAACGCACTCGGAGGGAGAGAGGAGGAAGCTGACGTTTCAGCTCTAAGTCTACGAGCAGTGCATCGTTTCTATACAAATCCTTATTACCAACTTTACCAATCCTTATTCGTACCCATCGTACAGAAGTGGTGCAGGTGCGTCATGCATGATATCTGGTCTTACAGACACACTTAACCCCCTTCAAGACATCCCGATCACTCCTGTTCACGGGCGCGCCAGTCGCTCCCTGCTAGGACTGCCTGCGAAAGGCGAGCGATTGTTCGGGTTGACACCCAAAATGACTTGACGGGATGCCAGTGCAACACTCTCACCTCCCAATGAAGCGATGCTTCAGTACATCATCTAGCAACCTCGCACACCTAAGCCTTTCTACGGGGAAGCCTTTCAAATGCAGAGGACTGGATGTAACAGTGTGAGCGTATCATAAACTTCAATGACTGGAATGAACAGAGCAACCTGCACAACGTTTATTTCTCCCTAGATGAAGCGGCCAGAACGTGGTTCCAGAATAATGAAGCCGAAATGTCTACGAGGATGGAGATTTATCTGCGGCTACTTGCGACCTACGTTAGCGCCTACCACAACGAGCGACCAGGAGCTCCTCTACAAGGATCCAACGTCTTAACCAGTCCGTCGCCATGCACGCAGAAGACATGGCGTGCTCGTTTGGACGAGCCGATTCATTCATGGCGGACGACAAGATACACCCATGGCGGACGCAGATTCATTCATGGTAGACGGCAGATTCATCTATGGTGGCATCTAATGAGTCGCGTGAAGCAGGAGATATTCGCTGGACTTGCGAAGAACCCGCCGCGCACGACCTCCGAGTTTATGGCCGAGGCCACCCCAATAGAACTGGCACTTCAGCAAAGGTACGGACACAACTGCCTTGATGATGCACCATCTCCAGCGCAAACTCTATTACAGGGCTGGGGAGCAACTTTGATGACCTTCGCGGACTGGTCAGAAAAATCGTGCGAAAACAGCTCCATGCGTTTCGTACAAATTAAGCCACAGCATCTACAGTGTCACTCGCAGAGATCATAAGAGAAGAATTGAAGCAAGCGTGGCGGATTGCTGGGCCATTGGAAGAACCCCTGCCTGAAGAGCCGCGGTGTTCGTACTCAGCCGCCGTATGGCAAACCCTATTACTGCGCACGCCCGACCGTCTCCAGCATTGCACCCAAGCCGCTATTCAACCCCAGGCCTCGCAGAAACCTACCGTACTCGCTGCAAATGCCACCACGCGAAATTGATCTCTTGCGCACTCCCGACCACAGGCCACTTTCCTTTAACTGCGAAGAAGAAGGACATGTCTTCCGCAGATGTTCCTAGCGTCGTGGCGGGTTGCGAGGATTTGCACCGAATGCGCCGCATCCGAGGAACGGTGAGCGCCCGCCGGAGATAGAAAACACCTCGCCAAATGCCACGAAGCCTTCACGCCCCGACGGTCTGAGTCCCGTTCGCCATCCCCTATGCAACGCCGATCTCGGAGCAAATGCTTTGACCTGAATTTCACGGACCGTTAATCCCGAAGCCCTGGAACCATGGCAAAACTGAGGTTAGCTACCCCGGCAGGTGAGGTCGTTGGCATCGACAATAATCAAGATCATTCATTTCGACGACGACGACAACTGCGAAATTCTTCTGCCCAGACTTGCAGACTTATACCGTGAGCTGCACCACTGACCATGTGACATGCGACGTCCTTGTAGAAATTGATGGCTGCGAGATGACTGCTTTGGCCGACACTGGTGCAGACCATTCCGTTATGAGCCATACGTTGGCCGCAGAGCTGCAGAAGGTGCTCACGTCCTGGACTGGCTTGCAGATTCGTACTGCCGGAGGCCATTTGATCATCCCTGTGGGTAGGAGCACGGCGCGAATCACGATCCATGGAAACATATACATCGGCGCCTTCGTCGAGCTTCCCGATTCCTCAAAAAGTTTAATGCTTGGTGTCGAATTCTTACAAGAAAACGGTGCGGTTCTTGACTTGGAGAAATACACGATCAGCGTGTACACAAAGCAAGGCATCGGAGGTAGCATCGAAGACCGACGCCACATGACTTTACGCAACGCTGGCGACGGTGTCAGGGTTCCTGCTCGCGCCAGCTTGCTCGTCAAGTTAAGGAATGACGCATTCTATGACTGGGAAGGAATACACGAAAGAAACGTGAGGCTACTTCTTGATAAGGGTACCTGCATAGCGACGGGACTTGTGGAACTGACACATGGGTGCACGTCGGTTTTGCTCACTAATTTCTGTACTGAACGCAGACATCTCGCGAAGAATACCACTATCGCATTCTTTGAAGAGGCCACCGACTCACGCATCTAGCTACGCTAGGAACAGCGCTGCCGGATTCCGTGACAGCTGACAACATGCTACTGGTCGACATTTGCCGAAACCTCACCGCCGCTCAAAAGGGTGCTTTAATGAGTCCGGTGCACGACTTCTCTGATTGCTTTGCCGCGACGTTGAAGGTCACCCAGACTCGCGTGGCAAAACACCGCATTATAACGGAGGAAATCGCCCGGGCTGTTCGTCAGCATCCATACAGGGTGTCCCCAACGGAGCGTGAACCCATTCAAAGACAAGTGAAGGAGATGCTGAATGATGACGTTATTAAGCCGTCTAAAGGTACATGGGTCTCACCCTTCGTACTCGTTCGGAAAAAGGGCAAGATGCTGTGCTTCTGTGTCGATTACCGCAGATTTAACAGTGTGATAAAACGTGACGTTTATCTACTCTCAAGAATTGACGACACATTGGACCGACTGCGCGATGCCATATTTTTCTCTTCCGTGCACCTAGAATCTGGATATTGGCAAACTGGAGTTGATGAACGGGACCGTGAGAAGGCGGCATTCTTCTGTAAGACGACGAACTTTCACAACGATGGTTACTAATGAGGACTCCTAAGGTTTATTTACAAGGCGATCTTGTGCTTCAGAAACGATGCGCTGCTCGTAGACTTAGAGGTAAAACGTCGTCTTCCATCTCTTTCCTTGCCTTTCACGTGTTTGCTGATGCCTGACGTCAGTGTGCAGACAACGCGTAATATTCAAACATCTTGCACTATATATTTTAAAAACTACATGCAATAGTGGCAATTTTTACTTCCCATTTTGACGAATCCTATCAGGATTCAGAAGTATAATTGGATTCTTGTCAATCTGCATGTATTGATACGCCAAATTCAGGGGGACCTAGGGCGAAAACCGGTGGTCGCAGCCGGTGAGTCACCAAGAAAATGTTTCGAAGGTCCTTCTGAACGCTACCTACTCCACTTGTTGCATGTTGTGAAAGCTATGTATATTAGTGCATGAGAGAGAGAGAGAGAGCTCTTTATTAGAAGAAAGCAGAGCGGTCTGCAGGCATGTATTCGACTACATCTTACTCTGCGGGGATGGGGTGGAGGAAGTAAAGGCCCTAAAGGAAGTAGGGCGAAAGACAGGGGAAAAAAGAAGAGGTAAAAAAGAAGGCAACATGGAGTGTTCCCTGGGTCACGTAAAAGTCCAGGTGTTCTCACAGGATGACGATGGGGAGTTCTACAGTGTCTCTGCGACGCCGATGTCGTGTAAATAATCAAACAGTGCATCTAGCACTTTTCGCTGGGATGATAGAGATGACCATTGTCCAAGAAGAGCTTTCAATGATAAAAGTCAATTGTTGAGGCACTCAATCTTTTTGGCGAGGTCGTTCCTTTCCTGGTTGTATGCCGGACACTCTAATAAAACGTGTTCAGCAGTTTCTGGCAAACCACAGTTATCACAGTAAGGGTTTGTGGTTAGACAGAGGCGATGTCCGTAGGAGTTCCTAAGTGCTGCGTTGAGCCGCAGCCGATGGTAGAGCGTCTCATGTCGACGTGGGATTCGCTCTGGGAGCCTCATTCTCAGGTCAGACTCTATGTCATACAGAAAAGGGCGGTGAGTTCTGGGAAAACACCAGAGAAGGTTTCGCTCCTCTAAGGCAAGCTGCTTCGCTAGCGCTGCCGCCTCATGCTTTGTAAAGAAAATTTTCCTTACATTGCGCAGTTGTAGCCCTCTGCGAGCCGCATTATCTGCTTTCTCGTTGCCGAGAACGCAACATTGTGCGGGTATCCATTGCAAGGTCACATGATGCCCAGCGACGTAGGCTAGAAGGTGCAGGTGGGTGATGTCGCGGGATACCTGGTCGTGGATTCTGAAGCAACTGGCTTGCTGTAGGGTTTGCAGCGCTGTCTTGGAATCCGTGAATATAGCCCATTTTGCTGATGGCTAACGAAGAATGTCGCGGATGGCTTGCTTAATTGCATGAAGCTCGGCCGGCGTGGATGACGTTGCACGTTCAAGGCGGTAGGACAGCGCTTGGCCTGTAAACGAAACGTAGACGCCCGATTCACTACGGTGAGCGCATAAGAAAAAAAAAGCAACATACATGCAACATAACCCAAGGAAATGTTTGTGTATTTTGAATAAAAAACTAGCGCTGAAGATTTCATGTGTGTCATATAGTGACAGCAGCAAATCACCTTCCTCAATGCAAACACTGTTCGTGTCATAGAAGTGTCTGGGATTCTAGGACCACCTGAAAAGGAAGTATCGGGAGAGAGTGCCACCGTAACAGTAATGATAAGCAATTAAACATTCAATGTGCCAAAACCTAGAAAGTAGGCTACTCAGTCCACAACAATGTCTTCGCCCATTTGACCTGTTTCAATATCCTTCTACGGCTATCCAGAGAAATCTGCGATGCCGTTTCCAAAAGAACGGGTGCACACAATTTGCACTTTAGAACAGCTGATATTGTGACAGCTGTTACAAGCAAGCCCTTTATACACACCACAAACTACGACACTGTACCGCAGTGCTTCCTAATGCAGGCTTCCATCGCATTGTGCAGCAGTTGTTAAATGTATTCTCCTTGCTACGATGGCGCTAGCGACATAAATTCTAACACAAAACGCCGTGAGCCGGAAACATTATTCGGCGTGATTGTGCGTAGCCGTACATTTATGACGCAGGATACGAAAAATATTAGGCACAATATTGCGTTAGGATCTACCCAAATTGCATTTTCACATCCACACCGCGGGAAAGCTTATTCTATCCTTTTCCGTAACAGGAGTGGTGTGGCGGCATAGTGCCTACGCTAAATGAATTGGAACCATTCAGTAGTGGCTGTGCGTACGGGTAACTACCACAACAATCAATGGTTCCTGCGACGACTAGCCAACTGGGAGTACCATATACGAAAGGGTGGTGCTCAATGCGGCACTCGTGAGGGTTGATTGGGGTGACAACGAGTTGAGCCCACGGTCGTCAATGGTGAGGGGGACCCGCCGGGAGCAGCGCTAGCACTCGCGAGCTCGTCAAAGGGACGCTCGCACTCGCATGTGCTGAGCGGGGATTGTCGGGAGTTGCGGTCGCACTTTCACTCGCACACGCCAGACCGAAACGATCTACTTAAAGATTAACTTAGGAGAATGATGGGAGCATCTTAGACAAAATGGGGTCCTCTTAGGTCACTCTTTTCAGAGTACTACTCGCAGTTTAATAAAAACAAATTCATCGAAACATGGGACTTCAGATCTGGATTATAACAGCAAACCGACAGCCTCCGCGGCGCTAATGTGGCGCATTCAGCGGGCAAAACCTCTTAAACACGACCTTTTCCATTGTGTACAAAACAAAGGTGGAGAGGGATATAATGTTAGATGACGTACGACCTTCTCGACTAGACTGACAGGAAATGACCAAGGTGGAGTAAACTCTTGAACAAGGACGAATTTTTTTAAACTGAGAAGTTTCTCAGAAAGCTGCATAGATTTCCGTTGTAGCCGTGTGGATGCATTAGGGCGGATGTGAAACTTTCTTCGAAGACGTAAAAACTACTAGCGATTAGTAATTGTATGCTTGGGGGAGGAAATAAAAAATGCATTAAGAAATATTTATTGAGTTTGCTGGCTGATTCTACGCCATTAATCCGGCATCTGTTCAATGTATCGGCTATGCGTACGTAAAGGCATCCCGGTGCTGTGCCTGCTGTTTATTTTAACTGCTGTATATTTTAAGTGGAGAAAGCCAGGTAAAATATAGTCAGAGTATGCTTGCTCACCATACAGTAACAATTTTCGGGGACGCTTTAATTTTGTCGGCTTGTCTTGATTTTGCGTTATTCATAAAAGCACAAGATATTGTTTTCTAATAAAGACTAAGCAGTTCTTATGCAGTTTGTGGTTTTCAGGTTCTCCTAGGCTTGAAATACCCAAAAACGCTCCTTTATTTCTTCATAAACTTATTAGAAGATTTCAAACAACATAGAGCTATTTCTTTGCCGTATGCTTTACCCCAGATCAGGCACAACTTTTTATTTCGCAAAACAGAGAAATGTAAAGGTATTTCTCTTTCATTGAGCATTTTACCCCCTGTATAATATTCAGCAAAATAATTTCAAGGGCTCGCCAGTTTTTAGTTATATTTACAGTGCAAATCCAACGCAGGCTTTTGGTCACTGGTACGGTTATGAAAAAGTGGTAATCTAGTGCGTTTAGTTTTTCACTGTGTTGGAACAACCAAACCAGCAGTGCAATCGCATGCCTATGAGGCCGCTTTTACAGTGTCTAAGTTTTGAAGCTGTAGCTTGTACATGGTCTAATGCATTCGACTACTCGTAGTGTAACTTTTCTTCCTTCGATTTCCATCTAGTACCCTCTGTTAGTAAGGCGTTGAACATTGATTTTGCTCTCTCTGAAAAATGTCTTACTCACGAGCAGATGACATACGCAGGAATGCACAATGTCAAGGACTCCTCGTACTACAGTCTGTTCACGTGAATGTAAATAGATGCGTACCTTTCAAGTTCAGGGCAAGGGGTAAATGGCCGTTTTAAAGTGTCTACAATAACAGAAACTGCCGAAATTACGCCAAAACGTTTTAGTGGTTACGTGCAAAAAACCACCCGCGTTCGTCGGGTCTAAAGCCGCATATTCCTGCTCTTATCGGCTAAGGATATCATGGGCACCAGCCTTACCTTCCCGGATCTTTTCGCGTGGTTTTTTTTTTCGCATACTCCATGATGGAACAGTGGCGCACCATGCTGCGATTTTAGTTAATTTCTAAGCTAAGTTGTGTCTTAGAGCGCGGAAAATGTGGCGTGAGAGGCAGTGGCGTAGACATATATATTTTTGGGGAAATATATACGCTGCCTATTACAAAAAGACACCCTGCGACAATGACGTAGCCAAACATACTTTTTGAGGGAGTTTATTACGCCACCATTGAAAACGAGATCCGGCGCCCCAACAAAAGTTTAGCCACTTTTGGCTCGAAAAAGCCGATATTTTTCTTAGTTTCACTTCCTAGATATGGTATATCGTTTGTTGGTGAGTACATATCATAGGTGAAAGCTCGGTGAATTGAAAGCGCAGGAAGGGTTGCGGCCCTCAGGAAATTTCGGCAGTTGTTTTGACCCAGCAAACCTCCTCTTCGGCTATGCCCCTAAAGGTTTACTAAACCGAGATGTAGAGCCTCAAGGGCCAGTAACCTAGGATTGGAGCGAATGAATTGAATTCTATAACAATTGGCATTTAACTCATCAGTTGCGTTCGGATTACATGTGTGAAAATAGGCTTAGCACTGCCTTGTCACTCAGGGTTCACTCGACATAACTTGTGTTTCGAAACAGAAGCAAGAAACATCGAGATATTCTGAAAAAAAACAGCAAATAAACTCCCATTGAGAAAGATACAAGAATATTTATTTCCCCATCCATTGTGACGGCGTTGGTCACCTTCGCAGCTCATTATGAATGTCTAGACTTTGTGATATGGTGATGGCGGCATGTCGCGGGTCTTCAGGCTTGCTTTTTTACGCTTCTTGTAATTGTGCACTTGATGAGATGAGAAATGTGAATTCCGGTGCAGATTGAGTGTGGAATATTTGGTGCCAAAACATTTACATTTTAAGGTCTCAATTTAGAGATAGCAAAGTAGGACTTCTCATTCATTGGGAAGGTGCTTTTTTGGGAAGAAACTGTTGGGGGTTTCGGTAGTGGGAGAGTATACCATTGCGTATTATAAGTGGTTGGGTTCTGCAGTGCGTAAGGGTGGTTTCGATAGAGTTTCACGGTGCAACGCACCTCGAGCACTAGTATCTGCAAAAAAAGCCGTAACAGCGCAAACGATAGGCCACCGAAAAATAGAAACAGGAAAGACACAAATGGAAAGCGCCCGTTTTTGACCTACAAGTTTTTATTATTCGGTCCTGCTTCATTTGCGCTGCTATGTCGTTGCATTAACATGAACCAACAAACTCGGTCCAGATTCCTGCTAAGTGTGGAATGTGATCCACAATGCCGGACAATTGTCGAGTATTGGTGCCCAAAAATTGTAGAGGCGAGGTAAGGGAGAACATGGACGAATGCTACGTAAGGACATCCCTCACGAAATTACAAGCGTCTCGAGGGTGCTTCAATAACGTCTGGTAGTCGCTCTGTGCTGTGATGGCTGCCATCGCGATTGCGGCTTTGTCAGCAACGGTGGAGTCGGAGGCGTATATTGTGGCTGTGGCTTACTTCCGCCCAGCTACCTTCAGCGTCAAGGTGACTCTTTGAAGGCTATGCTCGTGCATTCGCGTTGCTGTTCAGATAGCTTGACAAGTTCAATCAGCTTTCGCGCACTTTTTGAAAAATGCATTCAAAACAGGGATTGTAAACGCAGTCACCGAACGTTCTAAAAACTACCATTCATAGCGGACATGTTTGGGTAGTGCCGCGCGAATTTTTATTTTTGTCAGAAAACCTCCCATGTAGGATCGATTGCTTTTGCACTCCTCTTTCATACACTTCTAGTGCACTTCTCTCCGCGTCGGAGACAATGAAGTCATGCACTTGCTCACTCTAGTACACCTTTGTATCAAGTTCAAACCTAGTAGCACAAATAACTTTGAGGTATAATAGTTTTCATTTTTTTGGTGCCGGGGTGGCCACGCTAGCTTTAGAACCGGCAAGCAAAACAGACCCAGCTAACTTCTCCGTCAAGATAACTCTTTCAAGACCATATTCTCCTTATCGCGTTGTTCCAGGGGTTTGGAAAGTTAAATCAATTTTTGCGCATATTTAGAAAAGTAACATCGAAATGCCGGAATATAAACAGAGTCACCGTCCATTCCAGAAACTTAAATTTATGTCAGATGCGTTTGCACGGTGCTGTCCAAATTTTCACATAATTGACCGGAAATGTGCAATGTAAGTTCTTTTCCTTGCAAAGTGCCCCGTCATTAGGTTCTAGTGCCCATTTGTACTAAACTAGCACCTCGTAGCACCAAAGGTTTTGAGGTTATAAACGTTTTCTTTGTGTTTTTGGTGCGGCGATGGCCGCGCTCGGTGTGGCACAGGCAAGCAATACAGCTAGCAAACTTCGGCGTTAAGGAGGCTCTTTAAAGATCATACCCGCATGATTACGTTTACGTGGCTGTTCCGATAGTTCTACAAGCGAAGTCAGCTTGTGAACACTTTTGGTACAGTGCACCCAAAAGCCAGAATGTGAACAATGTCATCGAACATTCTTTAACCTACATTGATGTTGGACAGCTTTGCGGTAATTTTCACATTTCTGATAGAATATCCACCCTGTCAGTCGAATTCTGCCTCTTCTATGGTTCTGGCCATGGAAGAGGCAGACTTGAGTCTGGGGTGGACACGAGAAGAGGGAACGACTGTAAAACCATGGACATCGTTCACGGTTGCCGCCCTGAATTGTTCCCGCCCTAAATCGTTCCGCGTTACCGGCCTATTTTTGCTGTAGTTAGCACTGACACTTCACTTTCATCCATGGTGGTTCTGCTACATTATCTCAGACGAAGAAAAAGGACAAGCCCCAGTTATACACTACATTCATAATTTCGACATGAGTTTCGTAGCAGAAAATGAAAATGACGCGAGTCACGCGCAAACTCTGACACACACCTAGAGAGAGATATACAACAGGATTTCGCACGTATGGCTGCTATGGGCCGAGGTCCGTTAAGTAAAGTGTTAAACATATCTTCGTTTCATGTCTTCCTCACTGCATTAAAATAAGAGGAGTTGTGTGGCACTAGGTGATTTCCTGCACTCCAGAGCCGTCGGGGTGCATGCGGCATCTGCCAGTCCATTTGGATACTTCCGGCTTGGATGACGGGCATTAACGGATAATACAATCCCCTCAACAGTTCCGCTATTGGTATTTATGACCTAAAATTTTTAGCAGTAAATTGCACCCACTGGTACAGATTTTAAAGTTTATTGCGAAAAGGGGACGAACAAGAGCTGCCTGCTTACTGTGCCTTATAATGTTGTATGTAAACGCAAGAAATGGTGGGAATAAGATGCCGCAACCATGAGTAGGTGTGGGTCAAGAGAAAGAAGAAGCGATGATCAGAAGTACTCTCAAGACATGGGAGGCGATGAACAACGAAAGTAAGGAGGCACTGGGTGCGGGAAATATCAAGAAGCAATCGCCAGCAACAGCTAATCTTCTACCCCAAGATAGCCTGGTGAACTCACTGGCAGTCGACCGGATGGCGGGTACACCAATCCTTTCAAGACCCTTGGCCCTAGCGGCAGTCGCAGTGCTAGAGCCTAAATCCATACAAACTCCTTCGGGATTTATCAACAGTAACGCCATCATGTTGGCGTGTCTGATCTCGGACGCACGGTCCCCGCAGCGTCAACGGCACCAACCCTTAGGGGTTGTCGCCAGCGATTGCAACTTCAACGCGTCGTCACCGCCACCCACCCCAAAAGTATGAGGCGTTTCCTTTGTGCATTTCTCCGCGTACTCGAACTCTAGATCTATCGGTGCTTGCTCCCAGTGTGAGCGTGTGCTTTGCCTGACTACTAGAGTTTGCTACCGGGGACTTTTCCTCTTCTTCTTCTCAATGTCCTTTTTGCATAAATACTTCCCTTTTCGCAATATAGTTACCGGCCTTGTCTCTTGTAAGCAGCTCCAACTACACCCGTCAACCTGGGTACCCCACAAACATATAAGCAGTTCGAAAACACGAGAATAAAAATCGCACTTCTCTTATGCACATATGCGCAGCACAGGCTATAAAATGTCTCTGTTTGCCGGTTTTATAAAAAAATAACGCGTGGCAGATTTTAATTACCCGACACTAGGCAACTGACATTGCCGAAATAAAAAAATTGGTCAGCTGCGAGTTCAAGCTTCTTGATTTATTGGTCGCTCAAAATATGTCACAACCACTTCAAATATATAGTCTTGCAAAGGAATACTTCCGATAGAAATACAAAAGACTATATTAACCTTAATGAAAGCAGGGAGTGCAAACTACAACGCTGCCACTAGAATCATAAAGGCTCTCAGTTTTAACTGTGCGGGGCAGCCATAGAACTCTCTCTTGCAAGCTGCCTGTGTATTTGATCTTGAGTTATAATATGTGACATTTAAGAAATGTGGATGAGATTGTAAAAGCTGTGGAGACTGTACGTTTTCGAGGATTCGAATATGGCTTGGTAAAGGCCTCTATCAAAGGAGGAAAGTTGCTTTATTTTGATATCACGAATTCATCTGTCTAGCCAGGGCTACAGGCCCTCGTCTTGGTTTGAAAATATTGTGAATGGCATTATTCCGCGGTTATTTTTGAAAGCATATTCTGAATAGCACGTCAGCGTTTCTTTTTTTTGCCTGTCTTTGTGGGGCATATAAATATAGCTCGCACATGGTTTCTATCCATTAGTACAGTAACAATTTGAAATGATCACCCCAAATCTGGCAGTGTTGTTCAGTTCGGGGGTAAATTTATTAATGGTTATAGCTGATGGTTCTCCCGGTATTCCGGTAATTCTTTCCAGCATGTTTCCAATACCTGCTTTTTGGGTATGTTTTGCCAAGTTCTCTTATCAATGTGGAACTAATTTTTAAACATAGTAGCAATTGCATTTGGTGAGCACGGAATGTACTCAATACGGAATTGCCCTAACACTGAAAGGGAAAACATGGTCCCGCTGATAAGATAATAAGTACGTGTGTAAACGTTTGGTTTTTTATGAATGTTCAGCAGCTAAGAGGAGGCGACTTAGCAATTCGCAAGATTTTACAAGAATTTTTTTATTGTGCATCTTTGTCTTTTTACTCAAATGCAAAGGACCGCATCATTCTTTCCCTGTTTGTTATTACGGTAAAAAAGTTTTCTAGATAATGTTGCAAATATTTTTTTTTACAACCTCGAAAACTGGTTATCAAAAAACACCTACAAGCGCAAACTCTTTTCAGCAGTATAGAAGTGAGTGCTTTGAGGTTCCTTAAGCGGAAGGGATGCGTCTAAAATATTTAGGTGAGGCTACTTTCGTTCATGTATTGGTGTGACCTTGTCCTTCAAGCCTGGGTATTTTTTGAAGCAGTTATTTTATACCATCACTAAGTTTAATTGCAGCTGTTGCACGCGATATATCCTTGCTGAAATTATTGCTCACAAATGAGACCATGTAAATTGTAAATCTGAGTTCCCTGGCGCAATCTAAACGTCATCAAAAAAATTATTTGATACTTTTTTTTCGAACTTTATCTTCAAGTTCGTTTGCAACAGCAGTGCAACAAGCACTGATGTTTTAACAATATAATCCAGTACGCTCTCTTCCTTTAACCACCCATTTTGAAGCAAAAATTCCTACCTGATTTAGCAAAATCTCGCTAAGCAGCCCCGATTTGGCGCCCGTGCCAGAAACGATGTATATTTATGGTAATGCAACACTGTTCTGAGCTACGAAATGTACAAAGACAATTTTTACCGTACAGTGCTTATCCTTCTAATGGATCGAAGTAAAGAAAAAATAGGCCATAGTTGATGTCTATAAAGTGCACCATCTGAATGCCTATAACTCAGTGCACTGGTAACATGGGTTCAAAAATGTATTGTTAGGGGTTCAAAGTTGCAGTAGAGTACAAAAAAATTCCTTTATTGTGTCACTATGCGCCGAACTATATATTGCCTCTTTACCTAGAAGAAAAAAATACAAATTACGTCTTGCCTTTACTCGAAATAACCCGAAACCTAAATTTACGGGATGTTTGCGCTATATCCTAAGAAGGGAAACTGCGCAATTAGCGGGCTAATGTAAAAATAATTGAAGTGCAAGATCTTGATTTTTTTTGTAATAATCAATCAGTTTTATTTTAATGCCTTGTAACGCGCCTCACTATGCAGAAGTTATTGTTGGACAATACCGAAGGAATGAGAAATTGTTGGCTGACTATGGCGAAAAATAGAACAAGGAAGCAAAAAATTCTTAGCTAACTCCAGATTTTTAGATAGAAAACAAACACGGCTTTAGAGAAACACAAAAAACGAGATGCCATTAAACAACCGTCAAAATTATTGAATTTCTGAATGGCAGCCTGACCTCCTGACTTTAGAGATAGGCTTTAGCTGTAAGAGCGACAACCACTGTCAAGAAGACGGGAGACTCAACAAACAAAAACAGTGGCGGATAACTAACATACAGTGTGAGGGGACAGCCTCTAGTACAAGCGAACCAACATGATTAAATAATAAAAGACAGAAAAATAGGCTACAATGGGGCATTGTAGTTAGTAGCCGGTTGCCCGCGATCTGGCGCTTATGTGCGAAACTCGTTCTCTAGTTTTAAAGATCTGGACAGAAAAACAAGTTGGGTCCGCCAACACTTTCGTTCAAGTGTGACAGCAACGTATGAGGAGGACCCTACGCTCTTTGCACGGAACAAGTCTTTTTGGGGAAAAGAGGTTGCACGCCGATTGCCTTCCCTGGCACCGCATAGCTACTTAGTCCTTCGGCGCCCACTCTCAAAACAAGGATAAGGAAAGAGTTTGGTGGCAAACTGAAAAGCTCGGCATACCGCTTCGGCACCGGTGCCCTTCACGCACACTGAAACAACAAAAATATGGTCGCCGCAGCCTGCATCGTTGTCCCACCCCGCATTACCACGGGACAAATTGGCTTTACTTGCGGAACGCTGCGCCATCTTGCGCCTACTGTACCTGTCGCTCATTGCCGACCGCCAATATACCACACGCTTCTTTTCCGGCAAAGCTACGGTGTGCCGCATAACTCGAACCAGAATAGTATATTTCGCGCTTCGTGTCTTCTCACCATTTCACTTTTAGCGGCCGCTGTACCCCGCCGACACACACACACACACACACACACACACACACACACACACACACACACACACACACACACACACACACACACACACACACACACACACACACACACACACACACACACACACACACACACACACACACACACACACACACACACACACACACACACACACACACACACACACACACACACACACACACACACACACACACACACACACACACACACACACACACACACACACACACACACACACACACACACACACACACACACACACACACACACACACACACACACACACACACACACACACACACACACACACACACGCACGCACGCACGCACGCACGCACGCACGCACGCACGCACGCACGCACACACACACACACACACACGCACACGCACCCGCACACACACACACGCGCGCACACACACGCACACACGCGCGCACACACACGCGCGCGCGCACACGCAAAGGCACTCACACGCACGCACACGCACACGCAAACACACGCACTCATGCACGCGCGCACACCCCAACGCGGTGTATCATACTCATCGCCATGCTACTAACAACGGCAGATTATGAGCCAGGATATGCGGTAGACCACGAAAATTAAAAGCAATCATTTTCGCTAACAGACGTTATCGACCTAATAGTGGAACGTATTGTTGTCGTGGTCCTCTTCTGTTCAATTGGGAATCTGATGGTGACTCGTATGATTGCAATGGATCACTCGAAAACGTAAAATCTACCGCAGAGCGGTATGGCGAGCATCGAAAAAGGTAGTAAAATATAAGCAAAAACTTCCTTCTTTTGTTTAGAATAAAAAACCGTTAACGTGAGCCATTGACTGAAAACTGCAGATTTAGAGAAATCACGATGAATTGTATTGACTTGATTGCAATTTATAACGGCGATCTTGGCAACTACTGCACGTCTGTCTATTTTTGGAGTTGGTAGGCAATATATATGCAAGTCGTGCAAACGTAGCATACCTAATTGATTTTTCCAGGAAGTCCCATATATGCTTGAAAGATTCACATAATGTTTGTAGGCACCCCTGGTTTTGCATGTTGCACTTTCGGCTATTGTGCTTAGAGTTCGCTCCAAATAAAAATCGGCACTTGTGAGCGCCAAACGGCGGGAATTGCGTTTGTCGTATTAATAATATTTTGTTACGGTAGGCGGGCGGCACTTCAAGCAATTCCACAGGCGTTCCACAAGCAAAGCCAATGGTTCTGCGTTAGTGAGGGGTGCAATAACTGTGCATACTGCTGCCATAATAATCCTGTTGATGCAGTGTACGCTAAGGGTGTAGCTAGCAGCGTGGTCCGCTTAGTTATACTCGTTTCCCAGTGGTCTCTTCCCTTATCCCGGTTTTGAGTGTGAGCACCAAAGAGCTGAGTTGCTATGCGGTTCAATGGCAGAAAATTGGCATGCCAGCTGTCTTGTCCCATATCCGGTGATTCGCATAAACACCATATGGCCCTCGTCATACGCTGCTGCTCCACTTGACCGATACGATCCACTGGCTGATGCTTTTTTGTTGCGAAGATCATCAAAAAAATGGCACAAATTCCAGACATCTTAGAGAGTAGCGAGCACCCAAATTGAAGCAACTGGATTGCACTGTCGTGCAGTTTTTTCAAGATGAATGGGATTATGTCTGCATTCGTCACGAATGCGTGGACGTGCTTGAACAGCTTGAAGGCATGTTCTGTGCAACTTGTGGAGGTGCCGCCAGCTTGCTTCCTTCGTGCCCGTAAGCACTGTAGAGGCTATCACAATATTACAGAATGCAGACAACCTGCTTATGTCGGAGTCGTGATTTATGCGATATAAATGGGACGGGGTAGCCTTAATATTTACAGAATTCAATTTTTTGTTCGCAGCACCCTACGTGCGTTCGCACGTAAAAAATGGTTTCAAACGCCGTTTTCGGCGGCAAAGCTGAAAATGCACGCTCCCTAAAGGCGCATTGTTGATTTTAACCCTTTAATGCCGGTATTATGAAATAGGCCGCGAAAAATTTCTTTTTTCGTGTTTCGGCTTTAAACAGCCACCGTGATTACACTCCACAGTTGTATTATATGGGATGCAACTTAATCGCCGACTTTTAGGTTTGTCGCGAATTCGCGACAACAGGCACTTAGGCCAATATCTGGAATGCAACTTTATTGCCTACTTTGTCTTTATCGCCTACTTGGACCATCCCTTTGTTTGGGTTTTTTGCGTTGCATAAAAATTGGTCTGCTCTACGATGTGATGCAGTAAGCTGTCATAAAAAACTCCTTAAAATATTCAGTAGGTGCTCGCACAGTATCTCTTTCTGGAAGAGTGGCATTCCAGGATGGTATTTTCCGCTGTTCTTGACAGTCTGTTTTGTCTGTTTTTTTCTACTTCACTGTCTGATTGGCAGAGGCAGTTGGCAAAGGCACCACGTCACCGTTTTCATCTTCAATGCTTTGATGGAGGCTCTCCCAAGGGTGCACCTCGTGCTTGCGCCTGAGGATCGTAGTCAACATCGTCGTAATCACTGTCACTAAGTGAGCTATCGTCACTGTTACCCACAGGTGGCAAGCTGGTGCGAAGCCCTTTTCATCCATACAACGATCTGACATCCATCCTCGGCCATAAAATAAAAAAAAACATCATACTGCTGTCACCGCAAACTGCCTAAATGGCTGAGTGTCGCGAATTCGCGACATACAACGAAAAAAAAGCATGCAGCAAAAAAAGTATTTTTCGACAATGTAACACCTCATGGGCAGTCTCCTGAATGCGTGCAAATAGAAAACAATTGGGGGACCTTGTACTCACAATGGTTAGAAAACGGCGACGATGTGAGAGCTGTCGCACGTGGCGCGCGCAGTCCGCCCTTATACGAGATGGCGCTACAAGTCTGGAGCGCAATCACCACCTCTTTGCCGCAAACACATCACAGCCGCCGCTGTAGCCAGCAAAGGTTTCGCGAGTTGGTTGGCCAGCTTGATGCAGTATGTCGCGAAGTCGCGACAACCGGCATTAAAGGATTAATTACAGACTGAGCGCTGAGGTTAACGTAGTAGTGAACGTTTAGGGCGTTAGGCGGTGGTCGATTTCAAAGACAAACCGAATTCTGCTGTGCTTCTTTTTCTGCTGACATGAGCATGCGAGCACACTCCTACATTATATTGCACATTACTGTCTGGGGTGTGCGTTACATCTGATGTTCTGCGGAGTGCGTATTTCAACGCTATGATGGGAATATCACATTTTCTCATAATTTTTGCCGCAATACATTCGGCTACAGTAAGTACAACGGGATGACGCCTGGCAGAAAGGGGCGTGACGAAATTTGGATCTTCTTGGTGTAGATACACATGCTCAATTGCGGCTAACCTTCATAGCTGGCTCATACAAAAATTGCAACAGGGCTTAATTTCAGGAGAAATCAGCCTGCGTGACAGGCACTACAAAAGAACCAGAAAAGGAATGCAAGATAGTAGCAAGGATGCAAGATAGGATGCCTCCAATTCTATCCAGTGTAAGGACCCCGGAGCAGTGTCGTGCCAGCAGGCCACCGCCACCGCCCCCCAGATCCACCACAACCACGGCGCCCCGGGCGAGCGCCAGCGCCCCAACCCCGAAGTCCATGGACGAGCGTCGCGCCATCGACAGGCCAACCCCGACTGGCAAACCTGCAGCTGCCACAACGATATATATATATATATATATATATATATATATAGCAGAACAGAGAGATACGGGATGAGGGACTCGGTAAAGATACATATCAAGGTTGCAGTCGTCATTGGCAGTGTTATTCGGCTTTTTTCGAAATATTTAATAGGGCCGAATGACGTGTGCTTGTCACGTTTCTTTGATTCATTGATAAATAAGCGAAAATATAAGTCGAGAAAAAATGCGCCGTTTTTCCGGGAGCGGGACTCGAACCCACATCTCCGCATAACCGGTGCGGTGCGTTCGCCATTACGCTATCCCCACAGCGGCTTCTCTCTCGACTTTAAAGCGGGGTTTATATTTCCAAAAGCTCTGAGGCCGGTCAACTAGCGCCGCCCCTCGACTACCACGGGAGACGTAGAACGTCTTCTTTCCCAGCGGCCGCCACGTAGAACGTGGTCGTAGGTCGGGGTTAGCCCCTCGACTACCACGGGAGACGTAGAACGTCTTCTTTCCCAGCGGCCGCCACGTAGAACGTGGTCGTAGGTCGGGGTTAGCAATTGGCATATCCGAACTGCTGGAGCCAGTGCCCCGGCATGTAGCAGAACAGAGAGATACGGGACAAGGGACTCGGTAAAGATACATATCAAGGTTGCAGTCGTCATTGCCAGTGCTATTCGGCTTTTTTTGAAATATTTAATAGGGCCGAATGACGTGTGCTTGTCACGTTTCTTTGATTCATTGATAAATAAGTGAAAATATAAGTCGAGAAAAAATCCGCCGTTTTTCCGGGAGCGGGACTCGAACCCACATCTCCGCATAACCGGTGCGGTGCGTTCGCCATTACGCTATCCCCACAGCGGCTTCTCGCTCGACTTTAAAGCGGGGGTTTATATTTACAAGAGCTCTGAGGCCGGTCAACTAGCGCCGCCCCTCGACTACCGCGGGAGACGTAGAACGTCTTCTTTCCCAGCGGCCGCCACGTAGAACGTGGTCGGAGGTCGGGGTTAGCAATTCGCATATCCGAACTGCTGGAGCCAGTGCCTCGTAATGCATGTAGCAGAACAGAGAGATACGGGACGAGGGACTCGGTAAAGATACATATCAAGGTTGCAGTCGTCATTGCCAGTGCTATTCGGCTTTTTTCGAAATATTTAATAGGGCCGAATGACGTGTGCTTGTCACGTTTCTTTGATTCATTGATAAATAAGCGAAAATATAAGTCGAGAAAAAATCCGCCGTTTTTCCGGGAGCGGGACTCGAACCCACATCTCCGCATAACCGGTGCGGTGCGTTCGCCATTACGCTATCCCCACAGCGGCTTCTCGCTCGACTTTAAAGCGGGGGTTTATATTTACAAGAGCTCTGAGGCCGGTCAACTAGCGCCGCACCGGTTATGCGGAGATGTGGGTTCGAGTCCCGCTCCCGAAAAAACGGCGGATTTTTTCTCGACTTATATTTTCACTTATTTATCAATGAATCAAAGAAACGTGACATGCACACGTCATTCGGCCCTATTAAATATTTCGAAAAAAGCCGAAAAGCACTGGCAATGACGACTGCAACCTTGATATATATATATATATATATATATATATATATATATATATATATATATATATATGTATTTATAGATTCATAATAGAAAATGAGGGGCTCGATGAAGTAAGACAAAAATAATGATTGGCCGTCAAGAAAACCTCAGAAAGCAAAGGGGAGGATGTGGTAAGTCATTGATACAGAGAAAAGATTTGGAAGAATAGAAAATGGAAAAAAATGCCCGCCGGATGGTATCCGATCCCACGGCCTCCAGAATACCCGCATTGTGGAGGTCGCTTCCTTTCTACATAAAATGCGGTCTCTTGTTACACCATTTCTATGGTATGACGACTGTGAAGCTGCCTTTCAGTAACTGAAGTGTGCCCTAACCTCTGATCCCGCACTCGGCCATTTTGATAAAATGATAAACGCCCAATATACTGCCCACTGACGGCAGCGGACATGGCATTGGGGCTGTTTGGTTACAGAGCGGAACATCTGTTGAGCAGGCAATTGCCTACGGTAGCCGGACATTGACACCTGCCGAGAAAAATACACAGTAACAGAGCAGAAGTGCATCTCTGTAGTTTGAGCCGTTGAAAACTTTCGTCCACATCTGTACGGGCGTCACATCACTGTGGTCACGGACCATGACGCAATTTGTTGGATATCTTCCCTAAAGAACTTGACATGCTGATTCGGCCGTTGGGTACTCCGTTTACAAGAGTACAGCTTCACTGTTGTCTAGAAGACTGGTAAAAAGCCCAGGGATGCAGACACGCTTTCACGCTGCCCGTTATTCCGTGCTCAAGATGACATTCAAGCGCTTCCTGCATCCACGGCAGCCTTACGAATTGCCGCTGTGGACGGAACCACGGAATTGCCACGGAACCACTCATTGAATCGGCATCAATCAATCAATCAATCAATCAATCAATCAATCAATCAATCAATCAATCAATCAATCAATCAATCAATCACTAAACTTTTTTATTGTACTGTACATAAATACATCTGCATGGAAATATACAGGTGTGACCCCAGAACCCAAGAATGGGTTGTAAAAGGGGTCCCTATGATAAATGAGGTAATAACAGTCTGATTGAGCATTTTTTAAACAAAATACATTTTCCTGGTTTGGACAGCCAGTGCAAAGGCTTGCAATGAAATCAGGCATATAACAACGCAAAAAATCTACACTTATAAAACAGGAGAACGGTCATTGGCAAATGAAAAAAAAAATTGAAGAGTTTGGGGGAAAGGAAGAAAGAAAAAAAGGAAGAAAGATCATATTGTGAAAACGAAGCCAAATGCTGTTGCAAAAACAAACCTCTGGATGTATAAACACAACTACAAGTCTGTACTTCAGTCGAATAACATAAACACTCGGGCGTTTACTTGTTTTTTATACATATAGAACTATGGTGTGGAAGTGACGCTGTGTGGGAGTTTGTTTCATAAGTATGGAGCCATATACGTAAGGCCAAATAAACCATAGATAGTTCTAATCTCGGGTATATCTAATGTGGTTGAGCTTGTGGTTCGATGGGAATATGTAGTGGTGTGGTGAGTAATTTTAATCGAAGGACAGCCTATGATATTTTGAATTATCCTATACAGATGCAACAGGGCCCAATATCTAATACAGGTGTGTAAGGGCATTATATTGACCATTTGATATGCAAATTTAACAGATTCTTGTCTATGCAATAATAGTAATGCGCGGAGAGCTGTGTTTTGGGCGGTTACAATAGGCACAAGAGTGGTGCGATGTGTTAATCCGTAGACACTGACTACGTATGTAATGTGGGGATGTAGTAAGCTGTGGTATAGTATATTCATAGTTTTAAGAGGTAAGACATGACGTAGTTTCCAGAGCATTGAAATTTTTTTTTGTAAATCTTGCAAGCAATTGCGTCAACAAGTTTGTGCCGTAAACGTTGATTGTTTAAATGTCACCTAAGAACTTTGTGTGTTTCACATTTGCTAGGATAAAATTGTCAAGCTGTACTACTGCATTTTTTGTTAGAGGGGTGTTTTTTGCTGAAAAGACACTATAGTTACTCTTTGTTACATTCGCAACAAGCTGGTTGTGCTTTAACTATTGGGACAATTTTGATAGGACTGCATTAACTTTTTATTTAGGTCTGTTTCATTTCGGGCTCTAAGAAACATTTTAGTGTCATCTGCATATAAAACACATTGTTCTGCCAATTATGCAGGCAGGTCATCGATGTAACACAGGAAAAGAAAAGGTCCTGAAATTGACCCTTGTGGTACACCAATATTTGGGGTTAGTCTCTGTTATGAAGCATCGTTGACGACGACATATTGCTCGCGGTTTAACAGATAGCTTCTGATATGTTCCAGAGGTGTTCCACGTGCACCGTATTTTTCTAACTTTGTTAATATTACTTTGTGATTTATCATGTCAAATGTTTTCGGTAAATCCATGAACATGCCGATTATAAGTAATTGCTTTCAATACTTTGCTTGGTTTTTTCAACTATGTTAAGTAGCGCCAGCTCTGTCGACTTTTCTTTCAAGTAACCGAACGGCTCTTGCGCGTATAGACCGTTTGATATAAAGAAGTTATCGAAACGAGACAGCATAGCTTTCTCGGCAAATTTTGACAGTGGTGATAAGATTAATACCGGTCGATAGTTTTCTGGATTTGTTTGGATTTCTTTTTTGATTATTGGCACAATGTTTAATATTTTAAGCCTTGTTGGAAATTTACCCGTGGTGAACATGTCGTAAGAAAATGCGCTAAAGATTATTTTATATTGTTTGCGCACTTTTTCAGCATTGAAACTGAATTGTCATCATAGCCTACTGGTGCAGTGTGTTTTAAATTTAAAATTACTTTAAATTTCTTGTGCATCGACTGGTCGTAGAACAAGGGATCTAGCACTGTTTTTGCCTTTTCTGTGGTCAATTAATGCTTCCCCAGAAAAATTTTGTATTATTTAACGTCACCGTGGCGAAATAGTTAATAAATTCTTCTGAAACTGCAGTCCTAGTTATAAACATGCTACCATTTACAATAAGTTTTGCTACAGCGTTGACAGCGGTTGTTTTGCTTAATGCAGAAATAATTACCTTCCAGGTTGCGCTGGTGTTTCCATTCGCTTGCTGTATTCTCAGGTGGAAGTAGTTGCGTTTTGAAACATTATTAGGTTCGTAAGCAACTTATAGTAATTGTACTTGTTTTGTAGAGAAACTTTGCGGGGATTGCGCTTTAGTGTTTTGTACATATTGTTGCCATGGTTGATTGATTTTAAAAGCGCAGTCGTTAACTATGGGTAACCAGCAAAGGTCTGACACTTACTCCCGAAACCTCAATGACCTGTTAGACGGTTCCGCTCAACCACGCAATAGTCGTTCACACAGCCAGCTCCGCCAATTTCGATTCAATAATGGAGCCCTTTACCCGTACAACTACCACCCTACAGCCGACCGATGGGTGCCCGTCATTCTCCGTGCCCTCCAACGCAAAGTTTTTGAGACGTTTCACGACGATACTACCGCGGACGACCTTGCCTTCCACAAAACCCATGATGGTACCAAAAGCCGCTTCTTCTGGCCCGGCCTATGCACCTCTGCTGCCAAACACGCTGCATCGTGTGTAATGTGCCAGCAGTTCACACGTCCGACTTCGGGGCCCACAGGAACACTCCAACCACTGCCGTGCCCCTACTCTCCTTTTGAGGTTGTTGGTATCAACGTCTACGGTTCTCTACCCATCACTTCGGCTGGACATCAGTCGAACATTACCGCGGAAGATCGCTTGGCACGATTCGTGGAAGCAGCTCCCATTCGCACGGGCTGCGCTTTAGAGGTGGCTGAATTCTTTTAGATGCGACCCATCTCATGCTCAGGGCTGTGTACCTCGCTCCCTTGTTGTCCGCCGTCCGCACTCTACTGCGCATGCACGTCTCTTCAGTTCTATCAGCATTTGGGCTGTCGTCGGCGCAGTCCACTATAAAGAGAAATGGTTAGGTGGCGCCCGGTTTCGATCCCACGACTCTCTGGCCGTAACGGGAGGTACGTGGCGCTCTTCCAACGGCGCTACGAACTGAGGAGGGATTATGTGTTACGAGCGCGCCTTGTGTCCTTCACTCATTTAAACTACGTCAAGAAGCTACTGATACAACGAAGACACGCGAAGCTGAACGTCAATGAAAACGACGAACTGAAAACTTTAGACGAGGATATTGAATTTCCTGCGGGAAAGCTGTGGCGCCGAGCGCCACGCGCCCTGCAGCTCAACCAGACAAGAGGACGAAGAGGGCGGGCAGCGGGGTAGGAGTGTGAGCACGCAATAAAGACCGACGAGAACCAGGACGTGTTAGTTCAGGTACCGCGGGTGTGGGTCTCTTTGCTGTTTCTACATTTCTCTACATTTCTATGTCTCTACATGGGGGTTCACAATACGTTCCCATTCGTGCTCCGATAAATGAAACAACATAACTGCAAAACAATAAAACCTACACGGAACCTTTATGATGCTTCGCATGCTCCTCATGGCTCCCCACGGGAAGATGGCGTACTTTTTTGAAGACGGTATTCCTGCGACACGACACGGACCACCCCAAGTGCTCCTTAGTGACCGAGGCCGGGTATTTCTTTCGGCCGTGCTTGCAGAAGTTCGTCGCGCCTCCAAAACTGTACATAGAACCGCGCCCAGCACCACTCTCAAACTAATTATTTGGCCGAACGTGTCCATCGCAGGCTTTCTTATATGATTTCCTGTTTTATTCAGCCCGACTATAAAAACTGGGACGTCATTTTCTCCTTTGTCACCCACGCCTATAATACAGCGGTTCAACAAGCCACAGGATTTTTTCTATTCTTCCTTGTCCATGGCAGCCCACCTTCGTCTATTCTCGATCATTCTTTCTTGACTGCGCCTGTGCCCTCTGCATCCTACATTCTCGCTGACGTTATTTCTGAGCCTGTCTTATAGCCGCCTCCTCGCTCGTCTCAGGACGAAGGCTTCAGAGGAACACCGCAAGTCACACTATGACGCTTAGCACCGCGTTGTCTCGTTTGAACCCCGCGATGAGATCTTACTTTCTACTCTGCTCTGGACCCCACGGCACTGCGAGAAGTTCGTGTCCCGCTTCGTAGGCCCTTACATTATACAGGAGCGGACTTCCCAGGTAAATTACCGCGTTACGCCCACCGCTACTGTCACCGACTGCCGTTGTCGTGGCACTGAAGTTCTACACGTTTCCCGGCTGAAGCCTTTCAACTCCCAGCATTCACCTTAAGCGCCCGAGTCGGCTGCTTCAGTCCCGAGGGAAATGTTGTAAGCACTAAATAAGGCAGTACACTAGCCCAATTGCTTCCTTGGAGTAGTCACGCTTCTCCTGCGCATTCACGTAGACGGAAGACGTAATGTCACGACGGCACATGGTTGGTGCTTGGATGGGAGTCTCGTCGTTGTCGCACTGTACCGGTCGTGTATGCCATTCAGGTGGCTGTGTTGCGGAGCACACGTTGTGGAATTGTGTCAGAGAAGGGCTCAGAGTGGGCTTAGATGAGGGTGGCGTCAATCGTGAAGGGAGGGAGGCCGCCGCCTCGGTGCTGTGCCGATCACCGGCGCCTTCTTGGGGTGAGGTAGTAATAGACAAGGTGGTTGGTCTGTGATGGCGCCAGTGGCAAGATTTGTCACTGATTGTTCGGCTGCCGCGCTGAAGGGCAGGGTCAGCGGGACCACGCTAGGGACAGGGGGACAATGCAGTGGACGATGCTGATGGCGAAGAGAGTCAATGTGAGGTGGTTATGCGTGCGTGGAACGTACGGGCACATCTTCAGCTGCAGACCGAAACAGGTCTTTCCGAAAGCCGTAGTGCGTGGGCACGGCAGCCCTAAGGTCATCATAGGGCCTTTCGCTGGGCTGTGGTAGGTCGAGAACGCCGCGCAGCTCGAGTGGAAGCGTCTCCCAAATGATGGAGTGTTTAATGGCTGTATGGTGACCTAGTTCAGTGAGAACGTAGTTTCAATTTTAATAAACCAACCTTGGATATTCATTGTTTCGAATTCCGGTATCGGTGGGTCCCCCCGAGTCACCATGTAGGTGTGCCGCAGGCCGGGGGACAGGACCGGAACGTCCGGGTCACCACTATGTAAGAAGCAGACGTGAAGCGGATGCGGCTTCCCTCATTTATTTAGGTCGCGTAAGGCCGGCCAGAACTAGTGGCTTCCCAGCTGCTCAGCCGCCTTACATCTGTTTCGCATGGAACCACCCAAGTTCCAGTCCACCCCGCTGATGATAATCTTGGTACTGATGGGGACTATGGCGATGGTGTCGCTAAAAGTTTGATTAGTAGGACAAGCTAGCTCTGGAGTCCTCGCGCAGGTCTCGAAGCAGAGGGTTCTCCATGGGGCGGCTCTGATGACTAACCTTTGCACGTAGACCTAGTCTGGGATACATGCCATTTGAAAGTCAGCCTCGGTCTCAGTTGAGCACACACCCTTTCGCCTTCCAATGGCCACTATCTCTGTTACAATTATCCCCCGCGGAAAAAAGGAGTCATCCTTGACGAATCAAGGGAAAGCGAGGACGAGTGAGTCATAATACTGCTCAAGGCGCCGAACACGAAATGTCTCGCGGCTACAACGACGAAAATGTGTTGGAAGAGAGACCGGTACAACGACGTAATATACGGGTAAAGTTCACTCGACGACTTGGTTGGATCCCTCGTATTTAGCTTGTAGTTTGCACCAAAGGCCAGGGATATTGGATGGTGTCCACAGCCAAACGAGGGAGCCAGCAATGTATGTAGAGCTCCGCTGGAAGCATCGTGGTGGGACTTCTGGCGTCCTTTGTCTGCGGTCGTGAACAATCTCACCAGTTTCTGGTACTCTTCGGCATGCTTGGCAATTTGCGACACTGGTGCACACTGACGCATTCGGGTGGTATGGTAGTATTGTGTCTAATGGACGCGATGGGTCACGTCTGTATAATAAAAAGAACACCGGGAATCCCGTCGTTGTTTGCGTCGCCGTATTGAAGGCGTTAGTGACGAAAGGCAGGACTAAATCCCTGTTGGAATAGTAGGGTGAAACGTACTTTGAAATCGTGTAGCCGAATGTACTGTTGAAGCGCTCAGTCAGTCCATTAGGTTGCGAGTGATAGTAGGAGATCTTTTTATGAACGACTCGGCATTCTGTCACCAGCGCCTCTCAGACGTCTGACAAGAAAACGCGTTCCCTGTCACTCAAAAATTCTCTCGGCGCTCCATTGCGAAGTACAAAATGCTGAAGGGGAACGATTCGACGTCGCGGGCGGTGACAGTGGGTAGTGCGGCTGTTTCTACATACCTCTTTAGGTGGTCAATCGCGACCATAATCCATCGGTTGCGTGTAGCCATGGTGGGGAGTGGACCACATATATCGATACCGACACGTGGTAGCGGCTGCAGTGGGACGTTTGGGTGTTGAGGGGGAGACTTGCGACAGTGGCAATCTGTACATGGGCGGATGTACTGCGTTACAAACGTATATATTCTATGCCAGTATTAGCGCAAATACAAGCGCTGGTATGTTTTGAGCACCCCAGCGTGCACGCACGTTGCATCACCGTGCTAGTGAGAGCAGAAATCAGATCTAGGTTGGCCAGGGACGACGAGTAACCACTTCACGCCCTGAGATGAGCAGTTGCGGCGGTAAAGTAGGTAGTACCGAAGGGCGCAGGGCGAAGCCTGGCGGCGCAGCCACGAGAGGCTGCAACGGTTGACGGACTCGACAAATATTGATGGACAGAAGCAATCCGCTGGTATTTATGGTGTTACGCAGCCATGTCAAGTGAGGCTAGGGATGCCACGGCACTATGTGTCATATATGAACGCTCATCGTCCGACACCATGGGTGATCTGGACAGGGCATCAGTGGTCGGCGTCCGGACCGGTTTACGACTCGAATGTCGTCCTCCTGCAAAATAAGAGCCCAACGACCGAGTTTGCCGGAAGGGTATTTGAGTGAAGACCACCAGCAGAGGGCATGGTGGTCCGTACCGACGTTGAAGGGATGACGGTATAGGTAAGGGCTAGACTTCTTAATTGCCCAAACGATTGCCAAACATTCTCTGTTAGAGAATAATTATATTCCGCCTTCATCAGAGTGGGGCTGGGGTATGCGCCGATATATTGATGGTAGCCAGATTTCCGCTTAGCGAGCACGGCTCCAAGACAAACACCACTCGCATCACTGTGCACTTCAGTAGGTTCAACTGGGTGAAAATTGCGCACCGTTGGGGCGTCGTAATCAGGCGCCGCATGGTCAAAAATGCGGTGTGAAACGCAGCCGACCACTGGAGACGATCGTTGTGTCCGCTGTGGAGCTGCGTTAAAGGGGCGATGATGGTGCGAAAGTTCGGACAAATTGCCCAAAATCCGAACACAAGCCGATAAAGCTTCGGAGGTCTTTCGTAGTGGCCGGTATAGAAAAATCTACCACTGCACGAAGCTTGTCCGGATCTTTAAGGACGCCGTCTTTGGACGCAACATGGCCCAAAATTGTTGGCTGGCGAGCAGCAAACCGGCACTTGTTCATTTTCAGTTGCAACCTGGCTAAAGGGAGGCAGGTCAACACTTGTTCAAAGCGCTCTAGGTGCGTGTCAAAATGTGATGAAAACACAACAATGTCATCCACATAACCAAGACACGTTTTCTACATAAGGCCACGTAAAACGTTGTCCATCATTCGTTCGAAAGGGGTTGGCGCATTACAAAGCCCAAAGGGCATCACGTTAAATTCATAAAGACCGTCATGTGTAGCGAACGTTGTTTTTGAGTGATCGGCATTAGCCCTCGGCACTTCCAAGTAACCAGACCGCCGGTACAAGGAGGAGAAAAACTCGGCACCCTGTAGGCAGTCAAGAGCATCGTCGATACAGCGTAGCGAATAAATGTCCTTGCAGGTAACCTCAATTAGGCGGCAATAAGCCACGCAGAAATGGATCGACCCATCTTTTTAGTGAGCAGTACCACTTGAGAGACCACGAGGTCGTACAGGGTTGGATGACGTTACGGGTAAGCATATCGAACACTTCCTCGTCGATCACGTGGCAATCCACAGGTGACACGCGCTATAGTCTATGCTGCAGTGGGGCGTGGGAGCCGGTGTCTATTTCATGTGAAATGGCCGACGTGCATCCCACAGTGGTTTTCACGCAACCAAATGAGTGACGAAAACTCTGGAGGAGGGCGATGAGCTTGTCGCTTTAATACGAGTTAAGGCCCTTGTCCACAGACTGCAGGAACACATCCGGGCTTGACGCGTGCGCAGCACAAATTGTGCGAACAGGGAGGAGCGATGGTTCGTCGGGAACAGCGTTCACGTGAGAAGGGTCAACAGCTTCCACACCCCCTAGACATTTCCCGTGGAACCAGGTGGTCGTGCAAAGGATGGGTTACAGATGATTAAGCTTCCACCAGACTGGATGTGGATGACAGCGGAGGGTAGAGACAGACATTTGAGCGAGAGGGACGACTTAGAAGGCGTGAAAACCAGTTTTGTCTTCCACAATGCGCTTAACAGGCACTATAATAGAACATCTCGAGGTAAATCCATATCTCCCGAAACAGTTTACTTGGTCGACTGCTCGTTCGGCGGCGGCTCGTAGAACGGTAGGAGTTCAACTGGCACACGTACGCAATCGATGATGGCTTGATCTCGGGAGAGGAAGTCCTAGCCGAAGATGATATCCTGTGAACATCATGAAATAACAATGAATTCGATGACGTATGTGACGTCTTGGATGAGACACCGAGCGGTACACATGCCCAAGAGTTTATTCTCTTGCGCGCTCGCGGCCCGAAGGGTAAGATGAGAGATAGGCACCTTAACTTTCCGTAATAGGCGGCGTAGACGTTCACCCAACACTGACAAAGCGGCGCCAGTATCAATAAGCGCGAGGGTGACGACACCTTCAGAATTCGTCTATACCATTGGACGGGTCAGGAGTTCTTTCCTCGGAAACTTCGGCCATTGGTTTCCCTCAGGTGTCGAATTCTGGATAGAATAGGGCGGATGGTAGGCAGAGTACAAAATTCTGTGCCTGACTCAATTCTCTATAGGGGTTGTACAGTTACGGCCCATAAGAAGGCACTCGATGGATGTCGCTAGCAGGTGGTGGCCGCCAACGGCACTACCTACCGGCATTTCCGGGAATACAGCACGCGTAACAGATAGGGAGGTTGGTCGGGTGTGCACCAGGGGTTCAGTGGTTTAGGTGGTAGCGAGGGTAACGCGTCAACCACTGGTCTCTCACGTACTGGTAGGCATGTAAAGCAACCGGCTGCAGTTGCGGGACCACCGAAGCGTAACTTAAGAGGAGCGATCCAGGGATGGGGGGAGGGCAGCCGCGGTCAGTGGTGGTGCGATGGGCTCTGCCACCATTAGTTCAAGGGGCACTGTCACTTGTGGTTCGAACGGAGGCGACACTGGTGCTGCGATGGGTGCTACCATGGGGGCCGGCACAAGTGTAGATTGGCGAACTGCACGGAGCGCCTCGGCAACTTGCTTTCATATCACTCGGCGTACAGTCAAAGGCAGCGAAGGCGAAGACACAGGCTTATAAGCACTGGGAAGCACAACATCTGTCGAGCAATTTGCTCGCGAACGAACTCTTAGATGAGCGGACGAAGAGAAGAAAGGTCACGAGGTATTGTGAGCGATGAAAGGTATCCCCGTGAGCACTCCTCGTTGGCGACGTGTGCTGGCGAGAAACAACACGCTAATTACGCAGTTCATCTTAGCTCAGGCACCATGTAATGATTACGTCCAAAGTCGGTGGGTTCTTCTTTTGCAGAATCTGAAAGTCTAACTCTTCTATCCCTTTGAGAACATGTCTTATCTTGTCGCTCTCTGGCATCGCAGGGTCTACTCGCTTGCATAGGTCTACAATGTCCTCGATGTACCTTGTGTAACTTTCATTGTCCTTTTGGGGTCGGACGCGCGGGCATTGGTTTGCGCGAAGCTTGCGTACAGAGGGGTGACCAAACGCTGCCAGAAAAGTCATTTAATGGCCGGCCAAGTCTGCATTTTGGGTTCATTGTTATAAAATACGACTCAGCTAGTTTGTCGAAAGACAAGAAAGGCGTTGTTGAGTTTGTTAATACCGTCCAAGCGGTTGTGGTGCTCCCCCGTTCGTATGTTGAGAGCCAATCCTCCGCATCGATGTCGTCGCTGCCGATAAAACGCAGGTAGTGCAGCAACTGGTCGCTCCGCTTACATGACCCTTGTTACACTGGCTTATATCACAAGCCTTGTTGCGACCAAGTTAGGATGCTCACTACGCGTTGTTTCTATTGACCACCAGGCCACATTTTCTACCTCTGTGCCTCACATTGTACTCATTCTTAAACACATGATGCCCAGGCTATTGCAGGCGGCTTCTCCGAGAATAAATCAGTGTCAGATTCAGACGTGAATAGCAGACGTCAGACGTCAGATTCAGACGTGAATAGACGTGATGTTCAGATTGTTAGTAATGACGAGGTTGCAACAAATGCCCCGGCTGCCGACATCGACAATTCCTACGTCATGGAAGTAAAAGACGTTTCTACAACAAAGATTCTCCCCACAAAACAGAAGAGGCGCATCTCCCCAATAGATGAAGCTAAGGTGCCACGTTGCAATCCAGCCAGCAAAAAGGTGTCCACTGCGACTGTGACGAATGGGACTGATCTACTCGGGGTCGTTTTTGTGCCAACAATACACGAATCGCTGTGCCCTCTCTGAAGGTTGTTCAGTGAAACTGCAGCTCCATGAATTCTTCTGATCATCTCAAGTGGCTAGTGGCAAATTATATTCTTGGTGTTGTCCTCCTTCAAGAACCCTGGCTTAATACGGACAACGTTTTTAGTTCGAGAAACTATCAGGACTTTAGTTAAGACAGCAATTGCAGAGGGGGTGGTTTACTAAACTTAGTTTCTTCAAAACTTTGTCACAGATCAATTACCTCGTTGGAACTGATGTCACCCAGCGGCGAAGTAGTCGCAGTAGACTTAGTTATTCCTGGGATGCCTCCCTATCTCCCTCTTCATGGTGTATTTTCCGTTAGGCTTCCTCAAATAGATAAAGTGGAATGTTTCATGCCCAGTAAATCGAGATTTATTGTTGTTGTCGGTCACTTCAATGCTCACCACGTTTTTTGGGGCTTCAAAATAAATTCTCCTAGTTTATATTTCTGGCACTGGCTGGAGGAGCGTGGCCTTTGCTTGCATACTTCCCAGGCAATTGCATTTTTACGTGCGCGATATCGATCGCCCTTAGACGTATCCTTTTCCTCAGGTAATGCACAAGTGACGTCCTCTGGCACATTACCCTGCGGTTCAAACAGTGATCATTTTCCTCTGATGTTTACAGTATGTATCCCCTTATTAAAATATGGGTCAGAACGCAAAAATGTATTAATCGAATTTATCAGGGGGCACTGCGGGATTGAATTACGTGAGCGCGGGCCACTGATCCGTGGTAGAAGCTCAGCGAACAATAGAGCCCTTGCGAGCAGCAACAAAATCCGCTGAATTCGCAGTGATGTGTTCCACAAAGACTGTTGTCTTTAACTAGTGGAGTAGTGATTGTAGACGAGATTATCGTCATAGAAAAACCGCTGTGAGGTCCCTCCTGCATAATCTTTTTCCGTTAACTTGGCTAAACTACAAGTACATGGCAGCAGCGTTCAAACGTACAGTTGCTAAAGCTAAAACGGATCAAGATAGAAAACTCAATGACTCTCTTTCGAATTCTAAAAATAATGCAGCGCATTATAAGTTATTACAGTCAATCGGCCGGTGTCTTTCTATCAGTTACAGCCATCAAAGGTTTTGACTCTTGCTGAAGAAACCCAGTTTCATAAGCATTCCGCTAGAGCACTTGCGGTTCGGTCTTCTCGCTGGAGTAACTATCGCGTAAGCAATCCTAGAGAAACTGTATATTTTGTGCCAGTATCATCTTTTGATATGGCGGATGCCCTGTTCATCACACGATCTGTGGCACCGGGGATTGACGGCGTGACATTTGGGTATATTCAATTTTTGGTAGACGAATTCGAACCAGTTTTATTGATTGTGATAAATTTGTCCTTCAATTTTGTTCGATTTCACAAAACTAGAAAGTGTCCGAGATACTTTTGCTCCAAAGAAAGGCAGGTCAGTGTTCAGATTTATACAACTTAACAGCGATTACTCTTACTTCTATCCTGATAAATTTAAACTGGGAAATAGTTTTCAAGTGGATGACTTCTTTTATGCAGGACAAGCAAAAACTTATTCCTGCTCTGGTTGGTTTAGTGCGGGGATGTTCTATTTGGAATGCTAACGTGGACTTGACGGCGAGAATTCGCTTAGGACAAAAATTAAAAGTGGTGTCGGGCATTAGCGACATTACATTAAGCTAAAGCTTATGACAGTGTCGAGCGTATCTTATTGAACCAACTGACCCATGTAAACCTACCCCCTGCACACCTTTTTGCTTGGATTATGGGGTTTTTTAGCCTAGCGGGAATTCTTTTGCTCAAACAGAATGCTATTTTCAAGATTTCTTCAAACTGGAGGTGTGGTTGTAATATGGTTTTTATTGCGTTTACTTTTAAACATACTTATGAATGACATTCCTCTACTCCCAGGTGTAACAACCAATGTTTATGCGGATGATATAGTGTGCTTTGCGGCCGCACTCGACATTCATTCGTTGTATTAACGTTAGCAGGCCAACCTATATCTGTTGGAGACAAGGCTTGACAGCATTCATTTAACAGTAAATATGTCGAAGAGCGCTCTATTTGTATTCATGGTTGCGGTTCCAGTGTCAATTTCTCCCACTTACAAAAAGCAACTTATTCCGCATATAGTTTCACTGAAGGATATTGGTAATGCGCACCCTTTTTCTTGATTGGCTTTCATATATGAATGTATCAGTCAGTAAAGCGGGGAGGGCTTTGGGCGTTGTGACACAGTTTTGCAGTAGTACCGTTCCTACATCCAGCCAGCCGTGGAGTTTGGCTTCGTTTTGTTTTGCAATTGCCCTGTTTACAAACTATGACCCCTATACCTGTTAGAGTGGCGCGTCCTTCGAATTTGCCTTTGCCTACCCCGGTTCGTCTCGAACCGGGTGTTGTACTCAGAGGCGCGAATTCGTGAACTCATGTTTCGAATTCTCTTGCTGAGAGTTCACACTCACCGCCGCATATACGAAGTGCCCTCTTGTCCTACTAAACCTGTACTTATTTGTGAACCGAGTTTTTTTTTTACTTCTTCATGGCCGCAACAGCTTTCTCGCCAAAGAGCAATTCGTTCGAGCATGCCTTGATTGCATTTAGGTTTGGTTATCTCAAGTTATCGTAGTATTACTTTTAAAACCACCTCTTTTCTGCTGCAAAACATCTCCCACGGTCTAGAATTATCACTCTTTTAAATGACTATCTAAGTATCCTGATTCTACGATGATTTGCAATGACGCATCTGAAAAGAGCGAGAAAGCTCGAATAAGTATTTTTTCACAATCTCTAGATTGGAGTTATTCGATACGAATACGAGATTACACAGCCGTTTTTATGGCAGATTTTTTAACAATAGCTCTCGATCTATGTAAAGTACCACAGCATGTATCAGAAGCCATCATAGTATCAGATTCAGTTATATCACCATTTGGTTTCTCTTCCGGCTCTCCGTTGTACCACCCATTACTGTTTTTGGTTTCAAGGCACGTGATGAAGTAGGTTTGGCTTGGGTCACTGCCCTTACGGACATCAGGGGGAACAAGCCTGCAGATCATTTAGCTAATCTCGCTTTTACAGCTCGCATTCAATTCGGCATACTTAATCTGCCTCTTTTTGCATCTTCAAAATCTCGACGTTATTGGCACTCAGATGCTACTCGCTCAGACGCACTGCAATTTTTCAAGAGCACCAACAAATAAATTTCGGGTGGAATGTTCCTTTTTGAGGTTCTCGGCAATGCAAAGTGACCTTCACCGGGCTTCGCTGCAGGATTCCAAGACTAAATTTCTATCTGTTTATAACAGGTTTTTACCTGATGAACTATGGCTGCGGTACCAGGTACCGAAAATATTCGAACATTTTTTTTTCGTCTATCGGAGCGCTCGTCAGCTACGCAGCTGTTTTTGAAGGACCCAATTCAACGTTAGGGTTGACTTTATCGGTTCAAGTTATATTATCTATTGGGGCAATAAATTTTGGGTAAGCAAAAGGGGATAATTATATAAGTGTATTCAAGCCGGAAGAACTACCGTGAGGTGTAGTTGAGCCGTCAGTAAAAATGTGGGCCATATGTAATATTGGACATTGATTTGGGCAAGAGCGAGTTGTAGAAGGCAAAATTGTGGCAGAGGTTTCTTTGAGTTGGGACGAGGTATACTCATGTTTATGCAAAGGGGTGAGTGAGTGCAGGCAGGGAAATCAGACGGCATGGTTTGTCGTGCTTGAGAGGGTACAGGAATGTTTATAGAGTTTATCATTTCTCCAATGCTGGAATATGTGTTGCGCTCTACATTACGGCCCAAGAAATTGGTTTGTGAGTGCAACCGATGTCTCCGGAATATACGAACTGTTTCCTTCAGCCAGAGAGCATCCAAGGGCAAGCAACCAGCCTCCGCAACTGTACCGGTGCAGGAAGTGCCCTTAAGCATACCAAGACAGGCGCGCAGACAATTATTTCTTGCTCCGTCGAGTTGCTTTTTGGCTGAAATCGACAACTGCTGTAAAACACGTAGGATGTACCGTAGCAAGCCATCGATTTCAGCCTTGCAGAGCAGCACCATCGATCGACAGTTACTGCGCCAGCGGCTGCCGGTAAGGTACCGAATAACTTGCGACACTGCAGAAACTCGAGAACGTAGTCTGTCGACTTTAGGGGCCCACGAGTGGTTCCTGTCAAGAGTTATCCCGAGGTGTCGTTGGGTGCGCACTTAATTCAGCCGATGACCCCAAAGGATTAACGGGAATTGAGTATTCCCTTGCAGGTTAATGCCATGGCTACGCTTTTTTCAGGGGAGACGGAGACCCTCGGGCGCAAGGCAGTCAGATATATTTTTAGAGCTTTCTGGAGCGTCTTTGGTGTATGGCGACGAGACCTGGCTGCACTCCAAGTGCAAATGTCATTGGCGTAAATTGTTAATTTCACGCCAGGAGGCAGGACACGATTCAGTTGTATTAGCGCGAGGTTAAACAGCAGCGGGCTCAAACCTACTCCTTGAGGTACTTCTTTCTCGATAATGTGACATGAAATAGGGCTTTCCGGTGTACTCATAAAAAGTTGTCGTCATTCCAGGTAGCTTGATATGCATGAATACAACCTCCCACCAAACCCAAGACCAGCAAGGGACTCAAGAACGGCTGTATGAAAAACCGAATCAAATGCCGTCTTTATGTCTAAAAAGATCACAGTTGGTATGTGCTCACTGTGTAATTCTTCTTCTAGTGACGCCACAAGAGCACGGATGCTTTCGAGGGCAGACCGGTTTTGACGAAAGCTATTCATTTCATGCAGACAAAGCTTACTGCTTTCGATGTACCAGGACATGATTTTTCTGATACAACATAGTAGGGCTGTGGGACGAGTCGAGTTAGTTGTTTTCCGGGTTTTATGATCGCTGTAAATTTGGCCGTTTTCCATTTTGTAGGTACAGTACCACGCAGCCAGGTTGAGTTGTAATACTCCACTAGGCGTAAGCGCGAGTGATGAGAGAGGTGGTAAATACCATTCAGCCGCTTCTTTCTGGGAAATTCTCTTATGCAATTACAGCGCCCTGAATGAATGCAGCTGCTGGCCGTAGTTTCGCATGCCCTTTAGTAATCGCCATATCCATGAGAGAGGCTGGCGCACATCTAAATTAGTGCAGAAATCGCGCCACCGTTGCCGACCTAACTTTTCCCAGTAGCGTCTAACAAGTCTTTGAGCTTTGCCAGCCTGCCTAAGATCGTCTAATTGTTTTGTACGACGAGTCTTCCACTCAGCGCACCTACGTATAGCACGCAGCCGTTCGTATTCTCCATCTTTTTTACATCTAAGCACCTCCTCACGACGCTCGAGGACTCTTTCAGACAACTAGCCATAGTTGGTTTTAGGTGTTTGTCGGAAGTTGCGGTGGTGATCTCCCCGTCGACAAGGTTATTCAATGCTTCGAAGTCTGTGCGCCTGAATTTTGTTTCACATCAAGACACAGCTACGTCGTGGTAAGATGTTAAAATTGGGAAGTGATCGCTGCCTCTTGTCTCCAGGTCAGTACACCAAGTAAAATTTGGGATGAAGTTTTTGGAGGAAAACGAAAAATCAATGCAGCTGCTGAGTGTGGGATTTTTTATGTAAGTAATGCTGCCGTCATTTAGCGGTTCAATACCCATTTTTATAAGTAGTTACGCAAGCCCTGCTTCACGGAAATTTGTTCGTGCACTTCCCCATATTTTATTGTGTGCGTTGAAGTCCCCACAGAAGATATGGGTGGGGATATACTTGCGACGCCGTTTTCAAGCCTAGAAACATGCAAGGCTGCACCTGGTTCCAGATAGGCAGCAATAAACGTAAACCATTGAGTTACAATAACAGTATTGACACACACATATTCCTCACTGTCATGAGGTGGCACGGTAAACTCTGCAGCCCGTATCTCTTTGCGATAACCTATCAGCAGGCGGCTGACGCCTGTCAAGCGGTGCGAATGCAGAAAATAGTAATTTTTGAGACAAATTAATGGCCAACGCGGGACTCTGAGATTACAATACACTGGAATTGATATGTCTGTACAGGTTAACGAAAATTGGCAAGTTTTGAGCCCAAGCCACGGGCATTTTATTGAATATTGTGCAGTTCTTGCTAAAAACACTGTTGGAGAGGTGGTCGCCAATTTAGACTTCATTGCTGTATCTCGAAACCACGCTGCGGCGTTTCGAAGGAGAACGACACAAGGTGCACAGAGCCAAGACCGCCTCGACTTCAGGACATCTTTTTAGAAGAGGGGTCAGCTTGAAGCAGGGCCTTTATAGCCGCAAATAGCATAGTAATGACAAAACTCACAACATCTTCATGGGTAGACTGGTGTGCCGCCTTGCCATGTTCTTTATGAGGACGTCGCTGCGGTGATGGAGTTGATATTTCCTCATTTCGTCGACCGGCAAAGCCTTGTCCTACCGCCTGGAACGAACAACCTCATCCACGTCCGCCGATCTCCATGCACTTCAACAAGCCCTGCGCTACATTCTTCGTCAGCCACCAGCAGTATTGGCTATATTCACGGACTCGAAGGCAGCGTTGCAAAACATACGGCGCGCCAGCTGTTTCAGCCTTCACGAGCATGTATCCCGTAGCGTCATGTACCTGCAATATCTCGCCTTTCTCGCTGGTCACTGAGCGACCTTACAATAGATGCCTGCACATTGCGGCATTCTCGGCAACGAGAAAGCGGATACGGCACCTCGCAGAGGCCTACAGCTGCAAAATGTAAGACAGATTTCTTTTACATAATGTGAGGCCGCAGCCCTAGCCAAGGAGCTTGCGTTAGAAGAGCGAAACGACCTCTGGTCATGTTCCAAAACTCGGCACCCTTTCCTGCACCATATCGACCCTGGACTCAGAATGAGGCTACAAGAGCCCCCGCACGGGGCACCTTGAGCAATCTTGGTGACGGTACTGGCGATACCGCGGACCCCGAGCCCCCAAACATAAGCTGGATCCAACCGTGGCGATGTGTTTATAGGTGGAGGGTTAGAAACCACGAACGGTGGCCGTCGGAGCCCAGGTCAAGCTCCGGCGGATGGGCTCCCTGTCTGTTCACCAGGCAGGGAGCTCCGGGACCTCTTTGACTACCAGGGTAAGGTCAAGGAAGAAAGTACCCCCGTCTCCCTGCTTTTTCCTATGCTATATGGATAAATCAAACCCCCCCCAGACGTGATCGGCCCCCTAAAAGGGGCCGCACCGAAGTATCTTTTCCTTCTTTGCCTTCTATCTCGCTCCCAAAGCAAGATAACTACCCTCGTTTTTTGATCATGGAATCTGTGGACAAATCGAAGCCGGTTTCTTCTCAATCGGTATTTCTTGTTTCTAAATACCTTGAAGGTATCACCGGCAAAATATATGACGCCAAAAAACTCAGAACTGGTGAAGTGCTAGTTGAAGTTAAAACCAAGCAGCAATCCACAATCCTCCTGAAACAAACCCGCATGGCAGATTTGGAGATCAGGGTCACACCCCACCGCAGCCTCAACAGTTGTCAAGGTGTGATCTCTGAGGCAGATCTCCTAACCGAGACAGAGACTGATCTGCTCGAAGGCCTAAAAGAACAAGGCGTGACAGCAGTAAGGCGCATCGTCATCAGGAGAGAGATAACAAAGAAATACCCACCAAACATCTGATTATGACTTTCGACCGCTGCACACTGCACGAGCATATCAACGCAGGTTTCATCCGTTGTTCTGTCCGGCCATACATCCCGAACCCGCGGCGCTGTTTTAAGTGCCAGAGGTTCGGGCATGGTATCAACTCCTGTCGTGGCAGAACAACATGTGCCAAACGTGGCCAGCATGATCATCGATCTGACAACTGCACTGCAACCAATCTTACCTGCCCGAATTGCCAGGGTCCACATGCAGCATACTCTCGCGCCTGTGAAAAGTTTCAACAAGAGAAAAAAATCATTAACATAAAGGTAACAGAAAACATCACCTTCCCCGAGGCGCGAAAGAGGTTCGCCTCTTTTCCCCTGGGGAGGTACGCCGACGCAGCTCGCCGGGGGGCGGAGCGGCGTCTGGTTTCGGCGGGGACCCAGTACCGCGAGTCGGACTTGGTCCCACCCCCACCCCCCCCTGGGTTGCCTCTGGCGGCCCAACCCGCCACCGCACCGCCTGCTAAGTCAGCAGCGGCTGTGGTGGCATCCACGTCCGTTGGGGATGCCACTGCACCCTCTGTTTCCTCCTCTCCACCGGCCCAAAGCACACGCAAGGGCACGGAGATGGAGACGGAGGCAGTCGCAGCGACCCCCTCCCCCACCTCACTGCCTGTGCCACCTGTGGTGCTCCCCACGCCTTCGGCACTGGCAGCGCAGGCAAAGAACACCCGAAAGGGTACCACGTCAAGGGGGCCCAGTCCGCTGGCCACCCCCTTGCCATCAGATGACGACATGGACGTCGAGCCCTTCCGGCTTTCATCGCAGCGGAAGGAACAGGCTGCGACGTCCAGGTCAGTAGAGAAGGTCAGAAAACCCCTTCCAAGAGTGCAAGCCCCGAAAGACCCTACATAAATAATCACACTCCAGTAGCTCTAACGCGTCATAACGGGAAGAGAAAACATTGTTCAATGGAACTGCAGAGGCCTTCTGAATAATCTTGACGACGTGCATGAGATTCTGCATGCCAATCAGCCAAGTTTAATGTGTGTCCAGGAAACACATCTTAATTCCAAACACACAAATTTCTTGAATAGTTACCTGGTATACAGGAAACACAGGGATGGCTGCACACACTCTTCTGGCGGTGTGGCCATAATTGCTCGCAAATCCTTAGCATGCCACCCTGTCACTTTGAACACTGTCCTTGAGGCTGTAGCAATTCGAACAATAATATTTAATAGGTTGATAACGGTATGCTCCATATACATTCCTCCTGATGTCTCACTCTCGAGCTCTGACTTCGAGGCGCTGGTTGACCAACTGCCCGAACCATACATCCTTAAAGGCGACCTTAATGCTCACAACTCTCTTTGGGGCTCTTCCAGAACGGATGCCCGAGGTCGCCTGATAGACAAATTCCTTACATCTTCTGGAGCATGCCTTTTCAACAATAAACAGCCTACATACCATAACATAGGACATAACACATACTCATGTCTTGACTTGGCTATTGGTTCTGCAATTCTCTTTCCATGTCTTGAATGGGGCGTGGGCACACACCCATATAATAGTGACCATTTCCCCACTTCATTAACGCATATAGGTACAGGCCCGAGCAGTCCATCTTCCCATAAAAGGTTTAATGAAGCAAGAGCTAACTGGAATACATTTAAAGAGACATCCAAACTACACCACACATCCATAGGACACCTACACGTTGAAGAAGCTACCCAACTGCTCACGGCGCACATCCTCGACGCCGCCGAAAGGTCCATACCCCACACCTCTGGTGCCCCGCGCAACCAGCGGAGGCCGTGGTGGAATGAGAACTGTAGGCGGGCGCGAGAGGCCCAGAACAAGGCGTGGGGTGTCCTTCGTCGGTACCCCACGTCGAGTAACCTCCTCTTGTTCAAACGGGCCAAGGCGTTCGGAAAACGTGTGCGCGTGAGGCAAAACGCGATAGTTGGCGTACATTCATAACATCAATTAACTCCTACACAGACACACGGAAAGTATGGACGAGGATACGTAAACTCAAAGGACAACAAACACACAGCCTGCCTCTGGTCAGCACAACAGGGGACACACTCGTAGACCAGGCTGACACACTCGCACAACACTGCCAACACGTGTCCAGTTCAGCACACTACACAAACACTTTCATGAAACACAAACAAACGGCCGAAAAGAAGCTTATACTAGATAACAATAGGTCAACATCTTCTTATAACTCAGAGTTTTCACTGTATGAGCTGAGGGCTGCTCTGAGCACGTGTAAACCCTCAGCTCCAGGCCCAGACAACATCACATATACAATGATACAATACCTGCACGCAGACACTCTTCTAACACTCTTACACCTATATAACAAGATATGGCTTTCGGGGCACATTCCAAACTCTTGGAAGGAGGCTATAGTTGTAGCTTTCCTGAAGGAGGGAAAGGACCCGTCGTCCCCCTCAAGTTACCGTCCTATTGCCCTGACGAGCTGCCTGTGCAAGCTCTTCGAGAAGATGATAAATCTCAGGCTCGTGTACTTCCTCGAGTACAATGGTGTTCTCCAGAGCTGCCAGGCCGGCTTCAGGGCGGGGCGATCCACGAACGATCAACTCGTATCTCTTGAATCGTATATAAAGGATGCCTTCGTTCATAAACAGTATTGTGTAACTGTGTTTTTCGACCTCGAGAAGGCCTACGACACCGCTTGGCGGTACGGGATCCTCAGTGACCTAAAGTCATTCGGTGTCTCGGGTAACATGTTAAACACTCTTGTCAGTTACCGGTCAGAAAGAACGTTTCGAGTGAGAGTCGGTGGTGCACTCTCAAGGGTTCACGTGCAAGAAAATGGCGTGCCACAAGGTGGTGTGTTAAGCTGCACTCTCTTCATAGTAAAAATGAACTCTCTTGGTAAGGCACTGCCACCCACAATCTCTTATTCCATGTATGTAGATGACGTCCAGATATCCTATAAATCATGTAATATGTCAATCTGCGAACGTCAAGTCCAGCTTGGTGTAAAGAAACTTGCCGGCTGGGCAGACAAGAATGGTTTTAAATTGAATCCTGCAAAAAGCTCCTGCGTTGTGTACTCCAGGAAGCGCGGGGTCCATCCGGACCCAGACATTACTCTTAATGGCGTGTCGCTTCCTGTGAATAAGGAGCACAAGTTCTTAGGTGTGGTGTTTGATCACAAACTCTCATTCATTCCCCACATCAAGGAACTTAAAAATAAAGGTCTCAAAACAATGAATATACTTAAGGTTCTCTCCCACCAATCCTATGGTTCCGACAAAGAACTCTTGCTTCGCTTGTATACTGCTTTGGTTGGGTCTCGTTTGGACTATGGCAGTGTGGTGTATGGGTCGGCGACTAAGACAGCCTTGCGAATTCTTGACCCAGTGCTACACTTGGGCCTTCGTCTTTCGGCGGGAGCTTTCCGCACTAGCCCTGCTGAGAGTCTGTATGCCGAGTGTAATAAGTGGAGCCTTGAGAACCAACGGACGTACATGGACTTACTTTATGCTTTTAAAATTCCATCGCTGAATAATCATCCTTTTTATCCTGTCTTTAACGATACATCCACATCTCTGCTCTTTGTAAATCGCCCATCCGTTCCTCTGCCCTTTTCACTTAGAGTGAAAGAGCGAGCCTCGGATCTGAGCGCTTCGTTTTTAGACGTGTACAGGTCATCCTCTTTTAACATTTTACCGCCTTGGCAAGTTCGCCCTGTGTCCTGTGACCTTTCTTTTATGAAACGTGACAAAAATCGGGTACCGCGAGCTGCAATACTTCAGCACTTTCTTTCTTTGCAGTTCAAATACCCACGTGCTGAATTCTACAGTGAAGCTTCTAAAACCTCCACTATGGTGTCGTGCGCTGCTCATGGTCGGATTTCAGTGCATCCAGAACCATGAGCGTGCACACAACAATTTTTTCAGCAGAAGCGTACGGAATTTTACTGATTGTACGACATATCCTTGAAAATCAAATTCCCAATTCTATCATCTACACAGATTCCTTGAGTGTTGTTCGCGCACTGTCGTCGCATACACCCCCGAAAAACCACATAGTTAATCTTGTATTTAAATCTATCGTGTCTGTGTATGCGCAGAAGCATCAGCTGCTCCTCTGCTGGGTCCCAGGACACGCTGGGATCGCTGGAAACGAGTTGGCAGACGAGAGGGCAGCTGCTGCTGCACTCAGGAACACTGTAGACATAACAACCGTACCATATACAGAACTCAAGCCACACATAAGACAACACTTGCGTAGAACATGGCAAACACACTGGAGTGAACAGACAGATAACAAGTTACACGCTATAAAACCACGCTTGGGACCATACACCACTGACACACGCAACAGACACACAGAAGTCGCCTTGGGTAGGCTGCGGATAGGGCACACCCATGCGACGCACTCGTATCTGCTGACGGGATCTTCTAGACCCCAGTGCAGCAGGTGCGGAGAGGCCCTATCCGTAGTGCACATATTAATCACATGCAAGGCACTTCACACAACACGACACAAACACTTCAGAGAACTCTACAGACAACATATTCCCCTACATCCATCGTTTTTCCTAGGTGATGATGCCATTGTTTCCGTGAAACGTGTGTTTGAGTATTTGTCCGACGTCAAGTTTTTAAACCTCATTTCCTATCACGCATCATGAAATCTGGCCCTATACACCAGCCATGCTCATTGTAGTTTTGTGACTTTACTTTTGTTTTTTGCTGATTTTACTTAGTGTTTAAGGTTTCACCTCTATCATCAACTATTGTTTTAGCGCTCTTTGCCCCAGTTGGCCTTGCGCCATAAACATCCAATGATCATCAGGCTACCAGAGCGGATTCCACATAAAGCCCTTTACCACCGATGGCGTCTCAACGAAGCAGTCACGAACGTTTATTAGGGGTGCGAACGTGTGCCCAAACCAAGAAAAGCGGAACCAGCATGGCATTCACGTTGAGAAACACTGCTCAACTGCCCTTGCGTGATCCACTTCTTGTTTTCCTCTCTCAGACATTTGAGCGGCGTGCTCACGCGACCGCCTGAGAGCACTCGCGATGCGGCTGCGAGAGTAGCAGGGCCATGCGACTCGCATTGCGCCAGTTCATGTGTTAATACTACCCTTTTCAGCTCTGATTTTTTAATTTTCAAGCAAAACATTACTTCCTGTTGGTTTTCCACAATTATTGAGTCGGAAGATCCTTAAAACAATACGAAGAGCGGGAAGTGAAAATAATAACACATTTAATTATGAGGCAAATAATTAGGACATCTGGCAAATAAAAATTATATGTGGACCAGAGGCATGACTTCTGCATATTTTCCTAAACCTTACAACTGGATAAACCTAGAAACAAAAACTGAGATTTGGAGTATACGTTTGGATTTACAAGATTGAGAATAAATCTCAGACCGCCATTTCTCAGCCTGAATGTCGCAATTTCGTCTTCATCGGGGCTTCTTTTTTGTAGACGCCAGCGTGCCTCTACAAAAATGAAACAGTGATATCTATCGTAATAGGCATCATTCAGGGACAATTCTCAATAAAACTAGCAGTTTTCGTTTCTTTCTCTGTATGCAAGAAGAACTTGTAGGTGATGGCGTGAATTGGCACCACCAAGGCCCAAAAGATTCATTTTTTTTTCTGTGCCTCGCTTACCTCCGTAGCCAACTGAGCAAAGTAACAAGCTTGCTAATCGCAAGCGCATTTCACTTGCGTTCTCAGCCGCAGAAGAAACTCTTCTTTCCCTACTAGTTTGCACGCGACCTCCTGGTAGACTGCGACCGGCCTGCCTTCCTTCGCACCTGCCTCGGAATGAATGATCTATTTTTTGCATTCATTTTTACGAGGCGAAGTTCGAATCCTGAAATATTCAGATCGATATCTGCTTTTGCAAGTTTCATTTATTTCTGCCTGCTGTATCTCCTGGCCTAGAGCGTCGCGTTCGATTTGAAGTTGCGAATATCAGCCTCTATAACGAGTACTCTTACTTCTGTAGCCGATTTACGTCGGCCTCTACCGATTGCTAGAGCTCAGCGCCCGCCACACTTTGCTCTCTCACACCGACGAGCAATTTTTCTACCTCTATGTCGACCGTTAGCCACTGGCCCCTCCGTCATAACTTGCCTGTTCAGATCTCTGAAAAGTATCACAATATTCGGTCCGTGACGCCATTTTCGTTATGCAGGTTGTTTTGAAAGGGAGGAGGTGCTTGTGAACTTGCGGAGAAGGACGAGGTGTTCCGCTAAGGAACGCAGAGAAAATGTATTTACGGGAAAAATAGGTGAAACCATACATAGACGAACAATAAATTTTTGGATCAATAATTGGTGTCCTGAAACCCATGCAACTTAAAATATTCCGCACTCACATGGGGGGTCGCTGGTTTCGGCGCTCTTGGTCGGTGTGGTGGACGTTGACAATAACGCGGCATAGAGCAGAAGCCTCGCTTGGCCCGTTTGTTCACCGGGCGAAAAAATGGCAGCTGTGTTGACAGTCTTCAAGGGCAGGAGGTGGATGTTACTCGGCTCTGATATCTCTTGGGAGTTTGCGTTAAGCCCGGAATTTGCCCAAGGCCTCGTTGTTCTTGCTTCCCTTGACACGTTTCTTTCCGCTTCCTCGCATCCCTCCCTCTTTTTTTCACGTGTTGTTTGTTGAATACAGCGCGAGGGCTACTGGCTACTTCGTCAGTTTTAAAAGCCTCGACAAGCGCACTTTGAAGTCTACAGCGCACACAATGTCATTATCATCATACGACTTGTGTCCATTGCAGGACAAAAGCGTCTCCTAATCATCTCCAGCCACGCATATCAATGCTATCTAAGCCCATGCTCTCCCCCAATTTTTGTATTCTATCTCCATTTAGTTCAAGGTCGACCCATATTCGTTTTCTGTTTACTGGTAGTCACTCTGTTATAAAGATGGTCGACCTGTTCGCTCCCAAATGCGTGAAGTTACCAGTCTAGGCCTATTTCCCTCGCCTAATTTTAACTAGAATATCTTCCCAGTGAATCGTTTCCCTAATTCTCGTGGCTGTTTTCCCAAGCCTCAGAGTGACCCCCCCCCCCTTATACTTCGATCCATGGCCCTTTAGCCCGGTCTTAGTTTCCCTTCAAACCATTTGGTGAGACCCCAAAGTCGCTTTGATTAAACACAACCGAGGAGGGAAAATTCAAGCATAGTCTTGAAAGCATGACGACGATGCCTTCCGAATTTTCTGGCGAAAACCCCTAGGACTGCGGCTGATGTCATGAACGGTTGTCAAGAGGACGGTGTTCTCCGGAAGAGCAGTTCTTCAATGGCAATCCCGTGAATAAAAAATTCATTTGCAGTCTGGCTTGTGATAGCAGCCGTGTGCCCTACGCACGTATTCAGCAGTTCGTACATCACGAGGAAGCTCATCAGCCTTCCCTTTATTAATGATATCCCTTTTCCTATGCGTTCCCAAAAGCAATGCAGCACGCTCCATTCTATTTGCCGACGACAGCTGTACCGTTCGACAAACGTGACTCTGCCAGCCAATCTTTATGTTCTGCGATGCCGCTCACTCTCCCCGTTCCGCGCATTGTCACAACACTGGTGAACCACAAAAGTAGGCGCCCCAGTTCCGGAGGAACAACCTACCTTAACGCCAAAATGCCGAAGCCCTTCTTTTGTGGCTGGTAATAATATCGTTGTGGGTCTTGCTGGTGTTGATATCGTGGCGCTTATTCATACTGGAGCTGCGGGGTCTGTTATTAGGCAAGAAAAGTTTCCGATCGCTAAGCAAGGTGACGACACTTATAAGTGGTGTTACTCTCAGCACTACTAATGCCCAACCTGTGAAACAGCTGAAAAGGTGCACTGCTCGTGTAACAATCCAAGTCGCTCTGAAATATGACGGCATCCGTAGGCGTTGTTCAGGTACAAACACAATGCGCTACAAAAGTGACGCCTAAGGTGCTGCTAATGCACTACGTGTCAAACCGGTGGCCGCATGTATTGCTCGGGTAACGTTTTTTGAGGGGTCATCTGAATCATCGCACTCATCGTTCTGTCGCCCTGGCCTCAAAATCTCGTATTCGGCTGGGACATTGTGTTACGCTCTCATGGGATCGTTGATTGCCTGCACGCTCAAGTAGATCTGTTTCTGGTGCTTGGAACCTCTTATAAGGAAGCCGTCGCGTAGTTAGTTGTTACTAAAGAGAAAAACATTCCACCTAGTTCTTCTCTGATTGTGCTGTTGTCGTGAAGCAGTGCTTGAAACGCCAGCGTAATCTCCCTTCCATTTGGCTCCTTTTACCTCGCTAATTCTGTACTTTGTGGTTGGTGACCTCAAGTGCAAATGTGGTTCACGTTGTACGCCTGTTTAAACGGAACTTGTTTTATTCTCCCACTGTTTCGCAGTAAAGATCTTGATCTTGGGGTAGAAGTTGACCATTTTGTTGACCGTAGAAGTTGAACAGTTATCTCCCGTTCTTTTCACGCCCGTAGTTTTAGTTTCCTACGTGACGCGTCACCTGGTGCGAGTAGGCTGCTGAAAGCTATTCATGAAGACCTTACGTCAGCGGAACGTGTCCAAATATTGACCGTTCTACCAACCTTCTGCGCATCATTGGACTGCCATCACACCCCTTTTGGGCGCACGTCAACTGTTTCTCTTCAGACCGACACTGCCAGGCACGCACCACTGCGCCGGGGACTCTATCGCTGGTTCACAACCGAGCGTGATGTTATTTAGGTACACGTGAAGGACATGCTGAAACGCTACGCAACTCGACCATAGATGACTACTTGGGATTCCACTGTGGTGCTTCTCAAATAAATATAGATCCTTTCGGTTCTGGAAAAAAGGCACACTATAACAATAACACACCCAACAAAATTGGAAGTGGAAGACACTGATCACCCTAACACGGCCTTTGCAGCAGCGAATGGCCCCTTCGAGTTTACTGTCTTGTCACTCAGAGTATGTACTGCGCCACTGACATTCGCCGAACAGTGGACAATAAATTGCGCGTTTCGAAAATTTAAACATGTCTTTGATGTCGTAGTTTCACTAGACTTTACAAACGAGCTCATACGCCTGGAACAAGTATTTCCACGCATCACTTCAAACGTTTGTAGCTGACTCCTAAAAAGGAGCTTGGCATTTCAAAAGTTCATAAGTTTGGACGAGGTGGTTTCGAAGTATGGTGCCCTGAAATTAGTCTATGCCTAAAGCTTTGCTAAGCTTTATTGCCCTCTCTTCCAACTTCCGCGCTTTACGCAGAACTTTGCCTCCATCATTGCTCAACTCACAAAAATTTGTGATTGAAGCCCTGATTGCAAAAACGCTTTTCTATGGCTACAGCGTGTGTTTACGTCACAACCAATACTCAGACATTTCCACCCGCACGCGCCAACAGAGATTCGCACCGATGGCATCGTACTAGAACTACCTGCGGTGCTTGCCAAAAGAAACGATGGCTCTGATGAATAGATTGTGAGTTAAGCACGTCATATGCTTAGCAAAGCTGAGGTTACCAACTCTCTAACGACGGAGTCTGTAGCTATCTTTGAGGATCTTAGCGTTTTGCTCATTATATATACAGTCGCCCGTTCCACGTCGTGATGGGGCATCATGCTCTTTGCTGGTTGTGTTCACTAAAGAAACCGTTCGGTTGCTCCGTCCGATGGGGCCTCCACTTTTAAGGTTATAATATCGGTGTTGTATGCCGGTCAGAACCTGATCATAACGACGCCGATACCCTTTACCGCTCTCTACTTCGGTCGGACGGCAGACAACACCCTGGCCCCTCTCGCTATCACCGATATGGCCACTGAGCAGTGTAATGACCCGATGAGAAGTCGGTCCTCAAACATTTGCGCGCTACAATCTTTCCGTGACTTTCGGTACTCTCTTTATGCAGACGATATTACTATCTGGATCAAACACGGCAATCCCGGATTAATTGAAAACACCCTTCTACGCCGTCAGACCTGTTCATCAAGCATCACACTATCGGTCTAGCGTGCTCGGCTGAGAAAACTTCAGTGTCCTTGTGCACTCCCGTCATTGTTACCCACCACAAGTTGTCCTTCATCATCACGGCAACATCACCCACCCACAAAAACTTTCGAAGTTGTTGGCCTTCACATTCAATTTGATGCAGGAGGAGGTTCGGCCGGACAACCCTTATTTGTCAGGCCGAATCGTCCCTTATAAGATGCGCCGTGTCACAACACGCTCCATGGGACTCAAGGAACAGGACTTTCTTCACCTCCGCGAAGCTTTTATCATCTCCCGCATTGGTTATCAAGCACCGTATGTCATCCTAACGGGCACGATGGAAGGGAAGCTTGACGTTCTTATTCGAAAAGTGACAAAAATATCTCTTCTTCTTCCGATTACCACCATTAGCACAACCCGACTTGCGCAACTTGGTGTTCTCCCGACAGCTTATGATATAATTGACGCATATCGCAGCTACCAACGTCAACGCCTCTCCGAAAATGAAACAAGTCTTCATATTACACGCACATTAAGATCTCCCTTCCCGTCCTCCGCTACCTCTAACAACTCCTCTAGAACGCAAAACACTCCAACATATTACCCTAGCACGTATTCCCCGCCATATGAACAAGGAACGGAATCCCAAACGCCATCTTATTCATGCCGCATACCACGCCAAGAAAGTAAACCGTGATACCTACAGGGGCCAGGTATTCACAAAAGCGGCACTTGAAGATAACCGCGGTGCGGTCGCCTTCATCACTTAAGGAGGTACTAATTGCTCCGTCACACGACGCTGCGCCTCCCAGAAGAATCCTAACTTTTCGCCATCCCTTTTGCCGCTGAGGACAACACATCTACGTCCGCACGACAAATATCCACACCGATTTCAAGTCAGCTGCTACCACCTGGCTCAGGGTTTATTCTTTCTCTCCTTACTGTTCCTCTTCAACCACGTTAAATGTGCTTTTCTCGTGCATTAAATCCTTCATCTCGGGAGCGTTAGAGGGAACGAACGCGCTCATCAGCTTGCCCGCGAAGCTCTCCTCGGGCCCCTGTTGACGCTCGCGAAACAAATAGCTTTCCTGCCCCTCCACGCCCCACGGTAGCAGAGCTTTTAAGCACACGCCGCCAGTTCCCTCCACCCTATTGCGGGCTTATCCGTCGCAAGCAAGTACTCATTCGGCAGACGCAAACATATACACTGCACACACCCACTCGGCTCCATCTATCCCAACGCACATCAACCACTCCTGTCCCACTCTGTCCCCACTGCCCTATTCCCCCTACGTAGGACCATATTCTGTGGGAATGCTCGTACAACCGCACTCAGATACACAACCACACCGGAGAGTGGCTGGCTGTTGCGGTGAGTCTTCAAGAGCAACGGGAACTGGCAGCCCACATCATCAGGGCCGTCAGCGGCTGTCTGGACTGAGGCGGCTGATTCGCCCCACCCTCGCATGAACAATAATGTTTCCATATATCTATCTATCTATCTAATATCTATCTGGCTCAGGGGCAGACTGTGCTTCAGGATCATTGCCCAATAATGCTACCCAATTCATCACTCCTTATTAAGATCTCCTACCTCCTACACTACTATAACAAAGGTCGAAAATGGCTCCTTAACGGTTCTTCTCCACCTACGGAATGAAATTTTCTCTTTCATTGGCGATAATACGGAGCGTACTGACACCTAACTCCGTGAAACGTACGAGCACCTTAAACTACACACAGCACTTCACTTCAGCCTTTGGCCTGTCCAGCGGGTCTCTTTGACGGGGTAAGCCTTTACGGCCCCCCTTTAGAGACTATGTTGATTATCTAACGTAGTACGCCGAAACAGCTAAGCTACCCGCTACCACGGTTTCAAAAAAGCGTCCTTCGTTCTTGAACGATTAAGTCTTCATCACTGTGCTCCTCGTGAGCCACCTGGTACCCTAGGACGGACCCTCGTATCTGGTGTCGTGGAGACCTTCCTAGCAGAATGCAATATTCCCCACCGCAAAAGCACTTCATACCACCCACACACCAATCGTCCAACTAAGCGGTTTACCCGCACACTCGCAAATATGATCGCCATGTACATTTTGCCGCGCCACTTCATTTGGGATGTTCTTATTTTTTTAATACCAAAGTGTTTTATTCCTGGATTCACCAACATGTGACTGACGTCATATCCGCCACGTAAATGACATTGCCAGAAAAAAGTTTCATTACAGCGGGGCTACAGGATTCGCGGCGGGGTGTCCATCGCACCAACGAGAGGTGATAGCACGGAGGTTGTATAAAACTTCTGGAGTGGAGATGGCGCTCGAAACCTTACGCCGACGGCTGCCATGTTACCATGGGCAGAAAACTTGTTCCGTCGTAGCAGACGCATTGCACCCGTCGCACATGTACTTGTTTTTGCGGTGGGTTACGTTATATTTTTGCTTTTCTTCTTTTTTGTTTTGTTCTCTTTTGATTTGTTTTGTTTTGCAAGTTGATTCTCTCATGCGGCCAGCTTCAAGCGCACGGAGCTTTTCTTGCGCGCTTTCATTTCGACGCATGTTGTTTGGGTTATGCCCTCCTCTTTGTGTTTCTAGTTTAGCGCTACACGCGTCTTTTGTTTGTGCGCCATTGGGCGCACGAATCTGCTAATTATTTACATTCTTGGGCGCAAATAACTAAAAAAACAGAAAACACAATGACGTTTTTTTCTGCGCCGTGTGTCGTTCTTCTGAGTTCTCTCTTGCCAAAGAGCCCAACTCGTTTTCGTTCGATCGTCGTTCGTGGATGGATGCTCTAAAGGTGTAGAAAGCAGAAATGGTCTGCTCGTGCATCGCGTTCGGCTGCGCTAATCGCGCGACGAACGCGTCCGGGATCACCTTTCATCTGTAAGTACTAAGGATCTCTGTGTGTTTTGGGGCTCGATGGCATTACTAGTATTATAATGGTATAAGTGCACACGTGACACTTGCCCGCCGTTTGTGCGTGATGTAAAGGAAAAACTCGCCGTAGCACCTGCCGTCCGCTTACTAAGCATACCGTGCGCGCTTGTTTACGCAGATATGCGAATGTTTTCGCTCGTAGGTGAGTTGTTCGGGTCCTGTTGTCGCTTGACTGCACGAAATCACCTTTGTAAATATGTGGGGCCCAAATTGTTTTTCCGCACTAATTTAAATGCAGAGTATTGCTCAGACAGTTACCATCACAAATCAAGGCCCTCTTGTTTAATATATTTTATCAGCATCCTGCCCTACGTGAATACTCTGACGTTTCTTGTTAGCGCTGTTTCGTCTTTGATGCACCGCAATGCTCTCCCGCGTTCTTCGACCGCGTAATTTTCTGATTAGTAGTACGTGCTCGCCTACGAACGTGCGCAGTCAACGAAGTTGTGAATGTGATTGAGTAACCTCCTGCGTGGTGTTTTCTTATCAATAGCACGCTACTGTCGTACGAACGTGCGCGGTTAATGTAGCCGTGCATCCAAATAAATAACCTTCTGGATTTGTAAAATAAAGAAAGTCAATGCCAGCAAGACATGTACGTGTGAGGATTATGCTTTCTGTAAAGTTCACGCGAAAAAAAAACCAGCTTTAACAAGCTTCAGTGTGTGCCTAATCCATTCTGCAAAATACGATTGAAAAGCTGTAAATAGACCCGCCGCGGTGGCTTAGTGGCTAAGGCATTGTGCTGCTTATCCCTAGAACGCCAGGTCGATTCCCGGCCGCTGCAGCGGCTTTTCTGATGAAGGCATAAATCGAAAACGCCCGTGTAAAAAAAGATCCCCAGCAGGTCAAAATTGATCCGGAGGCATCCACTGCAGCGTGCCTCATCGCGTGCGTTGCATCGGCTAGTTAAACCCCGCCATAAATAAATAAATAAAACAAAATAATTAAATACATAAATAAATAAATAAATAAATAAATAAAAAATAAATAAAGAAGTAAGTAAATAAATAAATAAATAAATAAATCATAAATAAAATATCAATCAATCAACCAAAAGCAGCTCGTGCTTAATTTGATCTTCTTCGGCAAGGGCAAAACTGGTGACGTTGTTTAAATCAAAAAACGTGCATGTGCATTACATACAAAGATAGCAACATCCTGATGCATATTATTCCTTGCAGTACTACCTAAAACCATTCGAACCGCTAAACTGTGTCTACAGAGCTTGTTTGGGTGTCAGAGCTGTGTTATTACTTAATAATCCTTAATGAATAAGCATTCATTAATCCCATCCATGCCGATAAAAGAAACACGCGTAAAATACTCGCGTTTCGCGTGTCCCGCACTTTCAGCGTGAAATCACGGCCAATAATAACCTTATAACGCGCCATTTCTTGCCATGGCGTGCAACATGAGGTAATTTTAATGTTTAGGCGGGCGGCCTATAGCCTTAGATATACAGACAAAATGTTTATTAAAATAACAGCAGGGGTGGTGTCTTTAGCCAAGCGCTACGCGTTTTCACGCGGCGACAGCTCTGTTCACCACAATAAAATATACACACGCGAACTCGCTGCTTGAACCATACATTACGTTAATACCTTCCGTGTAAGGCAAAATTCAGGCTGCCCTCGAATATAGTAATCGATAAACCAGCTTTTCCCATCGTTTTCTCCGATGTAAAGCCAAAAAAAACCCGACCGCACTTCAGCGTCCCTTCCGGCTCAGCGCCTTTTCTGCCCGTGGAAATATGGCCGCCGACCGGTTCACCCGGCGTCACCTCCCCACGGTGCCCCCTATGGGTGGCCTCCACTCCAGAAGTTTTATACATCCTTCTTAGGGGGATAGACGCTTAAACCCACCGCGTATCAGCTGAAGCGCAGACAGATGTATTAACGCGACTTATACCTTCCTATAACTTGCTTCATTTAGGTGGTGCGGCTGTCTAAGAGAAGTGAACCGACGTAGTGCATCGCGATACTAATGAACGCCAATAGTTGGGGCCAGCTAAGCTCGTCGCAACGCAAACGTGTGCCATACACTCCACGGTGCCGGAACGCGGTGGTCACACGTTTCCCAAAGCGACGCGCCAGCAGGTCGTCCCTCGCCAAGCACACCATCAAAACAGTCCTGCAAATTATGTTCCTTCACAGCAGCGGGCCATGAGTTCACCAAACGATTCACTGGTAACCACCTAGATTTCGTACGCAAAGTTTGCTAGAGTGTGTGGTTTCACTTCGGTTTACTCAGTGTAGCGGCGCGTGCAATACATTGTCTAATAATGATGTGTCTGACGGTGTCATACCGACAAAATATAAATAGCGATGTGCAAGTTCCCATCGACACAAAATAAACATTCAACGCATCCCGTGAAGGCACATTTCACTTTCGTGTTTTACCGATTCCGATGAAAGCAGGATCAACCACATTTTATATTGCACGCTTGCAATGTTTCTAAGCAGAGATCCATCGGATTCTTGTATTTTCTCTATGGTCGTGAGTGCTCCTGCATGCAGTGCACACCATACTGCCAACCAACCTGATGTCTCCGAATGCATGCTATTTTCAGACGTTCCACGAAGCGCGGAGGAATTGCGCCAGCTAGCTCGTCTATTTATATCGGCAAACCAGCTGGGTCTGAAGGCATGGCACGATTGGTATATCACAGGTCAGACCTTCCAGGAAAGATATCTGTTCTTGCTCTACCTACCGTTCCTTACTCCCGGACGGTGGCCCGAATGGGTGTCACAATACCATGCCCCTACTGAGTTGCGGAGCAAATGTTGCTTTGAAATATGGTCCAGAGCCAATAACGCCCCCTTCGTAACGCCGCTAGATGTAGGCCAAATCAAAAGACTCATGTCGTATTATAATCCGTTTGTCTTGTGTTCCGCTTAAGTCGCAGGATGGTTCCTCTTCTCGCCGGGGGTATTGCGGCAGTGTGTAGCGCACATAAAGGGAACTGTGATTCCCATCAGCCACCCGGGCAAATCGCCCAAGGTGTATCTTCAACTGGTACCGCATGAGAACGATGCCCTCGAGAGGTGGCCGCCTCGCGGGAAACTCTACAGTTTCTTCGGCTCGTGACAAGGGTTTTGGTGTCTTGTTTGGGAACCAACCCATTCAACATTCTAACGAAACGTTGACTATAGCCCTTACTCTCTCTCTCTCTCTCTCTCTCTATATATATATATATATATATATATATATATATATATATATATATATAATAAAACATCGTCAACGACGACTCTGAAGCTCTCTGTGGACGAAGCAAGCGCGGGCTTCGTTCTGGTGTCCTGTAACAAGTTCGTCTCAATTATTTATGTCATATCTTTATCCGAAATCATTGTTCCTAAAGATGATGTGCTGCCACGTAAAATGTTCGCGTGGTGTGCGGGTTCGTCCAATCCAGTCCCCCTGCTTCGCGCGGCATCTTCCTGGACGCAGGCTTCAAGATTAAGGAAGCAACTCCAAGCGCTCAAAGGACAGGAGTGACCAGAATTCGACTAAACCGAAGAGATGCCACTGAGGCCCAGCAGGGATGAGCCATTCGGAGACAAGCCACGTATGCCTTGTTCCCCCAGTCTTGCCTTTGACGTGGCTTTAAGGCCTGTGACGCCACGCTTCATCGTGACTGAAGACATTGTTGTTGCGGGACCAGAAATATCAGCATGACTGGCGTGACCCGTGGTTAAAACCAATTTGTCATTGTATATTTTTAATGCATGGCTCATCGGCATGCATCGGCATACATAGGATCTTGCTTGGGCCTCCACCGCGACGGCTTTCTCCGACCTGGGGGTAACATTTCGGGACGTTCGGAAAATTTACAGGGCACCATGGCCTAGCAACAACGACGACTACGATAAGCGAGAAGAGGCTGTGTGTGTGCTGAGCAGTTCCTGGCTCAGTTATGTTCACCCACCCGTAAATAGGGCAATTTTCCCGTCTACTGGCTACCACCCCCAAGCCCAGGAAACAAAAATACCTTAACATGAATACCCCAGAAAGTGGAGGGGAAAATAGCCTCCCCTAGGTAATCTATATTTACAGTGTATGTAAGACTATAACTATTTTACCTGCAAGTGATAATTGCCGCATCTGTCAAATACTTTTTTATCAAACCCTTCACTAGCCTCTGGCTATGGGTTCAATAATGGTATGTAAACTTTTTTTGACAAACTCTTTTAAACTTTCAATCAATCAAGCAATAAATTATTCCTTAGAACGATACCCCACTGACACTCGCAACAAACATGCTGGTACGTACCATAAGCAGGATATCAGTAAACAACTGGTATCTCACAGGATCTCCAAGGCCACTATGGATCAGGTGTGAAGAGCGCCTATCTGTAATCCACTTTCTTAATCAATGCAACGCACTGGACACCACATCAAAGCCACACACTCCACAGTATTATAAACAACATATTTCACTACACCCATCGTACTTTGTTAACACCCCGTGATTTTCGTAAAATCCGTTTTTGAGTTTTTATAGAGATCATAATTCTGAAAGCTCATTTTGAACACGCATTAGCAACTCGACATCTACCTAGGCATTTTTCGCTTTTTTATTTTAACGTCTAATTTACTAGAATAATTTTTATGTAAGTTTCAACCTGACAAAACACCTTATTTGATGACATTTGCCCTCGTTGGTCTTGCCGACATAAACACCAACCATTACGATATAAGCTTTTTGGACATTAGGCATCGTTGCTCCAACGCTCCGATCTTGGGTGAGCTGTGTGGGATGGCAAAAGCGGAGCAGCATGTCTTCCTTTAGAGATCTTGCCGCGAACGTGTGCACAGAAAATTCGCGCTGTCCTGCTACTTCTTTTGCATCAGAAGCAGTGGTTTTCCCGTTGAAGCGCAGTCATCTTTTTGAGTCAAATGTTTTGTCGGCAGTCTTCTACATTGTGTCCTTGTTTTTTCTAAGAGGTACCCTCTGAACACGATGATTTTAAAACTCCGCAGCCTTGACGCACGTTTTTCTTGCGTCCGCCATGCCCTATGATCTCTTCCGGTTTGTTTCTAGCTTCGGTCATTGAAGTATTCTTCCCTGCTGATGATTTCAAGTTGGGTAAAATAGAGAGCTCTCTAGTGGATTTCAATGCTAGCGTGAGATGGAAATGGTGATGAGCTGGTTGCGTTATTTCTTTTCTTGATGTATTCTTTCATCTTGAGGTCCACCTTCACATCCAAAGCCAAAGCGTACTAGACCATTTGACTTGCATTGAGTTCAGTTCTCATAATATGGACATCTCGCACATTACTCATTTTGCTGAATGATTCCTGTAACAGTTATATGGCAGGCTTATGCCTGTCTTCAGTGCTGCAGCCCTTTCAGAAGTGACGCAGCTTCTTGATCAACGATGGCACCTAGTAATTGATTTTCTGCGTCTTCAGCATGCTGCCTCAGTCGCGCATTGTAATCTCAAATAATTTCCGTGATCGAAACCTTAGCTTCCTTGTTTTGCCAATATTGAAAATTTGATGGCTTCTTAGGCTCACTATATCACTAGTTTCCGTGTGATTAGTACCTGGCTCTATATATTAGTTTTATTTGCACAGCACGATAGGCCCCTTGGGAAGAGTTTGTATTTCTCAATTCTGGAGTCAGTCGTAGTTTTTCTTTAAAACATTCAAAGTCTTTAAAATTCGAATTCTGCGTTTTCTGCCTGAAAACTTGGTATATTTGGTTATACACATGAATCTGAGCCTCCAAGAATCCTCTCTTTTTTGGCTCTTGTATCTAGTGGCTTCGCAAGCTTATGATAAACTTCATTGAAAAAGGCGCTAGCCTGTCGTCGCACCGCTTTGCGCTTCTCCACAATTATTTCTCTGACCAAGATTTTACAGCATACTCCCCTGCGGGCAATCCTGCTGTCATGAACCGACAATGTTAAGAAACGGCATTTGTCCTTCCCGCGAAGCTTGTCCAACCGGCGTTAAATTCTGTCATGTCAATTTATGGTGACACAGCTGACACCGCAAATTACGTAGTGCTCACCCAATACTTTTCATGATATTTTGAGGGGAAGGAATTTCAGAAGCCGTGGTTGGTGATGTTACAAGGAACACAATTATTCAAGTCAAGATGATGATGACAGAGAAGCAAACGGGACGCACAGGCAGTGATTTCTTTCGTTACCGCTTCAACCTCGCTTCTTCGGACTAGATGTCGTCAACAGTTGAAAGTTGCACTTTCCTATTTATTCGAAAGTGAATAACGGTTCGCTCGTAGGCAACTGCTGAATTTGTTCCTGCCAACAAACTGTACCGTTAGTTTAAATAAAAATTTTTCGGTATTTTTTTGGGGCCATCACCAATATCGCTGAAATGGCTTCTGAAGGGATGATTTGTTTCCAGCAGAAAACATAGTAAAAGCCTTAAAGAATACAAATACATATTAGATTATCAATGTTCCAACACATTGTTTCGCATGATCTAAACTCGGTAACATTTGTGGAACCTAAACTCTATATAACAATAACTTTCTGTGCGTATCCAGTCAATTTCTATGTAACCTTCAGCCACCGCCATTCATTAGGACACTGAGTATGAGTAAAGCAGTCCAGTAGCCATAAGTGCTTTTTGTTGTAATATCCCCTTTTTTAATTACCTATTGTAGTCAATTTTTAGGTTACCGTTTGTTTCTGGCTGCAAGTGGAAAAAAACTCAACTATAACAATTTAATGTGTACTTCTCTATGACAAGAAAGGTATGTCAGTCTAATGAATTACTCCTTCCTGATATGTACTTTAAAACATGACACCGAAAACTGCGCAACGTGTTATATACTATTAGTGTACAATTCCAGCAGGGATACCTTCATGGTACCCTCATTTTTTTACTGACAATGCTTGTACCGGGTGATTTTGAAGAACGTGTGCTTTAATGGCGCAAGCTTATTGAAGGCAAAGAGTCAAATAAATTTGTGAATTTAAGAGAATCCAATTCAAGAGATAGTGCAAATCAAGAGCATATACAATTGGCAAGCGAGACCATAATTAGGGTAATAAAAAGAAAAAGGATATGGGTAGTGTATAGAGCTTACTTACAATTACGCATGACAAGAAATACACTATAAAATTGTGTATGTGACAGTTACATACAAACACCGGCTAAAACTGATTTGGAAAACGAAAATAAAAAAAACAGCACGGCATCTGTAGCGTGGCGATACCAAACTCTGTGCTTCTGACTTCAGTCGGAAACGCACGTGAACTGGCGGGAAGGAGAACACGCGACAGATGACTCCACGAAAATGGGCAGAGTGTTCTCGATGACACCATAGCTTCGTGAGGCTTTCCTCAACTTACGCGTCTGGACAACGGCTACGTGAAGCCGGAAAAATTTCACGTATACATCTACGTGTTACCGATGCAGACAGTGGTCATTAGTCTAACAACTTGTGTGCACAAACCACTGAAGGAATGAGTGAGTTAGGTAAAAATAGAACTGCAGAAGCTATAGCCAAGTCTAGGTGTAACTGCTATGCTCTGTATTAACTATATATAAAGGTTGTGTGCTATGCGTTTTTTCTAAATGGGAATGCTGTTGAGAAAGTTACAAACGTTGCAATAAGACAATTTCGGGCATTCATGTGGAAACAAATTTAGAATGGAACAAGCCAATTAAGGGCGGCTACTAATATCGTCGAAAGGATAGAGGGACAAAACAACGTTGATCCTGGAAAATAGGACATCGATTTTTTCAGGATATAAAATAGAAAAGGTGGAAAAAACAGCGGTCATCGAAACTAGAAAGAAGCCATTGGAGTAAAGACATAACGGAAGTATCTTACATAGGGTGAGGTGACTTTAAGAGGGGAAGAGGTTCCCAGCCTGCACCACATATGTATTGCAGGGAGAAAAAGGGAATGGCAGGGGCTAGAAATATGGGTTCAGGTAGCGGTACTAAGGTGGTTGGGGCAGCAAAATGAAGGGAGTGGACAAGCTGTCCTGCCTTAAAAAATACGATTTTACCAAGGTGCTTGAAGTGTGTCAGGGAAACCACACTGACAAAGTGACCAGCCGACAAGGCAGAGTTTCGCTTTTTGCGAGGCACAAGGAGACACTACTTCAGCATTGAAGGTAGCCGAAGGTTACTCCGCCACCTCACTTGAGCTGCCGCACGTCACCGACGTGGATGCCTACCATACAATGCTATCTTTCCACTGGCCGGTGTACCTTCACAACAATAAACAGCGTCCTCAACTTAATCTGTGTCAAAAAAAAGCACATTTACCCGATAACCGACTACAACTAGCCGTCTAATCTACCTCAGGTCCTCATGTTTACCTTTGGGCACACCTATCTGCAATATTAGAAAAGTGACTTGCAGTGATTGGAAAAGCATGTTTGTTTTGTTAGAATGCCAGGGTTCCAAACTTTCTTTCCTCGGATATTCCAATTGTTTTTAAAAAAACCTGTGACATAATTATGTTCTATTTGAATACGGTACCTTTATTAGATAAAATCCTTGAACCAAAACACATTCACTGCCACAATTAGGTAATTGGGTGCGAATTACTAGCTGAGGATCTGATTCCACTACCCGGTATTGCAAGTTCAAAACAAACAGTAATTATTACACACTAGAGAGTTTCCTGCTGTGCACATCAATATTAAAAGACTAAAAATAAGGTAGATGAACTCAATATGTTTTTTCTATTGATTACATGTGAATTCGATACCTTTTTTCCTTATTGAATCTTGGTTGGCAGGGAGTGACCCAATACCACTCGTTATGATTACTGTTTAATGCACCTAAAAAAGGAAAAGAAAAAAAAAGGCTGAGCGGTTAGTGAGTACATCAAAGACCCCATTGGATTTACGCTGCCTGCATAATTTTCGGAAATAACCAATGATTTCTGATGAGTAGTGTTTAACGCATGACAAATGTCTACGTCAGGTATTTACAGGCCGGCTAGGGATATCAACTGCCCGTTTTACGTCTTTTTAGAGAAAATATTGACATATGCCTGTTTGTGCAATGAATCTCGCATTATCACGGGAGATTTAGAGAAGTGGCATATTTTGAGCTAAATTTTTTTTTATTTTGTCATGGTTGTCTGAATCGCATACCTCTACCAACTAGAACTGACAACAGCAGTACAACACAGTTGGATAACCGTATATCAAATTTTTGTGAATGTGTCTCATCAACTGGAGATCTTACTGTGGATATCAGTGATCTTTTTCTCTTATCCTTTTTTTGCGAGACATTTATTTGTAGATAACCTGCCCCTCAACGGCGTTTGTTCTGCTAGGTCATCAATAACACCATCGAACATTTCCTAGAACTTGTAAAATCATTATATTACATCGATCATCTTATTTTGCTAAATAACTTGGAGAGACATAAAACACGCGGTGTGGCAGGCAACCTTTTAAAATGGTAGTTGACTCAGGAGAAACAGTCTATTGTACTGAACTCCATCTCATCACACATTTTAACTCTAAAACAAGTTGTTTCACGAGGCTTGAAGTTACACCCGTTATCCTTAATTGTTCATGTACATGACATTGTAAATACAGAAAGTCCGGAATAAGTTGTAATGCGTGCAGAGAATACTAGCGTATTCTTCATATATGGTAAAATTTTTTAACTTCACTTATTAGTAAATATTTATTTGGAAAAAATGTCAAATTGGTTCTTGCTAAAACATGGCTAATTAAACGCTACAAGGTCAACACACACAATATTTATGCTGTACACTAAAAAGTCGAGAAAGAAATTTCGGCCATATTCATCGAAACGAACATAAACATATTTTCGGAGAAAAAATCAACTTAGCTGTTGCGCTGCCCCCGCAGACGTTGTGCCTGAAAAGCGCACACATGGGAGCACCTCCGGGTTTCGTCTTCATCTCTATTGTGCTCAGTGTTGCCCTAAAGTGTGGAGCCGGCAAAACGGAAACAGCAGTGTTGTTCCCAACGCTGCTGGTTGCCATCGAAACCACTGAGGGTGGTGAGTGCTTAGCAGTAACATTTTGGGCTTCCAAAGGCAACCAAGTCGGAAAAGGAAAGAGTAAAAAAGCATCATTTTGCCTGGTGTCACTGCCGAAACAGGACCCCGCTCAACTCCCAACACTGCAGTACTGCTTCATAAGGTATAACGAAATCCTTTTTCCACCATCTGGGAGGGAGATATTCCGTGTTACGTAAGTGTGCGCTGCGTTTTTATTGAGAATTTTTGTCATGACCTGTAGCACGTCGTGGAGGTGTCTTTGCCCCGAAAAGTGTGTGGGCTGCGCTGAAACTGCTGGGTACTAAAACATCGGGGTCGGTTGGCTGGTGCAGAGAGCCAAAGAAGCCGGACGGACTCAAGGGTTCCTGGAATGAGGACTCTTCCCCCGGGCGGACTGTTTTTGAGACACGTTTATTCCTCCTCCAGCGCGGTTCGGCACGTGTAAGGATGTAGATTATTGGCTAAAAATCCAGTTGCGCATTTAGGAAGTTTCGAACGTTCAATATTAGGATTAACTGTTTAGTGGCTTTTTATTATTGTTTCCTGCTATTATTCACCTAACTGTTTTATTACCTAGATAATTAAACTGTTCAAGTGGTTGGGACTCCGTGGCCTTCGTAACATCGGGCTCAGAGGTCACACCATGACCGCTGTACAGACTTAGGTTGATGTCGAGAAGAACGATTCAAGTTTCGGCAAAAATGTTGTCTGCTTATGCTGAGTGTGTATTTTGTCAAAGAATTCATTGGTTCACGACTTTTTTCACTCCATATGATTAACAAGTATTGCATTCAAGTTCTTTGGAGATCACAAAGACAGAGTAAGACACAAACGGTAAAACTTCTCAACTAATTTGACTATCCGAACTTTATAGAGGAGTCCAGGTTTCTGAAGGATATAAAGTATAAGAAAATACACGCGACTTCGGCGCAACACCCTTTTTTAGGTTTCTAAAAGTGTTTTATTTTTTTATGTGACATTAGATGAAAAGTGAGAATGCATGGTCCACTGCGATTAACCCTAATGCCAAGAAAGGTCCAAAGCTGTCTAACTGCGAAACAGGCTGGAATGCAATTCGTTGTAAGTTGACTAGGTCGCAAAGGCCATCGTTATAGACCTCTTTACTTCTCCTGTTAAGATATCGTGACGGTTGGTCACAGTGTACGTGGAAGAGGTTTGGCCAGCTGGGCTGCCACACTTCGTCACCATGACTACTAAGGATGACCATAGCAGGGAGTTTGAATATGACATTGGTTGAAAGGATTTCCCTTTCCTAAATGTCGGGTTAGCTCGAATTACAACAAAAAAGCGAAGAAATCTTATGGTTAAACTTAGTTCCCACGGGGTTTAATATAAATGCTTTATGTAGGTAAGCAACACACGCTAACCGAAATATTAGTGGTTGGTCTCATAGGTGAAACTGCCACCGAAGATGAAGCCCATTAGAAAACGTGTTCTTTAAATTACTGTAAATTTAAGCAATACCATTTTTTTCAGTTTTACGGTGACCAAGACATGAAAACAGTGACTATAAGAGAAGACAAAGGGTCCCCATGTGAAACGGAGACCGTCGAGGTGGATCTTGATACCACCACTGACTACGACTACAGGTTTAAAAGGGAAAGCAAAAGGGAATCGGCAAGGTGAGGTAAACCATGTACCCGATGCGTTTTCTTGAGGATACCTATATCCTGGTTGCTTTTTGATGACTCGCGCTCTAAGATGAATAGTTAAATTGTATTCTTAGTGCGCAAGATAGACGGGGGTTTTCTTGCAGGAACGCTAAACACTACGGAGGGTATCTTTCTCCACTGCCGACAGAACGAAGCGAGAAAGACTCTCATGCCGCTTTGACTCTCGTCGAAGGTATGCGAATCAGCTTTCTTACCGAAATATAGTATTTTTGAACAGGATATTTGGCTACACGAAGCGACACATTGACAGTGATAAGGAACATTTATTGGGCGTTGTGAGTCAGTGCATTTTAAGATATACGCAAATGGAGTTTTTCTATATTGTGACCCTCGTAACAATGCAGCACCGAAACAAAGCTTTAAAGTTTGGGGATTTTCACAGGCAGTTCATTTTACGAGCCATGAGCGCCTCTTCGGCCGTGGCGCAATTCTCACCTAATATACCTAATCTGCGTGGTCACCATCTGCGTGGTCACCTAATCTAGTCACCACAACACTCTATGAAGGCTGGTTTTGTAAAGTGACAATTTAGATTCCTTTCGCACGACAACATTTTCGTCCACTTGCTATACAGTTCGTGGAACTTCCATAACAAAATCAGCATAATTTTGACAAACCACAATCTACGTATCAAACTAAGTAGAAACTCGCAGGGCTGGAGCTCTAAAAAGTCAGAATATTATGCTACTACAACGTTTTTGAACAAGCAAGATAATTGAGAAATAAACAGATTATTCTTCGCACATTACGTCGCAAAAAACTTTTGCTGAGTGTGAGTGGCTGTCGCCTTGCTGCGCCGTTCTTTTAAAAAGATTTTTATTCCAGAGGCAAGTCATTTTAGCGCCAAGAATTATAATATACGTGCTCTTGCCAGAAACCTTTGCTGATAACAAGCAGCAGTGGACTTGCAACGCTGAACTCTCAAAGAAAGAGATCTAAAATATTTTCCGGGGAAGCTAGTGACATTTTCACACAAATAACCACATAATACGTGTTTTTTAATCTTTTTTGATTTTTTAAAACTTTATTCACCGGCGTCTCGTTGTAGGTGTTGTTAATAGGCGCAAGGGCAGCTTGCCAAAGAGCGCCAAATACCCTGGTTTTGTATATTTCTTTGGGGGCATACTTTTTTAAGTGAAATTGTTAAAAAATGGTGTAGGGGGCCATTTTGTTAAAAGCAAGCCATTGGTGTAGAGGACCATACTGCTAAGAACTAGAAAAATTTGAATGGAAATGCAGTTTAGTTTTCAGTGATTACGAAGAGAGCCCTCATCAGAGGAAGATCAATGAAACAATTACGGTCCATAAAATTGTTTGTAAAAATCCGACGCTAGATAATTACTCTAAAACACCACTGCACTCAAACATACGATTCTCTGCAAGAAAACGTGCTCGTTAATTGAAGTGTGGTGCGTGTAGAGTTCTGGAAAATCTTTGCGTCCTTCAGCGTCGTGTTCTTTGCATTCGACAAGGATGTGTTTGACAGTAAGTGGTTCTCCACATCTCGAACAGTGGTGTTTTGTCTGTCATTTAAAAGGTAAGAATGGGTGCCATGTGTGTGTCCTACACATAACCTGCAAAGTGTAAATTTAATAACTCTGTTCTGTTTGTCTCTTATGTATTTGCCCAGGTTTTGTTTAACTAAGTGAACCGTGTTCTCTGTCTGTGTGTACACTTTTTCTTGCCATTGCTTGCGGAGTTTGTGGCTGATGAAAGCATTTATTTCAGTTTAAGGTATAATGTCATCTCAACCTCATCACGGTAGGTGGAGGCAGCTGCTTCTCTGTCAGCAGACTCATTGCCAACTACTGCGCAATGTCCGGAATCCCAGCAGATTGTAATCTGGAGCACCATGTATTCAAGGATGTCTCAACTTTGGGTTTTTATGGCACTTTTCTCTAGATTGTCGCGAACATTTGTGGCCCCGGATCAACAATTTAAAGATGTAGTACAGGGACAACATAAATGTACGACGACCCCACATTTACCTGTCCTAAGCCCACAAAAGCAACATGAATTTATTCAAAACTGTTATTTCTTACTTTTTATGCAAACCTTGCTTCTAATCGAGACGTATCTACTGATGTAAATTTTTCTTTTCTTTCCTGGTGAACGTGAACAGATAAATATCGGGTGATATGGCCGCGATCCCACTCTCCCGCTTCCGTTAGCTGTACGGGAGTAATTTAGTTCAGTCCCCTTCAATCAACCCCAATGAAGATTCTTCTTTTTTAAGTAACACGTCCACCATCAGCATACAGTGCGCTGGCTTGCAGAAATAACCAACAAATGTTTTTATCAACAGCATTCGCAACACCACAGAGGGTGGTTTTTAATTATGCGTTCATCCTAGCGCTTTTATTGCCTCAAAATTATAGCGCCTACAAACTCTGCCACTGCCCGGTATTCACCATAAATAATTTGCGCGAGATCACATAAAATTTTCATGCGGTGCGAATAGCGACTTCGTTTTACGAAAAATGTTGTGTTATTCGCGTTCGCGACGAAAACATTCCCTCGCACTTCCCCGAGGGGGAGAGTGTGTAAGTACGAATGCACGGTTGTTGATTTCGCGATTACGGTGGATATCGTGATCTTGGAGTGGAGAGGAAGCGCCCAACACCCACAGTCACTGAGCGGAGAGAGGAGGAGGAGAGTAGCGCCCGCCGTTACGGCGAGGGCTACACGAGCGCCCTCATGCGTCGGAATGCGGAGCGCCCGCTACGCGAGCGAGAGCTCTCCCGCCCGAAGTGGAGAGGAGGCGCCCAACACCCGCAGTCACTGAGCGGAGAGAGGAGGAGGAGACTAGCGCGCACCCATCTCCCCCCGTTGCTAGGGAAGACGAGGAGGAAGACGAGGAGCGCGCGCACCCGCAGCTGTTGCTATGCGGACGACGGCGGCGGACGATTCAGGCTCGCTTAAGAAGTGCATTCGCACTTAAAAGGATTGTAATATTAGTTTGACATATTAGTTTATGGGGCTCCTCTTTTACATGCTTGTATTTGGTCTCACTATTTATTATGGTACGACTGTCTATTTATCCCTTCGTGCACCATATTAGGCAATATGATGCAGAAGGTAAGCACATTATTCCTGTAAAAGACGTATCCGCTGCTTCCAAGCTTCCTACTGACATTTTCCTACCTGGTGCCTTGAGGTGAGAGCATCATTCACCTAACCAGATATAGTTCTCAATTTAGAAATATTCTCCCAAAACAAATTGTTCGCATAATGTGTCCTGCACGGGCGGTACGAGTAAATAGTAAACGTACCTGTTGTTATAACTGTTGGCAAGAACGATATAACTCGGTATCAATAAATTGCTTAACAATTAAAGAAATATGTTGTGCACCAACTGCCCATTATTATGAGATTTCTCAAACATTTTTTTAGAAATTGGTTCTGCAGCATTAGTTTTAGACTATATAAAAAGCCGATATACTTCTGCAAAACAAAATGTTCCAGTGTGTTTTACAGAACTTTCATATAAATAAACCGTTTCTCAAAAAAAAGACACCATAAAGGTAACATAAAACAAAAGGCACGATTTCGGTCAAATGCTCTCCGGCTCCAGTCAGCCTGCCCAGATGCACCGCGATCTGCAACGGCAGAGCTGCCAAACCGGGCACCGCAGACGCCCTCCGGAGACAAGGTTAAAAGCAGGGCGAGGAAAATGTCGCGGGAGACAAAAAAGAATAATAGGATCAACCTCAGATAAAAAAAAAAAGCCGCGCGGGGCACACGCGAGGTTCTCGTGATGGTTGATATCATTAAATTGATGTAAATACATCGCTCACATCCTGCTCTGCCTAATTTTGTTGTATCTTCTCGCCACGCAACAATATTAACGTCCTCATTCTCCTTTGCCTCACAACTGGTCAGCTGCCTTGGATGCAGTTTTCACGTGTTGCGCTCGCTGAGCACGCTTTGCTGCGTTAAGGAGCTGTTCAACTGGATAATGAATGTTTCATAGAAGAGTTATCTTGATGTATAAAGCATGCTTCACATTTTAGGTGTTTAACAATGAACTATTGGAAAATACCATTGGGAGAGCAGGAGCACTAAAAAGCAGTGCGAAAGTGGTCTTTTTTGAGCCGGCGTGTTTCGGTCGTCGAACGGGAGTAAAAGCAATGTCTTCCAGTGGTACAGCGAGATACCTTTAGCTGCCCCGAGAGAAGATCGGAGCAGTCCGACCTGCTCCGGCTTGAAAAGCGGAGCGACCACAGTCAATAGGAAGTCACATGACTTCTAACGTCATATCCACCTCTTTTCGTGTCTTTTTACGCTCCCGCGAATTGACGCAGCCCTGCTAGCGTGGTGTTACGGAAGCAAAGGCGGCAGCCAAGAATTTTTGGTGCTCGGAATCCGAAAATTTGTACGTCGTTGAGGTATGTTCTGGAGGTGGCCCTTAGCCTTGCCTGTCGTTGGATGCACTAGAAATGGAGGCAGAAAAGCGTGTTTGCCTTGCCGAAGTTCTTGACAAACTAGAGAAGAACAGCTGCAATGAGAGCTAGAGTTGAATGTCAGAGCCAAGTTCAAGCTGCAGTAGCAGTACTGACGATGACGACGAAGTCCACTCAGCAGCGTTTTGCACCTGGTTTTGATGCCGGAGCAAAGGCCGAAGTCGAAAACGTATGTTAAAAAGACGGTGTCAAACTACTCAGACAAGGAGCTGGGTCGTTCAGCTTTCGAGCGCGGTGACATCGCTGAAAGGTCCTCTCGCTCGTCGTTTTTCCCTCTCCCACCTGCTCTCTGGGGGTGTGCCATCTTCCGTTGGCAGGTGGAATGGCCCTCCCCCTAACTTCCGTGAAGCGTTTTGTGCCCTACTCCTCACTGCACGACACCGCTTCTCCGGCTCTCTGAATGGAATTCTCCTTTCTCGTGGGCTACATAAGTACTCATTTCTGGAAAAAACGGGAAGAATTACTGGGCCTGAGGAACAGGTATTTTGTTTCATTGGAAGTAACTAAATATAGGCACCCACTTGTGTTATCTCACAGCTTGAGCCCACCATCAATGAATCAAGTGCGTCTTGGTCATTGTGAGACAAGATTTCCAGCTGTTTTCGTGCACATGGAGTACGAATGCTTTCTGAAACGTTCGTGCCGTGCCTTCCCGACTGTCGTGTATGGACCCGCTGGCACACAAGCGCGATTTTAGGTACATTGCAATCTCTACAGTTCATGTTTTACTTTGCCTATTTCTTCTCGTCAGTGAATTCGGCTTCCTTATTGTTATTATCCATAACACAGAGAGTCGTAAGTTTGTTTGCCACAAGAACGGCCGTCGCACGACTGTCTGAACTTGGATACTTCTAATGGCTACTAAACGCCGCGCCGTTTAGGAATGACATTGGCACAGCTCCCGGCATCCTCCTCCAACCATGTTGTTACCTTGTGCGAAGTCAGCTTTATAAAAATATGTCCTACGGAGCAAATGCGAGGAAAATCTGGTTCATTTGCTACGCGCGCAGCAATAAAACACCCCACTTTACTCCTGAAAGTCGTTTCAAGGTAACCAATAAGCTACCAAGAGACACGTAGCTAAGATTCTTGAACCTCGATTTTGCCTTTGAGAGGAGCGCTCCCAGGAAATACACACCTTTTTACAAATAGGTCTCCTCCCGTTCTAATCGGCTCCTCGAAGGTGGTGAAACTTGCTATAGCAGTTGTTGCCTTGAAACGTGGTGTCAAGGTCCTGCTTTCACACGCTGGCGAAGGGACTGGATTTCCAAGTCAGCTAGCTGAAATCGGCCGGGTATCAAGTTCCATTGATGCACAGCTCCAAGTGATCGAATTTTAGAAGCCTAAGTTTAGAAAAAGACAACAGAATATCAAAAATTGTCAGTGGGGGCTGCCTAAACCTCATCTCCTACGTGCACGGCACTTTTGACGCCATTAACAAAATTTGTTGACAAGGAAGACGTGCGGACTGTTTTTTTCTGTGCCAAAGAAATGGGCCACATTGTTCTGCGTGGCATATGATGAAGAAAGACCTACTCCACTTGTGAGAACAACCACCCAAAACAAGAAATGAAACGTGTGGATCGCGTAGTACACTTAACTACAAGTATATGCAAGTTGGTGAATATCGGCGGAATGGGCAGATGCTTCACGAACGCCATCAAAAGGATGCCTACTGAAAGTGCCATTGCTGATTGACGGATAATTAATTGATTTATTGGGGTGTCCAAAGCGGTGAAGGTGACCTGGGTATTGAGGAGCGCCTTAGTACATGTCCCTGTATTAGGTTTGAGCCTTTGGAGATTCTTAAAGCACCCTTAAATCTAAAGACACGGATTCGTTGATTTCCGACACTATCATAAATGCAGCCACCACGACGCCAAAAAGACCAATGTGCAGTCGCCACCGAAAGCCTGATAAAGCACGCATGTTGAACGATGCCGTGGCGCCTAATTGAATGAAATAAGCAAGACTTCGGGTATTCGCTTTAGAGGAATGACTCGGACAGTTTGGCTGCAGTTGCACCCCGTCTTGTGGATATGTTTGCAGTCACAAAATACTGTTTTGCTGTTGTTCAGAATTTAGCTGTGTTGTATTTCCGGGGACCGTCTGTTTTCTTTGCGGAGAAGCCGTTGTGTTGTCCATTATTTACTAGTAGAATTTAGCTGTGTTGTATTTCCGGAGTCCCTTTGTTTTCTTTTCGGAGCAGCGTTTGTGTTGTCTATTATTTACTAGTATCCAATCCTTTACCCTTTGCAAAATAAACGGATTAGCTTTATTTAGCTCGTTCATTTTGCCTTTCCTTCCCGCATTGTCCTGAGATCATGCTGGGCCGTTCCTAAATGTTGCCACTTCCAGTTCAGCTCTCTTCAGTTGTTCGCCTGCGCTTGTGGTTGTTCTCTACTTCGTCGCAGTTCTCCGCGCTGTTTTTCGAGCAATACTAACCATGAATGTGCGAATAAATAAGACTGAACAATCAATAGTTTAACAATGGCATAACGGAGCTATGAGGCACGTGATGTTAACGACCTACACCTTGTTCCTTTCTAATTTATACTGTCTGGCCATCATGTCGGGTGCAAACCTCTTCTCACCCTAATTTTTATTATTTGCCTCCATGAAAAGAAAGTACACTAACACTTTGCATCTTGTTTCTTGTAGCGATAAGTGCCTAATGACATAAGAGACACGCTTGTAATCCCCATTTGCTTCAATGCGCCCCAGTTGTTTGATGAGAGACGTTGTTAATGCGCCAGTCGAAGTTTTGGTTTTAGCGGGGCCAAGAAATGTGGAATTTAGTATAAACAAATCTGTCCATGTCACCACACAATACCACAGAGCTACCGTAGCACTGTCGATTCCGTCCCGGTGGCAGTTTCTGCTGATGCACTTACGTACTGATCTCGCTAGCCACCTAAATAAAGAGCCACCATGAACGGCATGCAGGCGCTGCGCGTTCAAGTTGCTGCCGGGACTAGAGAATGACGCGCAACGCTCGAGGCAGTGGATGGGGTGACGTGCGCTGGGAGCCGCCGATTGGTCTGCCTACAGGTCCGCAAACATATGTGTTACGCTTAACACGGTGGCGGATATTCGATTGCCGCTTTTGCAAGCAATGCAGATGACACTTTTCATTACAATTCGCAGTGGGATCATTCACTCCTTTCTCGTATGTGCTCGCTGTTTTGGAAATTGAGTCTCATTTCGTGTAGCTGTAACAAGCTCTCACTCTCGCTACCTAGGCCGGCCTGCGCCACTTCGCATCCGTGGCCCCCGCCTGTGCTTCAACCGTGCGGCTCGCTCAATGCGCGTTAAGGTCCAGTGTTATAAAAAAGCAATAAAAATGCGGTGTCTCGAATCGCTCTAGAATTTAGTTAACGGACAGCTTCCCGATGAGCAAACAAAATCCTTGCGCCTCCACCGCCAACGACAGGATCCTTCGTTGCTCTGAAGAAAAACCTCCGACCTCTGATCGGAGCGGCGAGCAGGAGAAACAGAACTTCTGGTTGCCACACGTAGCTGTAAGTACACGTAATGGGAGGTTTGCAACTCTGCTTGTACACTCACACTCACGTTCTGCTCTCAAGATGTACGTATATTTTCTTGTCTTTGGAGATGTCAAACAAACAATCGTCACCAGGAAAACCTTCGCGGTTAATTTTCTTCTTTCGCGAAGTGCGCAGATAAAGTGGCCATGCGTGTCAGCACACTGTTGAGATGCCCCTGGATTCAAGAGCAGACAACGTGAACATGAATTTTCGCAGCTGCCCGTCACTTCTTCTCCTTAAGCGAGTGATTCGTGAAGGCCAGCGTTATCTCGTGCACATCGGCAGGTGCGCACACTTCTTAGCTTTAACGCTCTGTAGGATATGCACTTGCAGTAGCGTGTTGTTTTGTGTAAGATAAACTGCAATGGCGCGCCTTGCGAGAAAGAAGTTGGCGCAGCAGTAGCAGAAGCACCATCCCGGAAATCCTGGAGCAGAGCCCAAGAAAACTTTTCTGTAAAGCACCCTCCGCAGCGTGATCCCACGCGGTTGCCTAGCCTTCGCTGCACGGCACCTTAATACCTAGGCTACCACACCCCTGGGATCCTAAACAAATTCTCACGCCCTGAGTATACGAAATTCCCCTGGGTACCAGTAGCCGACACGCGAGAACGGGTAACGGTAAGACGTATACTTCTGTTTTTCGTGCCACTTTGATCACTAAGTCTGCCAAACACCTTTATGTAGGAGTAAAATCAGTGGATACAAACAGTGTCCCACGGGCATCACAGTGTCGTCTTTGGTGCGTGATCGCTCTTGGCAGAGCCGCACTCGCGTGCCATCATTATAAAAGGGAAGCTCCAAGCCATCATTGGAGACAGTCCACTTCATAATTACTGAGACTGCGACAGCGACTAAAAGACTGCCACACTTGCAATAAGCACTTTCACTTTTACTCTCGCTTCTGCAAGCATTGTAAAATTTGAAGATACCTCAAGCACGAAGCGACACTTCTTTATTAGCTTTTCGAGGCAGATCAGCTTTCTCTTTCTGCTTTGCTTTGCGGTCATTTTTATATTTTTCTTTAGAGAATGCTCAATGCTTGAAATCAAACACAGGTGGCCAATGTTCGGTATATTTCCAATGCCATAATTCGAGCGCTCGAAGAACGCGAAATGTAGCAAACAGAGATAAAGGTTCTGAACGAGTTTTTAAGCTATCTGATGAACATTGACATGTTTTTTTGGGCTCAAGTATTGTGACCCATACAGAAAGTTATGCCTATGTTTATGAACTATTTTTTGAAAGCATTGACGTTCTGAAAAAGTTGAAGCTTTACGGAGTGCGTTTCAGTCAGTACTCAATTACGTCTTGCTCTCTTTTCCAAAAAAAACCGGTACCATTTGAGAACGCCGCTGTTTCCCGCACCGTGGTAGGGTAGTGCGACTGCGCTTGCGTCCTGAATGTCCAAATGGACGCAACATCCACCGAGTCGGAATGTCAAATCTGACACGTGATTGGGGAGACGACAGGTCTACAGAGATGGGGAGAATGTAGAGTAAAAAAATCCACCGAGGCTGAAGATCCATTCGAGCTTAAATCTCCATCAACATGAAGTATTTACCGAGATAAAGTACCAACAATAAGAAAGATTTTGAGTGCTACTTCTGATAAAAGTGAATAGGGACAACTTCGAATCAGGTAAGTAAAGTATTGTCCAACCAAACTTGAATAATATTTTTGGCAATTGTGTTGTTCTTCTGCATGTTTTGCATCTTTGTAGCTTGTTTCACGTGAGCGTATTATGCCGCATTGTCCTGGTCAATTTCAGCACTAATGTTTGTGACTAAAACAAAAAATAAAGTATCGTTATGAGTACCGAAATTCCTCAGGGTCTAATCCGTTGGATTCCTCACACACACTAAGGTCCAATCGCTGAATACACATGATGATTGGCGTAAAAAAATAACAAAATTTTGATGATTACCCGTATGCTAGAGAAACAGACCTCTTGCACGCGTCATTTTATTCGAAATTAGCGCAAAGTCTGTGCTATTCACTTGGCCGACGCAGTGCTAAAGCTTGAAAAAAGATAAGCCTGACGGGAATAAACGTGCAGACAAAAGCAGCTCGATAGATAGCGGAATACATAAATGAATCAGTGCCCATCGCCTACCAGTCCGATCACTCTTTCGCTCCGTTGTTTCAAATACAGCTTTTCTATAATCTACAGTTTTAGTGTATTACAGGGGCGCAAAGAAAAAAGTGATCCGAGGATGACAAACAATTTCGACGTGTTCAGATTCAGTAGCAACTAGTAATGTCCCAGCAAAAGATACTGTGAGTCTTCACGGACAGCAGTTGGAGGGGGAAGGGGGGCTAGAGTCTGATTTATTACGTCCTATTGATTTTACCTGCGCAACACTCGAGATCCATAGATGTTTTTGCTTATGCTATCGTTCTGCATCCTTGTTTTTACTTGATGGAAAAACCGACTGTCATGGCCAGCAACAAAGCCGAAACTTCGTGTTCACTAGGACAGTACCTATTTGATGCCTTATCTTAGGACTAAAATGGTTTGAAGTTGGATTTTTTTATTAATGCATTTCTGATATCAATGTTTGTAAATGCAGCAAAACTTTATAAATTTTTCTGAGCTTCGCACCGAAGGGTCACACCAATCTTCGACGTCTATTTCGGGCAACCATTGAACCTTTTTGTAAAAGTGGCGCTCATGACGAGACCCGCAAACATTGCACACACCAATAAAAAAACGAGTTGTATTTTGAAGACTAGTGCATCACCTGGTTGACTGGTTGCCAACCGCATTTTGTGAATTTTGTTAACTTCTGTTGGTGTTTGCATAGCATACACATGCGGAAATAAATATATTTTCATCGATTATGCAGTCCCTAATGCCGTGATTGTGTTTGAAATCCTGCAAGTTAAAAAATACCATGCGAGTTCTGCGGACGCAGTAGCAATTGCAGCAATGACGGTAAATGTGCCAAACGTATATTGTAATGAAATGAACGACGACCAAGATTTTACAGTTTATATACACACACCTTCATTTTTATAAAGGATTGTTTTAGGTACTATTTTATTGCCATTCGCAACAAGTATGCTTTAAAATATAGTAATTGTGGTTTATTTTTGCGGAATTCGAATTAGTTTCGGTTTCGGATTTGCCGTGCAACACGCGAATGGCTTCCAACGATATACATGAGAGCGCATTGGCCATACTTCAGGAGTCGCATTGACACCCTGGTCACCTATTTTTTACCTCGGACGCGGAACGGATAGCCGGTATAAAATAAAGAAGTCTGGGATAAACAGTGGACTCGAGCAGCACAGGACAGGAGCGGTCGGAGCTAAATGGTACAGGCTTCCGTCCGGAAGTGGACCTGAGCATGCTGATGAAGATGATGAGGACAGTTTCTATGGAGCGAGTATTGTTTGATATCATTGACGTACAACGCTTCACCGTGAGCTGGGTATGCCTATGCGACGGGTACACCTGGAAAAAAATCTAAAGGCAATATAAAGCGAAATAATGCACGTGACCATAAAATGAAACTAACTGATTTTTTTGTCTTCAGCCGTAAAACCTTATCACAGGGTTAAATGGGAAACCGGCCTTCAGCATGACCACACGTTTCTGTTCGGTAATACTGCCCAAATAATGTAGTAGCTATTGATCAAATATTTGTTGGTGCCAGGGTAAAGTCTGCTGCACAAACATTATTCAAGCAATGCCCAGCTTAGCAGCTCAACGTACCGAAATTCAACGAGTAAATACCAATGTCCGATGTGACGGGGGTGGGCCCTAATATGTGTACTTGTTATTTTTAGGCCTCCTTGCAGTGTACCGAATACTAATTTTGTCAAATTAGGCATCTCAAGCGAGTGGCATCTACTGTGTAGGTAACATTTAGTGGTAGAGGCCCTTTTTTATTACCGACTGTGTTTATTCGGTCCATTTGCCAACGACTCGGGTATGCTACGGAGAAAAGACATGTACATAACTGGATCACCTGAGTTCACCCACTTCATCCACCACCGATCGGCCTTTCTGCAAGGAGATTTATCTGGCCCATTTCTGGAGTCACCATCATTTGAATAGTGGGTCATGATGATTTCTGAAGTATTACGAATGCGAGATTACCGATAACATGAGACTTCATGAATGTATTGCACATCAGAACCAAAACAGAAATTATCTTGAACTCCCAGAAAATAGGTCACGAAACTACATTCCCACAATTTACCTTCGTGAATATATCACTAAAGTTTCTCGTAAAGACAAAATGGTATTGACAGATACGCAAAGCATATGCATGAAATTTAGAACGTTAAACATCGTCCACTCGTATTGCAAGACACGTTCGCCCCATATGAAACGTCATGGGAACGTGTCCCAAGTGTCTGTCTCCGGCGGTTGAAGCTGACGCCAAGCATCTTTTGTGGACGTGCGCGGGAGCCAGGACAGCTCGAGACGATGCGCTCAGAAAGGTTGGTCTCCGGTGGGATAAACCAGATGACTACAACCGCTGGGTGCAGGAAGATAAATACTGCAGGTCACTGATGTACTTTCTGCACGCCAGAGGACTGCATGGATACCTGTAGACTTCAAAACCTCTCGGTTTCGTGACCTTCTGTGCTCCTGGCAGCTCCTATCTCCCTATTTTGTTCTTGTTCTCTTTCCTTCCTACTTTTTTCCCTCCTCCCATCTTTAAACCGCCTCTCATATGCTGCGTGGCAAAAACTCGGAAAAAAAAAGTAACGTCAAGGGAATGGTAAAGGAGAACTTCACTTTGGAATTCATTTTTTGCTCCGTAACTTCACGTAAATGTAATCAGAGTAGCGGAAACCTGCTCCTTAGGACTCCAGACTTTATTCTGCACAAGCAATATCGCAATGTTTCCAAGTCGGTTCAGTGTTCTATTGAAGTGTCCCTGAAGTGAATTCTGCGAACTTATGTTTCTATTTTTATTGCATAAAGCTATTGTTTACCCGGTCGATAAAACAGAATTTTTTTTATAAAACCCAAAAGAAACAATAGCCATGCGGCATTTGCGGCGGCCGTAACCACTACACCACTGACGAGGATACGTCTTGTGATGTGAATGCACGATGCCCAAGATTTTAAACTTCGTGAATGCGCACTTTATTCTTCGTCAATGTTAATTATTTACAAGAATGTTTACTGCTTTTGTCAACAAGCCGATGTATTGTAATGTGGTTGTTGTCAGTTATTTTAGGAGAGTTATTCAAACCAGTTCAGATTTTAGTTCCCCGCTACAACATGGTTGGCGTTCAACGTTATCGCCGGTTTGCTGTTGTTGTCGGGTGCATGATAAGTTAGACAAGCCTGGCAGCCCCCTTAGAATTGTAACGTTCTCTAGCTGAGGCGTTTACAGTGCGTGCACGCCGTCCGCGCAATCGGAGACGCTCAAATGCGAACCGGTTCTCCTCAAGTATGCAGCTTGCCTGTTTTGTCTCTTTGTCGTAAGGGGCGCATTCGCTTGATGCCAAGAGTCGCAGGATTTGGCACTGTGCCTGCAAGCTGTCGTTGATACGTCATCACCACGCCAAGAAAGCCTTGCCAGCGCGTCATTGCCTGTCTGCACAGTCTCAAAACTCCCTTATATTTCAATAATGATTGGTGCGCAAAAGTGGTGAAGGACGTAGAGAAAACATTGTCCATAAAAACAATTTCCTACGAAAATAAAATTCAACCAGTGATCCGAACCTGCTGTTAGGATGCAATGCATCTAGTGCTTCAGACCATTCTGCAATGCACCATTTCTTTCTTTATCGCACGAAAAACTTGCAGTTATTATGTGATACAAAAGTTAGCAGTTATCCAAGAAGAATAACCCCACAGCATCTACAATAAGACAGCCTTCAAACTTCAGCAAGAGAGCAGGCACGTCCTACGGCTTAAGCCACTCTGGCTGGTCACTTTCCGTTGCATAGACGCTCTCCACCAATACAGACTGCTCCCCCCAAAAACATATTTGGTTAGGCGAGGGTGTTCCGCATGCCGGTATTCTAAATCTATACAATAAATACTTCTAAAATCTATACAATATCATCATAAAAATACACCACAGTGCACTCCAGTAGTATCTCCAAAAAGCAAGGACCGCATTGTGTAAAGGATAGTGGCCATGCCTCTTTTAAGTGTTCACTGCAAAGCATTCCAGAAAACTTCCACATCCCGTTGATACCCGCGGCAATTGTCCGACAACGAGAGGGCGCTCAAGCATGCTTTCAATAACACCTATGATCCTGTCAGTTTAAAGAAGAGCTTTTTTTGGATTCTCATAATCTCCTCAAATGTGTTTTGACTAGTGACTGCTTTCTTTAGACGGAAAAAAAGAGACCGTCAATGCGTGATTGTGCTGGGGTGGTGGTGGGAGAAATCGGCTGAACGGTGTACCCCAGGATAGTGTTTTGTCCCCTATTCCTCCCAAATTGGCCATAGCTACATGGAGCTCTAAAAAGCTTCGACAACGAGGTCACGAATCTGTGAACACTGAAGATGTTTGCATCTGGCTGTCCGTATCTCAACATAAGCAACTGGCAATGATGGCTCAAAGGGATGTCCACATCATGCAGAAATATCTGCCCTCCGTCGGACTCACGCAACCGCCGAGAGGTCCTGTATCAATCTGTGCCCTAGGAATCGCCGACTGTCCACCCGCGTTTTTTTACATTGGGCAGCCTGTATATGTGTTAAGCCAACCACCTGCGGTTCCTTGGCGTCGCCCTAAACAGTACAATATTGGCGATGGGCGGTGGGCATGGCTATTTTAGCTCTGCTTCCGGTGTGAGCTGCGTGCTGCTGACCTCTGCGCAAGCTCACTCTGCGATTACGTGTTTCCAGTACCTTTGTTTTAAGCTTCACGTAGACGTATTACTGTATTTTTTTGCTCTTTGTACACCGTATATTCGCTGAATTTTCTCCCACGTTCTACAGGCCTTAGATTTTCTACTAGAGTACTGGTTGCACGGGCAAGCACCGCTTACAGCTCCGAATGAACTAAAAAAAGCGTCGTAATCGAGTATATATATATTTTATGTGTGCTAGTGCAGAGATAAATTGACTTGAACTTTTTAGAAAATAATTAAAAAATCTCACATTCTTTCGGTCTCTAGTCTTATAGTGGCTCAGTTCAAACTGAGCGAATAAATAGCAACGACCCGCCCGCGGCCGGCCAAGGGTCGGCAATCTGCTGTAGGCAAAGTCAAGCCAAGCCTACGACAGTAAGCGTCATACGTCATAGAAACGTCATAAAATATCAGCAAGCAGCCTGCAGTTAGGACAGCCCTTTACCCTAATTTTGCTGCTACATGATGTCATCTAAATAAAACCAGAGTTTTTGAAACCTTGCCTAGGGTCCCCATAATGCAATATCCGTACTTATTTCCGCAATGTTTCAAATCACTGTACCGTCTCCTTACGTTATTTCGACTGACACTCACAAGGTGATATGTATGGCACAACGCTACACGGAATCGGCATATGTTCATGGTCATTCGTTTCGTGAAAAGTGCAAAGTCGTTCTCTTCAAAAAACATCTGTTCTTCGTCACATTTGAATGCTTCAAGATTTTTTTCGGGGGGCAGGCAAGCGCCGCTTACAGTGTATTCGCAAGCTTCCACAAAAACCATGGTCACCACAAATCACGTGGGTATCGCCGTCTACTGAACCATTAAACACGTGCTCAGGCGTCCAAACAACCACCTAAAACGTACCGCCGAAACCCTACCTCAAATATGTGTCTTCAGCTTTTACAGAAATTGGACAAAAGCGATTCGCCAAGCATCGTTTTGGAGCTGCGATAAAAAAGTTGATAGGCTTTCTTCTAGTCGCCGCCCCGACACCGTAATGGTCGGTGACTGGCAAATTGAGGCCCGAGAACCAGACGTTTGTGGAAGGGTTGCACACTTCCACTGCACTGTGTCCCTTCTAATTAATATACCGCTCTTTACACTCACTCAGTTCCTTAAAACAGTTGAAAAATCGCTGGAGACCAAACATCCAGGCAGTATCCATCCAGGCTGTATCCATCCACTCAAACATCTAGGCTGTATTCATTCCCTCTGGTAAGACCGTTATCGAGATAAGTATTGGGCACGATCAAAAGGCAGCACAGTAAAGTTGGGGAATTTTCTGATATTTTATAAATAGGCTCCCAAGCAGAAAGTGTGATATAGTCCGAATGGCATAAAGGGATTTGTGAAATTCGGCAAACCAGTCTAACTTATAAACAAAACACCAGAGTGGGCAATTGATCACCTGACTTTTCACAAATTTGAATTACGTTTGATGAAGTGCTGTACGTGGCCATGCGGCGAGAAGGAACCTGAGTTCTTTTTGTAGGAACACAATACTTTTATATATGGGGTTTGCGCTTGCTTGCTAAAGAGTTTAACAAATGTCGCACAGCGCTCACATGCTCACACAGACATAAAAGAGAACCAGCGCATCCACAACTATGTTTGTTGTGGTCTTTCTTGAGTCGGTATACGGCCGTGATAGAATATATCTCGTAAACTAGTCATTTCATCTTCATAACGCTGTTTTTTCAGAAATAGCGCTCTTGTCTATGTGGAAAAGTTAAGGTCTTCAGTATATTTAAATTTAAACTATGGTGTACTTAGGCACTTGTATACATAGGAACCAGAAACGCAGATATAAGCGCTATTATTTCGTGAACTGGGCAGCCGAGGTTATTGTACAGTGCTTCGGACGTTAGCATGACACCTATGAGCCTGAATACCTTCTCAGATGAAACAATCACCGAGACACAAAATTTAGTCTAGTATGAATATCCACCGCAACGAACTATCCATTGAGGCGTAACGTCTGATGAAGCCTGAGCGTCCAATGACATCAAATATCCACCGAGACAAAACATTCACTGTGGACGTTTCGTCTCGTTATATCTTTTGCTTTGTTGGCCCTTTAGATGCTGAATCGGCTGCACTGGTTTTAATCAGCGCGGCCAGGGAGCGTTTCGGAACACAGTGCATGTTATTTATTATATATTCTCTAAAATAGTGCGCGGTTCCCAACAATCTGGAAATAATTTTTTGCAGTTGCAGAGCCCATGGAAACATATGCCAGAAGTTATGTCCAAGGAATGCCAGGTGAGTGGCCTTATAGTAAAGTACTTTGGTGCCTTTCTTGTTTTATCGAGTTTTGTAATTGCATGTACATATGAGGATAACAATATTTATACAAGGCAGGAGGAGTGATGTGGGAATTGTTGTAAAAACAGAGAAAAATGAATCACGGCAACGTGAACAACAGGGCATTGCTCCGAATTTGTATATTTTTGCTTATTCCTAACTTTTAAGAAGAACTGACAACTGAAAAATAAAGAAACTAACCAAAAAGTAAACCACTTTAAAATTGAACACGTGTCACCAAAGGAGTAAACGTAGTGTGTTAGAGACGCCTAGTGTATTTTTCGCACGGCACAATCAGTGTGCAAAAGAATTAAATAAGAACACCAATGTTTCTTCTCTTTACTAGTCGCTCTCAGCGTGAGTTTTTTTCCTACCACCTCTCCATAACACGAAGAGAAGATAATCTTGCACGTGATTCCACTACTTTTGATTCTTTTAGGGGTTTTAAAGGCGCCATGCGCATTTAAAAACGTGACAATTGTGACCCTGAGCTCACCGTGCATGGGACAGTATGCAACTGTTTTAGGTCGGTTAGGACTAGCATAGGCTCTGATAGAATAAAAATACGCCAATCAAATTGATCTGTTCGAAGGAACCTTATACAGTACTCCAGTTCTCTCCGCCAACCTCCCGCCGCAGGTGTAACAGCTCAACCGAATCCTCTGGTCACTGCACCATGTCGACCCGCACTATGAAGCGTGGGGATATGTTACAAGGGGATGACGATGCGGATGACAATATTTGATACTTGGGACCCGCAAGGACACACTCTGCTCTCTCCCATCCCTCATATGTCATAGGGCCTCTGCTGCTCTTCATTTATATTAAAGATAGGCTCCTCCATGCACTTCCTTGCAGACCACGTACCGCAAAGGAAAAGCTGCTGAGGACAGGCGCACTTACAACGCGAATTAGTTGTCATATATAACTTCTGTCAAAAGTGGCGCTTGATAATATACGTAGAAACGCTGTACAAATAAATTCTACACAGAAAAGAAATGTCGTGAAGGTGGTCATTCTACACACGGGTACATGTTGCAAACAGTGAGTGAATTTTGGTAACTAGGTGTGCTTGCCACACCGACGCTCTGCTCACACCTACATGCAGATACTATTACTTCAACGTCCTTCCGTAGGCTTTCCTGTGTAGAAACACCACAACGTTTTACCCAACCTAACGGATATGTATGCGCAGTGTGCAAGCCATGGGCAGCAAGTTATAAAACAAAAAATTTAAAAATGTGAAACCTAGTAGCTTGTTACGTTTCTGAAAATTACGCGAGACTTTAAAGAAGGACCAGTTTAAAACAATCTTTGAGGTGGGACTTCAAAGCTAGAAGAATGCTAAAATGGCAGCTAAACAATTTTCAGAACCTTTACTGCAGGCAATGTAGGTTATATGTCATAAACCTTACTACTGCCAAGTTGGGAACCCCGCGAGAAGCACTTGCCTTCACAACATAGTATATCGCTTCGACTCGGCCAGAGTTAAAAAATACAGGAATGTCGAAGCAAAACTAAACAATTTATCGTTGTTACCACAGTCAATCCATGAAAAAAAAAGCTCTACCGGTTGCTTCAGGACCTATTTATGCGGTTAAAGCCTTTGCTTAGGATTTGGCAAAAAGTAGCCATGTGTGCATTAGTGTACATTATACATTGTTAACCTCTTTTTTGCTTGAAATCTTTTTTATGTATGTGCGTGTCCACGGTTAGGCCACAAATGGCGTTGCGGATTAAGAAATAACTATTTCTTGAAATAACCACTGGCTACAATTTAGCAGACTTTAGGACAAGGTTCCTGCGCTTGCAAAGTCCTCCGCATGCCAGCTCTGGTAATCCAGCGCCGCGCTCATTCCCGCGTTTGCCACTCACCCTTGGTAACAAAAAATTGCGGATTCTTTCCTCTCGACTAAACTGAGATATGTCTTGATAAGTTTATGGTGTGATACGATTTCCACAAAGTTCTTTATTTCACGCTTGTAGGGATAATAGTAATTTTACAAGACAAGCAGTGGTGTACCACTGCTCTCATAAGAAAACTCTTATGTCAGTAAGTCAAAGCAAATGTCTCTTAGGCAGCCTGAAACTATATTGGGCCACAATTTATGTAAGCACGTCTATAGAAACTTCTGCAGAAACGAAATTATCAAATCCTTGAAAAAAATCAAAACAAATAATTTGGGAGCTATGCTTTCATTACAGGTACGCTTCGTTTTACACATTTCTAATTAACCCACAAAAGCTATACTCGAGTGTTTTTTCAGCATGTCGGTACTAGTAATGCAATAAAACGTGTGTAAAGCCAGTCACCTTCAGAAATTATGACTGTGACTGAACACAAATGTAAACTAACCGATCATGAAACCAAAACGAGGAAGCGGAAATGCAAGTGAACGAATTTTTTAGGGAGAACTCTCACAAGGAACATCAATCAAATCTACTTGTAATGTCCGCGCAGTCAGTAACAAGCTGAAGCACGGGCAAACTTAAAAATAGAGTTTATTCCCCAAGAATAGCACGGCTTTTGGACTGGTGCAAAGCAAGGTCCCAAAGCGCCTCCCTGTGCATTCTCCATCGCCCCGCGGAGTAAGGGGCAGCGTTGGCGAGAGAAAGGACCACTTGTGGGGGACACTAATTGGCGCGGCGCGTGGTCGGGAGGCGCCGACTGGCGCGCTGTCGCACCGACACAAAACTGCGCTTCCGCTGGGGAGCACGAACACAACATTTCTTTCCCCCTCGGAAGAGCGCCTGGTAGCGGTCAGGGGGGTGTCGCTGCCGTGAGGATTTGCGTTGGTCGATGGCCTGGGGGTGCAGTGAAGACGGGAGCTGGCCGTCTGCGCATGTGGCTGTCGGCGTCGCAGCGACGCATTCCATAGTGAGATGTAAGGCCCTGTTGACACACAAATTGCTTCAGAAGGGGCTGATTTGCTTGAAGACGGCCTTACCTGGCGGAGCTGATTGAGGTGCCACCGAGTCGTCGTGCCGGAAATCTTGACGAGCCACGACCGCAGGCCAATCCTTTTTTTCACGGTCGCTTTGAACCATTCCGGCTTGTGTTGAAACTGGCGGGCGAGCACGCGTTCTGCCTTTTGTATCCACCGGATGCGCTGTGGGTCGCGGGCATCCTGTGCCGCCTTTGAAGATGGCTCGGGTAGAACGGCCGTGAGAGGCGTTCTGATTTCCCGTGAAAACATAAGCGTCACAGTGGTCTGGCCTATGGTATTTGGCACTGTTATGTGCGGCTTCAAACCGAAGCGGGCCAAGCGTCGCTGTAATGACCCTGTATCGTCCTTGCAAAGTGCACTCTTCAGTTCGGCCACGTAGCGTTCTTCTTGGCCATTTGTTGCCGGGTGGTACGGGGAGATGGCACAGCTGTGATGCCGTTGTCTTTGTAGATCCACCTGATCTCTGCGACACAAATGCCATGCTGTTGTCCTAAACAATTTTTGGGGTAATCCAAACGTTGCAAACAACGCATGCAGGACGTGGATGACGGCCGCTGATGTTGCCCTACCCATAAGTACAACTTCCAGCCATTTCGTGCAGGCATCCACCACTACTAGAAATGTCCTTCCTTCGATTGGGCCTGCAAAGTCGACATGGAGGGTGTGCAATGGAGTTGTTGGCTTCTCCCAATCATGAATAGGTGCTCTCGGTGGGGCGTTTTAGGTTTCCTGACAAACTTGATAAGTTTAAGCAGCGTTTTTGATGTCCTAGTCAATTCCTGGCCACCACATGTAGCTGCGAGCACATCTTTTCATGGCTACTACTCCTCGATGTCCAGCATGGATGACGGCCATTAGTGCGTGCGGAATAACGACTCGTGACCCGAGCGCCACGCAGCCGCGATGAAGACTCAACTCCTCTGCTCTTTTCTTAAAGGCGTTCAAGATTTCTCCGGTCAGTTTCTGCACGCGGCCTCGGTGCAGTGCTTCGCTTAGTTGCGACAACCACGGGTCCTCTTGCGTCACTACGGCGACCCTGTCGGCCGTTAGCGGTGGATTAGGCAGGGCTTCAAACATCAGCACGCAGCCCACTTGTGGAGGATCCTCAATTGTTTCGCCGAGACACAGACGATTCAATGCATACGCGTTCTGATGCATTTTTTCTGGGGGTGTACGAGCCCGCAGTCGTGCGCTGACATTTTTATGCACCACCGTGTCATATGGGAGACAGCGTATGAGGTATTTGTTTCTCTCGGCTCAAAATATCCAACGGAGGTGTGTGGGATCTGTTATGGCAGTGTATGGCTCCATACACGATTTCGAGTCCTCCTCGATCCAGTTGCGAGTAGTTTGCGCTCGGCCGCTGAAAGGGTGTGGGAAGCGAAAGCGATGGGTGCTTCCCTGCTTTGATCGTCGGCTTGTGAGAGCGCTGCGCCCACACCGTAGGGCAATTGCGTCGCAGGCTAGAAGCAGGGGCTTTGTTTCATCTTAGTGTCTTAGGACTACGCGCCGCCGGTGCAGGTACTTAGGCGCTTCTAATGCCTTCTCGTGGCGTTGCGACCAGCTCCATTGGACATCATTTTGTAACAGCTGGTACAGGCCGCCGGCCACAGTTGCTCACTGCTCTAGAAATCGATCGTAGAACGTAATGAGCCCAAGAAAGGGCTGCAGTTCTTGCTTGTTGGTTGGTGCTGGTGCCTCACTGATAGCACGCGCCTTGTCATCCTTGGGTTGAATACCTAGAGCATTGATCAGGGGCCCCAAGAACTTTACCTCGGGCACCGCAAAACAGAATTTCTCTATGCTTCAGCCAAAATTGGCACTGGCTAGCCTCTCAAGTACAAGCTCTAGGCGTGCTGCATGTTCTTCGCTTGATGTGCAACTAAATACCACATGATCCAGGTAAACACACACTCCTGGAATTACAACAAGCGTGAACTCCATGTATTTCTGGAAAATTGCTGCGCCTGCTGGCACTCAGCACGGAAGCAGTTTAACCACGTAGAGGTCCTGTCGCGACTTCAATGCCTCCGTTAAGGAAAAAGAGCTGTATTTACATAACACCACAAGCAGAAAATGTCTGGTCGCCGCCATCCTTTTTCATCGTCCTTTTTTAATACTACCTGCGATCACTTCTTTGTCCTCGCGGAAATAAAGTTCCAAAAACCTCCCCCGTGGGGAAAAAACAGTGACTCGCTGGGGATAGCCTTAGCACCCGTCTTTGCTTCTGTACTTTCAACAGCGATGTCTTTGCCTGCGTGGTCCGTTTCCAGTCATGCAGGGCAAACGGTAGCCTCGCTGGTGGTTCTTGCGCCGGTATTTCCAAGTATGTCGAACAGCAGGACAAACCTTCATTCGGTTGTTGCCCTTCTTTATTGGAGAAGGGAAGCTTTCATGGCTTGTGATGACACCCATGCCCGCGGAGTACGCCTAGTGTGACGCGAGTTCTTGGTTTCATGTTCGTGTAACGGTGCAGAGAGAGCTTAAAAGTAAATCTTGAGATGGCATCAATGTCTTTTTTATGCCTTCTGGTGTCTTTTTGTAGTTCGTCCACCTCCGTTCTGTTTGGCAGTGCTTTATTCGATGCGCCTACTTTTAGGTCAGACGGAGGCCACAATTGCTTTGGGGAAACGTGGTTAGCAGCAATGTCTCGTTGACGAATTCTGTCTTGTGTTGGTTTGTCCATAGAGGCAAAGCACAGCGCCAAGATATGCACCTTTCTGTGCAGGCATACCTCGAGCTCCCCGTTCAGGTTGAACGGTAGCTGTCGACGTTTTTTTATGCATCTCAGTGTTGTCGGTGGAGTCCTCGATACGGGAGGATGCATTGATGCAGTGGCTTGAGGCTTGAAGTACTGTGTTGATTCGTGAAGCGTCACTGGGACAATTCAAGTTGCTTGATTTGGTGCGGGCGAGAAATTGCGACGCTATTTTGACATATCTGAAACAAGCACCACAAAGCTCGTTTCGTGGGCACTGCATTGCTTGATTTAAAATCGATTGTCATGTGACGATGATGTCACAAAACTCAAAAGTGTGCATAGACTCTTGCTCAGCGTAGTGGCTAGTCAGAAAGGGTTGGTTCGATGTCACGGTCGGTGTTCCATAGTTGTCCGGAGTCACAGTCAAAGCTTTGGCTTATGGCGCAAATTTTTTCATCCGTAGTGTCCGCTTTCAAAATGGCAGCCTTCGCTTGGTAGATCAGTCTCTTTATATTAGAGCGTTGAACACTTCGCTTTCGGTATAACTGATCTCAAGTAGGCTTCGTTCGGAATTCGGTTATGATGAGTGCGGTATCACTTCGTTTAAGATATTGGTCGCACCCGTTGAGGTACATACCATCGTTCGTTGATCCAGCGGAATTTCGGCACCACTTTGTCTCGACAGAACGCCTTCGTTAAGGAAAAAAAACTGCATTTACATACCATCACCAGCAGAACATGTCCGATCACCGCCATCATTTTTCATTGTCCTTTTCTACCACCATCTGCAATCACATCTTTGTCCTCGCTGAAATAAAGTTCCAACAGACCCCTACTAGTATTTATAGTGAGGACTTCAGATGTTTCTTCGCTCACCTTCAGCTGTTGGTACGCCTGGGTCAGGTCCAGCGTGCTGATATATTTTTCTCCACGTAGAGTGCTCAAAACCTTCTGTGGCGTTGGTAGTGGGTAAGCAGAAGCCTTCGTTGCCAGGTTCAGTGTGCTCCTGTAATCTCCACAAAGGCGTAGAGTTCCGTCTTTTTTCCTGACTTGGAAAAGTGATGTGGCCCAGTATGGGTGCTGCGTCGGCTCAATGACATCCTGCTGCTCGAGCTTGCGAAGGTATTCGTCGTTACCCGACAGCATGGCAAACGGTACTGGCGCGGCTTTGAGAAATTTGGGGCTGGCGTCTTCATGGAGCTCCAGGTTGAGGAGAGGTCGGTTGAGACCGGGAATATCGCTAGCGAAGACCCTTTCGTTCTTCTTTTGAAGTCGCTTCACCAAATCTTGTCGCTCGTGAATATCGTCTTCTTTAGCCTGGTTGGTACCTCCGATGGTTATCTCGAGAGCGTCGAACCAATTTCGCCCCAAGAGGCTACATCCGGCCCCTCGCACAATAAATAGAGGTAGCTGGCAGTTCGTGCCATTGAAGCAAACGTATACGTTGCTACTTCCCAGTAGCGGCAAAGCCTGCCCTAAACACGTTCTCAGGTATGTGCTGTCGTCGAGCAACATGGGTGCCTGCTACCGCTTGGTTTGGTGATACGTCTGTTTGCTAATGACCGTGCATGCTGCTCCGGAATCCACTTCGAAGTGGATCGGCTGGTGATGCAAGGTGACGTCAATCATGATCTTCGGTAGCGTGCGTAGGTTGAGAACGGTGTTTAGATCGTACAGCACCGGTGATGCTGGTAGACTACCGTGCGTTTCCGCCTGCGGTATGGCCTCTGACGCGTTTACGCGCTGGGGCCGTTAAGAGTGTGCCCTAGACTTCTTCCTTTTTGTTATGCATGCCTTCCCAATGTGACCTCGTTTCTTGCAAAAATGGCTCGTTGCGCCTTGAAGCTTGCATGACTGCGGGCTGTGCTGCTCGTCACAGCGCCAGCAGCACCGCGCCTTAGCAGGTTTATTGCCACTTGCCTGGTGCGGCTGGAGCAGGTGATTCGTGAGGTATGCCGGCTAGGTGGGCTTCCGTATGTCACGCTGCTGCTCGCCGGCACTCTCCGCCCGAATGGCGATGTCTTAAGCCTTTGCGAACGTCAAGTCCGTCTCAGAAAACAGGCGCTGTGGTAGAAAGTCGTCCCTCCGTTTGCGCATGAAACGGTCACGGAGCATAATGTCCAATGCTAGCATGATAGGGTTTCCATGTGGCGTGGCGACTGGGTGTTCGGTGGCTACCGTTGTGGTGGGCAGCTTTCCGAAGTTGCAATCAGCGGCCCGTTTTTTTCAGCGCCGCAACGTAGGTGCTGACCGCTTCTCCCTCCATCTGGTCTCTTCGTTGAAAAAGGGCCCTCCTGTACACTTCGGATGGCCCTGGGTCATAGTGCTTCCGCAGTGCCTCAACGATGTGGTCGTAGTTCACTGCAACTGGGCAGTGGACTACGGGAGGGTTCAAAATGGGAGGGTTGCATCATCAGCTTTTTAGGGTAGTCTTGTATAACTTGTGCTCCTTGCTTTTTCGCTGGCGTTCGCATTTTTGGAGTACTATATTCATTCCTTGAATGCGTGGTGGCCTCATCAAACCCAAAAATTGCGCCATCGAATTTGCCAACTTCCTGAAACCGCGGTTTATATCAGCTAGCGGTAATGCCTAAATACTAAGCTGCTTTTAACGACTCGCCACACTCGAGTGACTGGTTTTGGTGAGGCGGTTGAAAACGTGGCGTCGAAACCAGATGGTGACAGCCGCACATCTCTTGTTTAGGTGGTCCGTTCAAAGCCACAGAATGAGTGCACAGCCTGATCGAAGAACAGCGCTACGACCTTGCGAGAAGTCAAACTCAATCAGAAGCTTTATCCGGCGTGTTTCTGAAAAGGACACCTGTGAAGAGGACGACGTCACGGACTACCAAAAACAAGAACCCAAAGTGAATAACTTAAACGCTGATGCTGATGCTTGGCATCGCATTCCCAACACCAGGAAAAGACTGCTTAAACTCACTCCTCTCTTTTGTCAGTTCTCCATTCTACTACAATTGAGACGTTTAGCGATAATTACCATTAGGAACGCAAATAAAGTACTATAGCAAGCGCTATTGCTCTCATAGCCCCAAAGCAGGAACCGCCTCGAAAGGGAGCAGTAATATATGTTGATCGTGTGAATAGTGCGCATATTGCCATGTGTGATAAAAACAACGCAACCTTGCTAGTCAAAATGGATCACCTCTTATTCCACAGAACAGACATATCAAAAGTAGTAGTTCAAACGTAACACATTTCGTATAACAAGAATATCATACGACGTGTCATAGAACTGGAGCCGAATGAAAGTAAAAAATTCCCCCGCATTTCCCCGAGGGGGAGAATGTGAAAGTGCGAATGCACGGTTGTCGGCCCGCTTGCGGCGCTTGCGCTCGGCCCCCGCAGCCCACCGCCTCGCCGCCTTCTCTTCCATCGGGTTTGTAGTATCACGTGTACACCACGCAGTTATCAAGCCGCTATAACGCCGCTGAGGCGCCAACGCACGCCGCTGACGACGTAGTTTGAATGCGTTAAAGATATAAGGCGCGTTACTGACAATATCAGCGTCGCGTTCGTGGCTTATTCGGTAGAGCGTCGGGCTGCGGCCCGCAAAGTCCTCGGATCGAAACCTGGCGCCGGATGCTGTTTCTTCTTTAAAGAGAACTGCGGACGCCGCCGACGCCGCCGCCGCCGCCGACGCCGGCGGTGGATGGTTTGGGGTCGCTTATAAAGTGCATTCGCACTTAAAAAAATTCAGAACTGAATTTGATGGGAACTATAATTCAATCACATCGCAAGCAGAACACGTCCTATCGCCGCCATCGTTCCTCATCGTCCTCTTCTACCAACATCAGCACTTCACTTCTTTTTACGCGGGGAAAAAGGTTCCAACCACCCCCCACGGCGAAAAACAGTGATGCGTAAGGGATCATCCTTGCACTCGTCATTGCGTCTGTACTTCAACCATCGCTGCGGTTTCCTGCACGGTCTGTTTCCAGTTGTTCAGGGCAAATGGTAACCTCGATCACGGCTCTTGCGCTTGTATTTCCAAGTATGTCGAACAACAGGGGAAGCCTTCATGCGGTTGTCGTTGCATCTCTCCTTTCTTCGAGAGCGGAAGCTGTCGTTGTCGTGGCGATGACTTTGATGACTGCCATACAAGCCATGAGCAACGGCAATCGCTTGTTTAACGTTCGTGTATTGGTGCAGTGAGAGCTTAGAAGCAATTCTTGCGGTAGCATCAATGTCTTTTTTATCCCTTCTCTTTTCTTTCCGTATTTGGTTCACCCGGGCTATGTTTGGCAAGGTTTCATTCGATGCCCCTACTTTTAAATCAGATGGATGCCGCAACTTCTTTGAGGACGCGTAATTAGCTTCAATGGCTCCAGTTCCGTCGGGGGTGTCGGTTGTTGGCGAATTATGTTAATGTTCGTTTGTCCGTCGAGGTCAAGTACGAAGTCAGGATATGCACCTTTTTTAGCTGCCAGAACTTGCGGTTTAAGGTCAAGTTGAACGGTACCTGAACTCGCCGTTTCGTGTATGACGGCGTCGCAGCGAGAATCCTCGATACGGGCGGGTGTCAGACAGTTACTTTAGTCTTGAAGAGGTATTCTGACACCTGACATCACCTGGGCAATTGAACTTCCTGTCTTGACACGGGCAAGCAGCTGCGATGCAACTTTGCCATATCTAAGACAAGCATAATAACGGTAGATTTGCGTGAACTGCATCGCCTGTCTTAAGATTGATTGCCACGTCACGATGATGTCATGAAACTCAAAAGTGTCCATAAACTCTTAATCAGCGTACTTTCCAGTAAGAAAGGGTTCGATGCCGTGGTCGGTGTTGCGTAATTGTCCGAACGTATAATTAAGGCGGTCAGTAACGGCGTAAATTTCTTTATGTGTTGTGTCCGCCTTAAAAATGGCAGCCTTCGCTGGGAAGATCAGCGTTGTTATAGTCGAGTGTTGAACACTTCGTTTGTGGTATAGCTGGTCTTCGTTACCTTCGTTCGTGGTTCGGTAATGATTAAGTCGGTATCAGATTTTTTAAGCATTGGTCACAACCGTTGCGTACATACCGTTGCTCGGTCATCCCGGGTGGCTTCCGCAACACTATGTCGCGACTACAACTCCTTTGGTAAGAGAAAAAGACTATAATTCCATCACATCCCGAGCAAAATATAGCCGACCGTCGCCATCGTTCCTCATCGTCCTCTTCTATCAAACATCAGCACTTCAGTTCTTTCTCATCAGGGGAAAAAGTTCCAACAGCCTTCTTACACCTACTCCTTCCTTTCTCTACCGTGTCCAACACTACACAGCATGTCCCAATTGTACCGTAACATACGTTAAGTAATAACACTGCAGTTTCGCCTTTTGAATTGCAATGAAATCCGCACATTTTCCACACCCTCGTCCTTCAACGTGGCGGACGTGGCTAGCGGCGGAACAGCTCACGGACCAGTTGACTTTGGCGAACATGGCCGGGGCTATCTCGTCGTTTATTGCTGCGTTTGAATAAAGTTTTTTTTCCTGTTTCTCCTCTTCCTGGACTACGTACGTCCAAGTCCACTTTTCTGACCTGGCCACAGTAAACCTTACTTTTATGCTTAATAGATTTCACATTCTATTCCACCGTGGGAGGTACCCGCCAAGCCATCTCTGCCTCCGACACATTTCTCGCGTTAAACGGGCGCACAGGAACTGTATGTTCTCACTCTCGCAAGCGACACAGCTACTAATGAGCGCGACATCTTCGACATGCAGAAATCTGCTGCACGACAGAATCAGTTGCCTGGACCTGCCTGGACAGTCCCCAGTAAATTTTACTAGAAACATCATAACCTAAATGGTCAGGCGTTTGATATTGAAACTATTCAGGAACCACGGCGCTATTAAGATAACAGAAAATGCGTCTCATCAATCTCCACAACAAAGTCCGCCTTCATTACTGATTCCCATGTCGCATTATAAGCAATGATTAGTACCGTCTCCAGCAATTGTAGCAGCACCAATCTTTTCAAAATCCGAGACATCACGCAGGCAGGTCCAATGAACGGGTTGTCTAGACTCCTGCTCACACATGTGTAGCACACTGAAGCCAGTCAGTGCATAATACTCCCTTAATATATTTTCCGCAATATTCCTGCAGTTCGCGCGTCAACTCAAGAACAACCTGACCAACTAGATGCAAGCGAACTGCACTGTCCAGAAAAGAACTGTTACATTAGGAACCTCCGGCGACAACAGTTTTCTGAACCCTCACCACGCGGTCTCCTTGATCCTCGGCACTTAATGCCAATAACCGGAGATAAATTCCCCAGAATTTTTAAGCGAACTCAAAATATACTCTTGATGCCATCTCCAACTGGACAACGTCCAGGCACGCTACTAGTTCATGGTGCATATTCTGGGGCAACTAGCCCACCTTTTAAGGCTTTGCGTCAGTTCCGCCTTCTTAAATTCCGTGACCCGGACCTTACAGCATGACTACACACAAATAGTTCTTCGTAATAGTCACGTATGTCACAGGGAAACATCAATTTGTTTAGGGAATAAAACAATTTCGTCTCTAGGAGGCCTCCATACAGAACTGTGATGGCGGATTATTACCCCCTTTCTAACGACACCGGTAATGCAGCGTTTTGTTACTTCCGAACGCCTCCATATATATGCCCGGTCGAATAAACACATCGTATGTTCTCCCCTACTACAGCGTTCTCGTAGTAACCATAAAGGCGTAAACAGATGTCGCAAGCTTAATTTGTTCTCATTGCCCTGCCACAGCCATTATTCCACCAGACGCTAATCTTTCTTTGTATAGAAGGTTTGGCTATATATCCGGTGATCTGAATGGCATGGTACTCAGTGGAATTAGCCCGACCAGGTCTATTATTTTGGTCTTACAGACAGAGTCAATTGAAAGAGGCTGGACACTTTCTGAAAACTTAACCAGATGTACAAACTTGCGGTAAATATCACCTTTTATTCTAAACCACTCTCCAGTGCAGAACTTTTTTTTCTCTAACGAAGTCAGCAAAACCAAACACCAGAAATTCAATACCTTGACAAAAACCCATCAATGTTTCCACTCTGCGAACGAGGAAGACCAGGGAAGCTGTGGTCCTGTTCAAGAGCCCACGCGTCATGGGTACGCAGCGGATAACCGCCACGTATGGCATCAGTCTTGGCGACCTCTCACTACCGTCGGTAACATTGTGTTTCTACTAAACACGCCGTCCCTGTAATACACGCCGCCTGTCTTGGGACGTCAGTTACAACGACAAGCCAGGATCATCAATGGACGCGCGAATGGGCTTAGCTACTTGCCTCCTCGAGATTCCCTAATCGCTGCTTGTCCCGTCGTTATTCTGGAAGACATATTCCGCGTCTTCGGTGAGCACGATATGCGTTCGCCTTGTGGACCCCCTTAGCAGCAACTGCCCATATGGTAATTACGCGCAAGCGACGCCACTCTACAGACCAACACACATTGAACAGTATATAAGGGTAAGTTTGCTGGGGATGGTACACTGACACGGTTCCTGTATCTGTTGCCGTCCCGGCGGCGGCGAACAAGTTTCCCCCCGAAAACAATGGGTAATCAACGACCCGACTAGAAATTTCCGAGCACACTACTAGAGTGAACTTTGGAGCGTCGATCACTGGTTTTCGCACTTTTGCTAAGGACCTCACCATGGTAGGCGCTAGATTTAGAGACGGTGATATTATTGTCTAGGCTAAACATTGTGTGGGGTAGCCTTACTCAGGTTTTCTGTAAAACCCCATGAATTAGAGGTAGAGCCACCTAGCAGTGCAATACACAACCAACACCGTGATCCGCTTTGCCAAGCAAAGGGTACGCCCACTCGCATTCAGTGTTTTTTTTGCCATTTCGGGCGTCGATGGCATCCGGCGTTTCCGCAGGTACCTTGATTCTTTGACACGTCGCACCTTCCCGAAAAATAGGCCGACGTTTTTTCTTGGCAGAAACTGGAGACAGCGCTCCTAGCTGGCAGAAGCGCAAAAAAGCAGGCTGCAGCGTCATTACTTATACTCCGTCACGCGATTTTGGTTCCTGATTAGCTACCCGCAATTAGGCTTAGTCACCCAGAAAACAATTTTTATGCTGACGCTTTCGGAACGTTTTCTATACTGGAAGTATCGATAGCCCTTCCCTTGTGAAACCCCGCATTTCACTGCACTACAAGCTGTCCTCGCTTGCATCGGGTAGCGCTTTGGCTACCCTCGCCTTTATCGTGTGTAGCGCTTTGGCTACATCACTTTTGCTACTACCACGAGTCACAAATCTGCTGGATTGGTCTCAGGTAGACAAGCGTTCTCAGCGCTAGAGTTCAAGCGGCTTCTTCAATTCATGTCCACCATATCTTGCCTAGGGAATCTCGAGGACATGCCACAGCTTTGCGTAACAAATAGGCAATCTCTGTCTACATTTCTTCTACTATAGTGCATACTTGTCGTGTCTGCAAGAGGTGTGAGTCCAATACGAGTGGTGTTACTGCTCCAATTTCTCAAACATAACAAAAATACACACTTTGCAATACCCGTTGATATCCTACCTTTTTATTGGTGTTCCTACTTGCTCTGTGTTGCTGTTTTTTGAGATTTGAGAGAAAGGAAAAGGGCAAAAACGGGTCTAGGGCTATTTTTGACCTTAGGAGGGAGCCCACTTTCGTACAAAATGGTGTGGTGACACAAAAAATAGGTGGAGTGGAAGAATAGTGAAAGGTGCTCTTTTAATGAGATCGAGCAAGAGAGGAGAAATAAACAAATAGCACGAGGAAACACCTGCCACATCAGTCTTTAACAGGGTGGCACCTACAGCCGCAGTGCGAAGGCGCTCGTATTCAGGAAGAGCAGATATGCCGTGACACCCTGATGGGTGGCCGCAGGCTGCTTCGGGGATGGAACGTACTCATGCCAGCGCAGTGGAGGCCTTGACGGTGGATCACAATGTTTACCGGTGGTCACGGATCCTCGTCGGGGGGGCAGCACTGGTGTGGGTGCTACAACATCTTTGACGGCGAACAGGCCGCACATGTAGGGTAGCTCTTGTGCGCGTGTCAGGGAAGCGCAGCCCCACTTTGCCACAGTCGAGCCGCCTGCGGAGCAGCACGCAGCAGACCTCCCTAGTGATGCTTACAGGCAGCGGCTGCGGTGCCAGACCACCCACACCTAGGGCGTCGGGGTGCATCGTCTGCACCATGTAGGCGTCCTCCATACCAGCGGAGCTGGCCGCACTGCACCCGGGTGCCGACATTCTCTTTGGAGAGGAACCCCAGACCGAATCATGGGAAGGTTAAGAACACGGATGAGTGGCCGGACCTACTAAGGCTGGGTCAGCTTGCTTTTAAATCAATACAGACATTCGTAACTCACCTTGCAAACCGCTGATGCCGTTCGACTCTAACCTGAGGGGCAAAGGAGTGCTTAACTTAGCTTCACCCTTGATGAAACTGTAGGTGCATAGTCTCAACAAATGTCTCGTTACAAATAGCGGCCACGTTAAATACGTCAAGTAGAAGGAGGTGGTACCAATTTCGTTCTTGTTAATTGAGCTGTCCACTTGTGTTCAGCGATGACACTTACAAAAGGAAATACTTGTCGGAGTAGGTGAAAATGGCCCAGGAACCATATTAAGGAATACATCAACTTGCCAATATTGCTTTATAGCAATGCTTGTATTAACATAGCGGCCATTTGGGACAATATAAGTAACTAAAGTATGTGCAATGCTGGTGCCTGTATTACGTTTTTTCAGGAATGATTCAGCGTTCGACCTTCGTGAGAAGGTGTCGGCGGAGAAGTTATGCCTTTCGGAGAAATAATATTGTAAACAGACGTTTTTCTGCAGTGTTTTTCAGTGGTACAATATCGTAATTCTGCTCAAGACTTGACTCAGCGTCGCTACGTTAAAACATCTTCTGACTGACGGCCAACGTCACCGTTGGTTCAAACAATCATTCAATTTCTTTCCATTATCTTATTAAACTTAAAATTGTGTTGTGTAATGGAGCTTTGCACTGTAATTGGTGTTGTGGCAGTACAATCGTACCATGACCACCACCATGAACCCGTTACAACTGCACCAGCACTTCTAAATGTGGCCTGCAATAGCAGTGCCGCTGGTTACCGCACTTCATCGCTGTCTGCCCTCTACGGCTCTTTGTGCAAACGGCGCCGGATTTGTGCATAGGTGATGGTTTGACGCCAGTTTGGGTTGGTTTTGCTCTGGCATGGAGTGTGGGCCGGAGTAGACTTCGTTCGCGCCGCCTTTTCGGAGCTTTTTTAATATCTTTGACACGTTCACATTTATGGCTCGACCGAACTGTACCGTGACAGCAAGTAAGCGTGATTTTATTGCTTTCTTTGAAGTACTGCGTCATGGGGCTCCTTCAACCAGACTTCACTCGATTCGACGGTGGTTATTTAACACAAAGAAACAACATACAATGGGTATATACAGGAGGAAGTCCCGAAGTCAATGACTGCAGGGGGACCTCCTAAAAAACAAGCATCAAGAAGTAAAAGTTTTAACAGTGGTTACAGTAATACGTTGAAACCGACAGAACAGATATTACCAAACTGAGATTGCACAATCAAAGTAAAAAAGCAAACAAACCATGTGATAAACGCAAACAAAATGAACTCAAAATCACTCGCCACCAATTAAGACCCATGTTTTTGTAGATAGCGCGACGCGGTAACTGTGACAAGGCGGTGATACACTTGTTGTGCTTTCCCAGAGGGTAAGCGCTCTTTTCCCTCTTTTTTTGACTTATCAGGACTTTCCCCTCGCGGCTGACTGAGGACAGCCATCTTGTACAAGCGCGATATTTACGAGTTATGCATGCTTGCACGAGCATCGCCTAAGGTATTTTTAAATGCCAAAAGCATTAGTACCGAGCTGTCAACCAAGCCCGTGTCTCCACTCCAGCCACTCTCCCCCGAATCGCTATGGTTCCCACTGCTTTATTCCCGTGACCGGGTAATCTTGGCGCGACGTGGCAATGGAAAGCGGCAAAAATAGTGAAACGTGCTCCGCCGCGGTTTTGTGTGGTTATTCTTGGAGCGACGTGGGAAGGGAAAGCGGCAACAATAAAAAACGTGCTCCACCGCGGTTTTGTGTCTTCTATTGCTGGCGTGAGCGACGGTACTTCGGCAATATTAAACATCGCTTGACTTCGCAACGAGGCAAAAGCTGCTCTCAAATTTAGTGACAATCGGGTAATCCCGGTTAATCTCGGGAGGTCCCACCTCAGGACATATGGGACCCCGAGATGTTGTCTTCTAACCTTAACACATGTGAGCACTCCAGGCGTTACGCTCACTGAAAGTGGGAGGCAGTGTTGATTGCACAAGTTACTGGCGGTGTGGCCTGACACGCGAAAAAATCTGAAATGGCTTGCCAATCTGTACGGTATCACACCCTTATTGCGCTGAGGGCACGTGCACGTGATAGAATAACACGTTTGGCGGCGGTTCCGAACAGGCAATGGTTGTAATTGGCGCCCATGTGAAACCTTGCTGACTATAGTGTCGCCTAGTTTTCTGGGGTATTTGAGCAGTCTATTAAAACTATCCGAGCTCCATATAAATGTTGAGATTTAATGGCAGTGCAAAGGTATTCGAGAAGCACGCTTACGAGGCTGGGGCGAGTCAAAATTCCAGTTCTGATTTTACATGGCTGATTCAATCATCGAAGGCGTAGCCCAATATGGTAACCAGTACAAGCCATTTGTGTGTTAACAAAGGTGGCGTCGTACAGGCTAAGTTGCACCAAAAATATAATTACGCAGTTAAATGTCTCTCAGATGTATAAAAATCCGTATGTACTGAACATATGCGGAGGAATTTTCGCTGCCGTGATTTTTATATATAATTGATCGCTTCATTTCTGGATTACAAAGCACGAAGAAAAGCTGAAGCTGGTGTAGACAATCCATTTCTGCGTGGCTCACCTACGTTAAGCACTTTGGTTTCAGAACACTTAGCTTAGGGTTAGGTTTTGTCTCGATATTTCCAGCCGTGTGGCCATCACATCGTTATCACAAAACAACTTTTCCTTGGCGCTCTTTGCGCTTCGTCGCCATTGCGCCATAAAAAACCCACCACCATCATCAGTGTTGCTCTCAGGAAATGCAACACTTTAAGAGCCACACCTTCAGATGCCACAAAAACAGCATAGAAAAACAGACACTGTTTTTTCTTGGGTTCTCTGTTACGTAAGAGCCATGAGTGAAAATATACGAAGCTCATCTGAGACATTGTGGACTACATCAAGAAAGTCGGTTGCGCAGACATTCTCTGGCTGTGTCAGCATGCTTAGTTAAGCTAGCTTGGTTATGACCACTAGCCTAGTTGCCATAAAGAAGCGAAGGATACACCAGTGCACTCTGATGACCTAAGTAGCAATATTGAAATGGAACCAGTAACTGCCCCAAATATCTCACAGGGTCTCCCATTCGCGTTGATTCACGAAGAGAGCCCTTTGTTAATTAGTGCAAAGATGTTGATGTTTTCGCAGAGCGTTTTGCACTACTTTCCCTGAAGTTACAGAGCCAGGGACAAGTGCAGCAATGGCTGTAGAGGGGTGCTTTACTATTTGCGCGAAAAAATATTGAGAACGAGAACAAAATACGGGCCAACCCGCAGATATGCTTTGTTGCGCGGGATGGTTTTTACTTTGTGTTTCTTCGGTTTGCATCTCTTGACTTGTCTACTGTCATTTCAGTTTAGACTGTGCGTGGTTGTACATTATCAGACCAAATTTTTAAAGGAACCGTGCGAACGATGAATATGTTAAAAATAACCACATAAAAGCTCTCTGGGTGGTCAAAATTAATCAGTACCTCTTCACTGAAGCCCACACCATAGCCGAGATGTAGCAGTTGCGCGTTAATGTTGTCTTTACAGTTTTCAAATTTCTTCTGGATACTTGCTTCAATAGTGAATTAGTGCGTGTTTACCTTGTTGAGACCATAAGAATACTGTGTTAGCCTGCCAGTGGCTCAGTGGCTGAGGCATGCTGCTGCTATACATCAGGTCACAGGTTTGATATCTGGTTGTAACACTTTTTTCTGATGAAGGTGAAGTATAAACAGCGTGTCTACATGCTTTGTACAGGTAAAAAAACTCCAGGTGGGCCAACAAAAGGCCAAGCCCACTGAAATGTCTCTTCGGCATAATTTATTTTTAACCTACAGTGAAGTACGTAGTGGTAGCCCTATAAAATCATTTGTTAATCAGTTGAAAAGGTTTAAAAAATCCCTGTCGTCGACAAAGTTAAACCTGCTGGCGGATCGTGCATAGAGCGATGAGGCGGAAGGGACATTGCATCCGACAAGGTGATGGGTCCTCCAGCCAGCCAGGGGAACCGGTCGAGCATTGCTGGGTGCGATTCCCCTAGAACTGCTGCAAACTTGAAGCGGTCGTGCGCAGGTTTTCTTCGCCTGATGGCTGTGCCGTAACGCCGGCCCCGTGGTAATGGCTGCACACCTCTCAAATTCGGTGTCAAATTTGCATATTTTTGATGGTCGTTTGCACTACGCCTACCCTTATTCCAGCTGTGGTATTTTGTATTTTTCCCTTTTTAGGCAAACTCAACGGAAGTAAAATTTTCATGACATCGTATTTTTGAATGCCGTTTGAATTTATTCAGAAGTGTTGCACTAAAGATGTGGTAGCCAGTGTAGGGCGCGCTGAACTGACATCACAGGCTACGTTATGTGTTGTGTGGCTATGTTTGCATGACTTTGTTTATAATGGCATCATACTAAACCTTCGCCACAAACTGACTCCAGGATCGCCTTGCTCGCCGGCTATAACACTGCTTGTTTGGTGAAGAGGAAACGCGAAGCTACGATTGGAAGACATCCTGGCTTCGCTTGCTGCATGTTCTAATGAAAGCAAATTATCAGATAAATTTTATTTTCTAAAAGACTGTAATCACAGGCCAGCAATTGTTCTTATGTGTACTAATGGCCATTTGAAAGCCTGCCATATTGAACTGTAGCAACGGCACGTTTAAACCTTCTAATGCACTCGAATAGAAAAATTAGTATAGTGTGTAAGTCTGTGCAATCTGGAGCGCATGTTTTGACACCTTCTACCAACATATTCGCAATCTTTGATTTACATTCTAACATTCTGGTTCTGCCCAAAAAACGTAATTTATAATACTTATTACATAACGCCATTTTTAGCCTTGGCGCAAACAGTTTTCGATTGCTGTTTCTACCAATTGTTTTGTAGTAACGTTTTCTATCGGAGCGGGAGTTCGGTTTCGAAAATTAAAAGCCGCAAAATAGATGCGAAACACTGAATTCTTCTATTCGGCACTAGGGTACAAAATGTTTATAGTAGGCCAAGTCGCTGTAGTTTTTTTTCTGCATTCGTGAAAGTCTATTGAATAGGTGCCTCAGCACAACGTAACACCTAATTACATACCTGTTTACTCAAATAAGAGAAATTTTCTTTTTGCTCACGCCAATATCCAGTCTTGTGGTCCACTTGCAAACAACTTTAGGCGTGTTATAATAATTAGGCATCTGTTTCCCTGGAGAATGAAAGGGGGAAATCGTGACACATTGTTGCTGTTCCCTTCACAGAGCGTAAGAAGTACAGTACAATTGAGCTTGCGGTGGTGCAGCCTTCTCTCCTCTGCCACCATTTCTAGGAATATATAAAATCGAAGAGCGGCTTCTATAGTGCATATGGTAACGCGCCATTCCCACCTTTTCTCGGCGGGTCCCGTGACTCCGCCAGGATATTTAGGCGTTCTAAACTAATACCGCAGCCAGTGCAGGGTGGTAAAAGAAAGGAGGTGGGAAGGGCAGCAAGGAAACGGTGTCACTGCGAAAAAAAGAGCATCAAGCAGGCAGTGCCACAGCTAAAATGAGCAAGCACAACCTAGGGAAGAATTAGAGTGCAAAGAAGGATTGGCACAGTTTCTTTTTAAAACAAGACTGCACTGTGTGTATTTGTCCCCAATCACACCCGAAAATACTTTTTCAAGATTTAGAAGACGCGGTAAAATAACTACAAGGCCGTATGTAAGAGTGAATAATGTCAAATTCTTTCTTTTTGTTGAGTTAAAAACGGTACGTAACAGGCCAGCCTACATGATTAATATGATTGGATTCTGAACACTGACAAATTCACTTATTTTTCTCTTAGCTCAGAAAAAAGCTCTGCATAGATTTATATGTAGGTTTTGTGTGTGTTTTAGCAATTTTAATAATGTATTGTCAACATCCGAAGCAAGAGTGCTCATCTAACAATAGTAATCAGAAAAACAAACTCACTAACCCTTACCGCTCAACAAGTTCACCGTTGGAGAAAATAACTTTGCAAACTGTTAATACTTTTACATCTGAAGACAGTTAAGGCAGACCTTTTGCAGGAAGACCTTTTGCAGGAAATCTTAACGTAGAAAAAAAATGGCAACGCCTTCAAAAGAACTCTCTCTGGTTGAATAAAACTGGAGGAAGAGGCAAGGACGCCAACCAACCGCGTCTATTAAAGCGGTCCCAACGTTTCGGAGCCTCGTCAGCTCCTCCATCAGGAGTGACAGTTTTCGACAGCAAGCAGCAGTTGTATAAGATAGTTTAATTTTTATTAACCTCTTTTTGCCTTCGCGCATCAAAAGCAGTGGTCGTAAATTGGGGTAGGGCACCCCTTGATCTATTCAGCGTTCTCGGAATCCGTTGTATAAAACCATTACTACAGGAGGATTCTGAAAAGTGTGAAAGACTACTCGCATTAATCATTCAGCTTCCTGATTACTAACATCGTCTATGCAAGTATGGTGACAATACCAAATGTAGTGTGCACAAGAAGTATACCAAAAGTAATAAAAACAACAAAACGAATCATCTGGTGTGTTTAGAAAGTGCCGAACGCACAAAAATCCATGCAATTTTCAAAAGCAAATAGCTGAAGTGGCGTGCCTGCTCCGCAATGTCAAGACAGCCTTACGGCAAAGAGATGTATTAGGTATGAACAACTAGTTAGTTAAAATTGAATCGCAGTACGTTCGGGTGCTAACTTGCATGCACTTCACATCCGCAGTTCCTCTTTTAACATCATATGGTGTAAAACAAGCAAATAAGGACAGGCAGATACAATGAAACTAACTGCAACCTACACTAACGTACACTAACTATTGCCTAATCAAAAGATATAGACCTCTCTTAAGTCACGTTGCACTCCTACGCATTCGACAAACACAAGCGATACGTAAGTTACCTTTGATGAAACGAGATAAAAAGACAAGCTTAAAATAAAGCTACTGTTCACAGCACACCATATCTTAATCTCAGGACCAACTCATTCGATCACCAGAATAAACAATTTAAGCCGTATTACAAGCAACAAACCCTGTTAAACATAAACAATGGGCTTGTCTAAATTTCCTCTATCTATAATTCTGAAGAGAAGCAAGGCGCCTTAATTAAAAAAAACGAATAACACGTTGTAGTGGATATCTGTAAAAGAAACACAATATGTGATATTTTGCACATGGTGATGTAATTTCCGACTGTGAGTATAAAAAAAACAAAACAAGCACAACTCAACTTCGCGCACTACTCTATATATATCTAATGTTCTGACCGTACGGCTTAATTTGTGTTCATTTTATATCCTAAAACTCGTTCAACGTGCATGCTAAGTAAGCTAACGTTGCTGCTGTTCGTTATGAAGAGACATCTTTCTTCAAACCCGCCTAACCAATCTGATGAACAGCCTCGGGGAGCCTATTTGCCCATTTCCAGTGTTTTCACTAGATTGGGAAGCTCTTTTATACCTAAACATTCGGACATATTTCGTCATCTTTGGCGATATATTGAAAAAAGTGAGAAAATACAGCGAGAGCACAATTGTACCGTTTTTTTAGACGAGAAAAAAATTCTCGGCACAAATAGCTATCTCTTGCTACATGCTTATCTTTGTAGAGTCTACTAAGACCTCGTGGTAATTACAAGTAGTTTTTTTTTTAATACGTATAGTTATGTGTTTGTAGAAGTAGAATAGATTTATTACAGAGTAAAGGAAAGACGTGCAATGAGCAAGGGTACAAGAAAGATATATGGGGAACCGAATGTCCCGGCAACCACCAGCAAGTGTTCTATTATTAAACCTCTGGATTGGTGAGCGCTAATCTTCAAGGGGCAAGCCTAGCATATGTTTGTAGTAGTAATGGGTGTGTGGTGTTGGTGTTCTCGGAACATTTCCGAAGCCCATAAGGTGCGAAATGAAGTGGTTACTTTTCTAAAGTTCTGACGATATATATTTTTGTCGGCTGATTCTTTTGTGTTTAAGCGCACATTAGGAGCGGTGGAACAGTGGCTGAAGTGGTTTGCGGCCGAGTTACGGTCGCGGGTCCTTTTCTCGGTCTCCGTGGCTGAATTTTTGATTGAGGGAAAAATCAAAAAACGCTTCCCTGTCGGGATTTTAGCGCGTGTTAGAGATTCCCAGGTTGCCAAATTTATTCTGTGGCCCACCTTTGCGGCGAGCTTGATATCCTAGGTGTAGCAACGGTGCGTTAAACCCCATAGTTGCATCATTAGAACCCATATAAGACACAATAAAAGAGAGCTACAATCTCTGAGGTACAATGGAAGACAGTGGCCCCAAGAACATGTTCGAACGATGTTCTCAAAATTTACAGAAGAGGAACTTTGTTTTTATGGTCGTAAGAGGGACACTGCGCGGTATCTTGCCGCGCAAGAGGTAGGGTGGCTGATTGCGCTCAATGCGCTCATGCGCGGGGGTTCAAGTAATATTATGCGTCCTGTTATGTGAGATGAATGAACGCCTCCGACCGCTCAGGATTTCTTTTCGCCGCAGGCAAAATGCGGGCGAAATGGCCCCGTTGCTAGATCCTCTTATTGCAATACTTGAATCGTGGCGCTGATGCCATCCTATAAACTGATCTCCTTTTATACAACACATTTTGCGATTTTTAAACTTGCGACAGCCCCTCTTTTACTTGCGATTTGTAAACTTGCGACAGCTTCTCTTTAAGCCCCTCTGCTCTTCTTGGTTAGGTCATGGTTTATGTTCTTACGCTAGCAGGCTTGTTCTAAAGGTATGTTTTGTCATGTGACTTGTCTTTAACCCAACTTGACGAAAATAGGGTACCCAGAAATGCGATTCTGCAGCACTTTCTCTCTGACTGTAGGAGTAGTTCCAGTGTAGAGAACTTTATAGCGACGTCTCCAAAACTGCCTCCACCAGGTGATGGTCTGCGCACGGACCCAATTTTAAAGTTTCTGAGTCAATGATTGTAACTTGTAGCACCTTTACAGCAGAGGCCTACAGAATATTTCTTGCTGTGAATTACATGGTGAAATGTGATACTCCTAAATTCGTCCTTTACACTGATTCACTACGTGTCGTACGGGCGTTATCATCCCAAAAGAAATCCACAAATTACAGCATTATTGTTTTTATTGGGACAAGAATGTCGGCACATGGCACAACCCGTGAGGTGACTGTTTGTGGGGTCCAGGCGAGTGAGGAATTGCTAAAAATGAGACGGCAGAAGAAATGGCTACTGCTGCACTCAAAACACAGTGCACAGAACATAAGTACCCTACACCGACTTCAAACCACACATAAAACAACACCTACGTAAAACATGGCAAAAACATTGAAGTGAACAGACACACCACAAAGTACATATTGTAAAACTATACTTTGGAAAAACACAACCGATGTACACAACAAACACGCAGAAGTTGCCTTGGCAAGGTTACGGATAGGCCATACACATGTAACACATTCGCACCGGCACACTGGATCCCAACGACCGATGTGCAGCAGGTGTGTAGAAGGCCTATCTGTAATCCACATACCTATTGAATTCAAGACATTTCTCATAACACGATGCAAACACTTCCCATAACTATACACACGACATATTCCACAACACCTTCATACTTCCCAGGAGTCCAGCCGTTTTCAATCAAACGTGTTTTTGAGCTTTTACCCAAGTAAAATATTTACATCTCATTTCTTATCATGTATCTTGGCAAACTGGCCATTTACACCAGTCATGTTCATTACGTTGGCGTATACTTTGTTTATTTTAACTGAAATGTTTTAACTTTACTTTGATGTCGCTCTCATGAAACCACTTTTGTTTGGCGCTCTCCGCCTTTAGTTGGCCTTGCGCCATTAAAATTCAAACATCATCCAGAGTAGGAGGAGTGAGATGGTATGACAACACCCTGACAGGTGGCCCGGTGAGAAGATTGGCGTTTGTGTGGCAGATGCGAACCAAAATGGTCATCTTTCTACTTCCTGCACAGAACTAATTTCCACATAAAGAATCACAAACATATTTGGTATTATTGTAATTGTTTTACATACTTGCACTACAAACATTTTAGGTCAAGCAATTTTACAATTGTTTTCTTGCAGGCAATGACCAGGAAGTGGCAATAATTGAGTACCTCCTGTTTGTGTCCCCATCACAAGAATGTGGTGTCTTTTACGTGCAAGATGCCAAGAGCAAACAAGGTTAGACGAAACAAAACTATTCCTAATGAAAACATCAACATCGAACGCTTAAAGAATAAGTAATGTTGGTATTCAGTTGAATCCCTAGGAGGTAACGTGAACATCAATCTCATCTTTGCTACTTACAGGCGAACGTTGGCGTTTAGACCGTTGGTAAATAATTCCTGAAACACTTGTAACTTTGGACTGATGCCTGCCAACTGAACAAAAACAAACACACCATCTTCCCGTGGGTAACCCTGATGAGGATGCAAAGCATCATGCGGTTTCCGTGCAGTTCGTTTGTGTTGCCGTTATGTTGAGTGATCTGCAGTTTAGTAGCCCCAGAGGGAATTCCGCGTCCGTGTCCACACCGGTGCCAAAGGCACGCAAGTACTGTTGTGTGAGGGTGAGTAGGCGGTGGTTCTCGAGGCGCCAAAACTTGTCCAACATATTCTTGTCGACGTTGTCCTCTGTGGTTAAATCTGTAGTCTCCGTCAGCGTTGGTGAAGCAAAGGTTGTTGACGTTGGTGCACCGGCTGAGAGCAACGTACACGCCCTCCTCTTCGAAGCTTTGTCTTATTCTCCTTCTTATTCAGCGGTTCCCCTCGGGAAGATGTCTTTGGTGGTTGAACGTGAAGCTGTCGTGATGGATTAGCAACGTACACGCCCTCCTCTCCGCAACTTTGTCTTCTTCTCCTTCTTCTTCTTCAGCGGTTTTCCTACGGGAAGATGACGACGGTGGTTGAATGCGAAGCTATCTCGTGATGAATTTTTTGGTTAGCCAATTTCTAAGGGCATCCTGCCCCAACGATCATCAGAGGCGTTGCGATAGAGCAATGACAAGTGACATCCCCCCGAGCAAGAGATGCTCCGCATCTAAATAACTGGGACAGCAGAATCGCATTATATTAGATTTTAATTAAAACAGCATAAACTATATTATTGTTAGACTTCATGAAAAATGAACGAAAAATTATGCACACCCGCGTCTAACAATGAAGATGCTTGAACGCGAAGATTTTTGATGGACCTTGGTTTCTATCTGAGTTTGGGCTTCAACTCGCCGGCTAAGTTTCGACTTTTGACCTCAGCGGCTTTGCCTTTGACCCTTGGCCATTTGATTTCAGCTTTTGTCGTCATTAATAGGGGGAGTGCCTAATTTTTCTTTCTAATGTTTGATGTGCACGCCCCACTAACCAAATCGTAACAGGTATGTTTTGTGCCGGATCAGCCAACTGCCTGCCTAAAGTATGACAAAAAAGGTTATTAATATCGACATAAACATTGAGCATGCACCTTTTGTGCTGTGCAAAGTCAAGCAATGCGAAAAAAAGGTGTATGAATGGCGCAATTGAATATATATCGGCTTCATAACTCGAGGTTTCCAGGCTTGATTTTGGCAACGTGAAGCACTTTAATTCTTTAGAAGTTTTGCCTTAGCGTATGTGTTTTAGACTCGACGTGCTTACATAGGGAGACATAGAAAGCTTCCTTTTATTATTGTTGCCATACTGGCCATGTTTGATTACAGAAGTATTTGGCAGGCAATTGAGCCACGGCACCACGATTGGCGCCATTTCCAGTGTAACTACACCTAAATTCTTATTACCTGCATCACAGTCTGCTTGACAGTGCTGCTTTGCCTAACGTCCGTTTGAAAAGAGTAAGCGCCCCCATTCAAACTAACCGTAGACACTAATAGCGGAAGTGCTAATGTTGTTACCGATGAATCCAGGACGCATTAGGAATCTGAAATTGTTATATCGGTAGCAGTGGCTTCTCTTCCATCAAACGCCCCTGGAACAGAGCTGATTATTCCAGTGGGACTGAAGCATCAAAAATGCGTGGCTGCGCATTCCGAACGGCACTGTCTTGTCATCTAGAAACGCAAGCCAACGTCAAAGGTAGGAGTTTTTGCAGCGGAGTAACTCCGCGTTATTCAGTTGACTACACACCAATGCCCAGTTATGACGTCAGGGGTTTCGCAATCAAAATGCATAAATAAGCTAGGTGTACGAAATGCTCTCATAGTAAGATTACAGCTGAGCTGCACACGGCCACCCTTCTGTTGATGCCTTACAACCGCAAACCGAAACTATGATCGCGCAAGAAAAAAACACTTTTCGGCTTGAGTCGAAATTGAACCTGGGTCTTCAGACAAGTATCCCAGGGCATTATGACGATGCCATCTAGGCACACAGCCACTGACAGAACGAAACCAAGTCTAATCAATGCCAGGATGACTGTTAGCGTGACTGCAACTGAGTAGACGACTGCATTCCAGCCATCGGGAGCTCTGATTCTAGAGAAGATGTCGCTTGACGTATAACTAGACGGTCTGCATAAGTACTATTTCATTCCAAAAGACAAAAAAAAACGAAAGCGAGCAGAAATAAAAAATTAAAGGCATTCCACTCCATGTGAAAGCTGTCGGAAGTGCAGAGCAGTGATTCTCCATAATGGGCTATAGCGCCGTTATCCGCTCCGGCCCAAAGCCAATCAAACTTCCTACCTTCACAGTGCTCACACGCCTGACTGAAACTGCGTCGGCGGGAGATATGTTCTTTTTGGGATTGCTGTTCCTCACACACGGGCCGGAGTTTCACTGCCACTCCGTATCGCTTACTATCGCAAAAACAATCCGACGAGCGTTTTAAATGAACGCTCCAAATGAACGTTGTAAATGAACGCGGGGGGTGTGGGAAATTACGTACATTTTCCCTCTAATACACCGGCAGTTTTCTTGGCGCTTATCAACGGGGAGGTGTATGACAAACGCAAGCGGTCCACGAGTTTCAAACAATTGTGACTAAAAAACCATTTGGCTTTCCAAGCCCTTGGTTACGTCGCCACTACAGCCGCTACAACGGAACGCCGTGTGGCTCTACTTGCGTCCAGCAAGCGAGCTACGATGACAAAGCGGGTCCCTAAAGTTCTCTGAACTTGGAATGAAAACACCATACATTGCTGAGTAACAGCCCTTTGATACGTGTTCGGAGGCTTTCGCCTTTGTATACATATTTTATGCAGCCTGGAATTGAACATACCCAGTGAGCATACCCGCTGGGAGTGAGCATACCCGCTTTGGCACTCCACGAGACAATAACGAATGTTCCATTTCATTTCTTTCGCACCAAAAGTTTGTCGAATTTTTTACTTTTTTTAAACGAATTTTATACTCCCTCAACATTTCACGTGAGCTTCCACAGCGCTGATTCTAGAAGGGATTGGAGCTTCACTTCCAACATATTTCTGATGTTTTCTTGAGGTACGTGCACCGCAACTTGTTAAGTCTAAAAGTCCTAAACAACCTAATTTACTGCTAATTTTCTACTTTGTGAAAATTTCCAGACGAACTGCGAATGTCGCCCTGCATCTGGTCGCTGTAGTTCTCTCCTACTGCGTGTTCATGCAAGGAAAGACGTAAGACTAGAGTTTTGCAATTTCTTCCAACGCAATAGCATAGTGAAGGTAGTATACATACAGGAACCGTGCATGCTGGAACGAATCAAAAAATCAATTTTTCGTTGGTCGATTTTCAACGCGTAAGGCTCTCAACCCTTCCGAAGTGAACTTGCAATTCGGCCCGAGGTATACACACCTTCCTCCAGCTTTATGGAAAACATGGCCCTTCTCGCACATCCCCCAAAAACAGCGCCAGCAGTGCTTTGCCCTCTACCGTTCGAGCGGCCACATATTTGCTCTTTCAGCAGAGTCAATGGCTGCATGTTACTCCTTTTTTATACAGAAACTGAAAGTATAGAAAAACAATTTTTGCACCCTGCTACTCCGATTTGCTGAAGGATGTGAAAAGGAGGCACTTTTCATGGCGTCTTCATTTACTTATTTATTTTATACCTGCTTCTTTTTTCCATGCATTACAGGGGGGGATGCATAAAATAAGCATCAAAATTGAGAACAAAAACCAAATATTTCGTGTCACCCTGGCAGAAAGTTAGATGGGCAGGTGACATCAAAATTTTTGCGGGGATAAATTGGTCGCTGGTAACTCAGGACCGGGATAAACGGAGATCTATGGGAGGGGCCTTTGCCAGCAGTGAGCGCATGCAGGCTGATAATGATGATGATGATGAACAAAATATTTTAACAAAGGACGGCGAAAATTGTCAATAGAAATAATGGATACAATCATAAGCGGAAGATAATTTCGATCTCGTATTGATATAAAAATTGATTGCGTAATCCATCACCTTAAAAATGTTTCAAATTACTTCTAGATTGTGGTCCCACTTTGGAATATGTACAATGGTGACTGTATATACTTCTCCTTATCGATTAAAATTTTGGAATGATCGATAAAATTTCTACCTGATGTTTCGTCTAGGAACTTTTACTTCTTACCATTCAAGTTTACGTTTACTTCATGTCACACTACGTTGACTAACGTAATTAATTAAAACTAATCTCACTGGCTTTGCGTTATCACGAACTAATCTCACTGGCTTTGCGTTCAATGCATTGCGTTATCACGAACAAATTGTCATCCAGTCACCTGTCTTGTCTAAATCCATTTTGCAGTTCCCCAAGTATTTCATTTTCTTCCATCAATGCTTGAATTTCTGATTTTGTCGCCTGCATTACGAATCTATACATCACTGACGTTACAGTGAGTGGTCTGTATGAATCAATACTGGCTTTGTCTCCTCTGCCTTTAAATAGTAAATTCCTCCTATTTGCTAACCAGTCCTCTGTTATTTGTTTGGTTTCTATCACCTTATTTATAGCCCTTATAAACGATTCCTTATTTTTAGGTCCAAGCAGGTTTATCAGTTGCATTGGTATTCCGTCCGGGCCCACTGCTGTCTGGGGGGAAACCTTTTGCTCTGGTTTTTTCCAATCAAGGTTGCTCAAACTTATTTCTCTTTCCGCAGTCTTTTGTGGCGCTGATGTTATCGGTGCAGGTTTCCTGACCACTATTGTCCTTAACTTCTCACTAATCACTCCATTATTATGCGCGAACGCGTGCTCTCCTTGTATATGTTCCCCCTCCTCATCAATCAGCAATTTTCGATGGTTATCGTTTTTTGAGCTTAGTGATTTTACAGGGTTCCAGAGCTTCTTGGGTGCTCTTTTGTCCTTCTTCCGTATTTCTGCCATCCATTGTTCGCTTTTCTGCTTGATTTTTGCTTCCAACATTTCCAGCACTTCTAGTTTTATCACACGGTAGATATCCCATTTCTCCTCCACTACCTCCGGTTCTATACCAGTTTTTTTGCTTCTCTATGTTCTCTCGACGCCTTTCTTCGCTGGTCAATAACCTCTTTTATTTTCTTATTGCACCAGCTTCTCGGCTTTCTCTTCCCTTTCCATCGGTTTCGTTGCTTTTCTTCATTCATCTTAACCTTTATGAACGCAATCGTTTTGTCGTAATCCCAATTTTTGGCTGGGTATTTATTGATTTCACCTTCCAATCTATTAGCGATGATCTTTAACTGCTCATTATTCAAATTAGTTCCTCCTATTGTACCTATTTTTACATTTGTTTGGATTGCGCCTGCAAAATGCAAGCTAAACCGCTTGTGGTCGCTTCCTAAGCTGTCTGTTCCATTTTCATCTATCCTCATTTCCCGCAGCCTTCCGTATACTGTCTCGGATGCTAAACTGTAGTCTATGCTGGACTGTCTGTTACCGCTTTCCCACGTTATTTGTACGTCACACTTGCTTTCCGTGTTTACTATTACAAGCCGGTTTTCCTGACATAGATCTATCACTAGAGACCCGTTGTTGTCTGTGTATCCATCCGAACCTTCTATATGAGCATTCATATCTCCAACTATGATTATTTCGCCCGAATCTTTGAACTCGTTTATATCTTGTCTCAAACAGTTTACCATTTCCTCATTTTCCTCCCTAGCACTACTTCTTGTCCACATATATACCACTCCTAACAATGTATTTTTCCCCTCTATATTGCCTCTAACCCATAGATGCTCTTTACAGTTTTCATGCACTTTCTGCCAGTCGGTCCCTTATTTAATGAGCATGCCAACACCTCCTCATTTCTTCATTCCTGTGGTCCTGTTGCAACCTTCCCAGACATAATTGTCTATGATAGGTGGGGCTTCTAGGTTCCGGGGGTGAGTCTCAGCTAAAGCGTACACGTCTATTCCTTCCCGTTCAGGTTGCTTTTGAATTTCCACCCACTTATCTGGCTTTCTGCCTCCCTGCATATTTATGTTGATGATAAATATTTATTGCATTTGTTTTTCCCTTTCCGCTTACGGGGTCTGTTTTTGTTTTTTACAAAATTGTTTGCTCCATTGTTTCCACTTTAAAGGCTTCTGTCAACGCTCTCAGTTACGTCTGTAGGTTCTCCGTTTTGCTCTAGGCCTGGCTGCCTCCCAGCGTTGAGTGTGCATGTGTACCTTGCTTCCGCGTTGTCTCCTAGTTTGCCTTCCTTTGCTGAGGGCTGCACCCTAAAAAAGCTATCGCTCTCCCACCTAAGCGCCACCCCACCTTGTTTCCTAGCCTGGGACTGAAGTGAATCCCGTCCCACTGAAAAGCTTGCCTTTGTCCGATGCTGCCCACTACCCTGTTCACGTCTATCACTTCAAGCCCAAGTTCCCTGCCGCATCTCACGATCTCGCTGTTACCAGCGAGTACTGCCCGTTAGGTGTGCACGCCCTGGTTCATCACCTCCGGCACGGTGCAGACTGCAATGCGCACATTTGGGGCCATCGCCCGCAGATCCTTTACCGCCTTCGCTATGTCCTGGCCAACTTTTCCCTCATCTCCATTTAAAACATCGTTAAGCCCCGCGGCAATCACCACAAGGTTTCTAGCTTTCATAGACAATGCCAGCTGCCTCTTCGCTGCAGTCATCACCGTCTGCATCGTTTGACTGGGAAACACCTCACCTTCACACGCCTATCCCCCTTTACCCTTTCCACTACGGCAGCGCTGCTCCTCTTCATGTTAGAATCACCCGCAATGATTACCACGCTATCATCTGCCACGTACCGCTCTTTACTGGTACCCGGGTTATCGACTGGTTTTTCTGTACTATCTTGCAGCACGTGGGAGTAGCTGTTGCCTTTCGTTGCTTCCACCCCCGCTGTCACCTCGGTGCATGCCTCCGCTTCGCTGCATGAGCCGAGGTGTTCGCCATTTGTGGGCGAATTGACGCTCCTTTCTAGCTTCCTATCAGCTGCTTCTAACTTTCCCTCAACGGCCCTCCGTTCACCGTGTTCGTTACTTAGGACTGCCTCCAGTTCTGCAACCCGCTTAGCTAACACCGAGTTATCCGCTTCTAGGCGTTCTAGCCGCGACACCACTACGCATAACCGACACGTACCTGCCCCTTCGTCTGCCTCGCCGCCATCCCGCTGAAACTCCTCTGCGTCTACGTGCCGCGGACAGCTACCACACTGTACCAGCTTTCTACGCGTCATCTCGGCTGAAAAACCCGACACATCGAGAAAGAACCGTGAAGGTAAATACTCAGCTTCGGCTGTTCTCCGCTGTCTCTACCGTTTCGCTGTCCTTCACTGGAGAAAACACGCTGTTGTCGGAGCACCAGAAAAGCACGTCCGAACAGGCCGGCTGCGCCAAAAGTGCTAGACGCCGCTCTCTCTTCCCTCCTCCTCTCCACATCACCTGTGCGATAGCGCGCGCGCTGCTCCTTCTTCCTCCCTATTCACACCACCTCTGCGCACTGCTCCGCATCTCCCCCCCTCCTCTCCACTTCAGATAACCACGTCCGCGCCGCTGCACCCTTCAGTAGCTGCTTTCTGTCGAGACAGCGCTGCGCCGTCCGAAGAGCAGACAATGGACGCCAACCATTCTGGCCGAGAACTGGCGGTCACGCCTTCAACCAGCAACAACCAGTCCACTTCCAGAACCGCGAGCACCTCTGAAGAAAAGGCGGCGAAAAGAAGAGCTCGCGACGCAGAACGTAAACGCCAGCGTCGCGCAGCCGATACCACGCTTCGAGAACGCGAAGCTGGTTCGAAACGCCAGCGTCGAGCAGTGGACCCCGATGCCGTTCGTCAACACGACAACGGGTAGAAACGTCGCCGTCGAGCAGCGGATTCCTCACTTCATAAACGTGAAGCCGCTTCGAAACGGCAACGTCGAGCAGCGGATCCTATACTGCGATAAAGCGACACCGCTTCGAAATGATAACGTCGAGCAGCAGATTCCTCGCTCCGAGAACGCCACGCCGCTTCGGCACGCCAACGTCGTGCTACGGACAGCGCCGACAAACGCTTCAAACGCGACTTCTTGCACCGTAGCTTCGGACACAGGTGCAAGGTATGCGATGGAACTCCGTGCAAACTCCGTGCAAAGCCGCGCAAACTCGTGCAAACTCGAGATGCTTTGCATTTCCTGAGGGTTCCCACTTAGGAAGATGGTGTAATTTTTTTGGGAACATCGGCCACCGAAAGTAAACTGAATATGTGGAAGCAAAGTACCTGCTGTTGTAAGTCTGAATATGGGCGTCCGGAGGTATACCGAAGTGTTGGTGGCCAAACGTTGGCTGTTCAACGGTTGATTTGTGACTGCCAGAACAGGGATGGTGGCCGGACGTTCCATAGGCGGGCCGGTCATGGGCCACACATTCAGTACAGCCTCGATTAAGTCCCCTAAACTTTTTTGAGTTCAGGGTTGGTTCTGGTGTGAATTGACGTAGGGGTATTAAAATAACCTTCCCCGAAACAGACAAAAGATCGAGCACTGTTGGAGAGCTACTTTCCAGAAAAAACATGTGTCAACTTTTAGCTAAATTTCAGCGTGGGTAAGTTGCAGCTTGAGAAATGAAAACAAGGAGTTGTATTTACTATTTGTACGTAATGCAACACTGTACTAAACCGGCCATCTTGCGGTCACCTTGTCATAGAGCGCAAACTGGAGTTAGGCGGTGTTTTAAGGGGAAAATAACAGCCAAACGGGCTCAATTTACCAGGCATTTGCGCAACTGTTTCTGTCTTCGTTCGTTGGAAACGTGATTAATAAGTAATGTGCAGTCACACCTAAATGCTGGAGTAATACGTACATTTCCGTTAAACAAGAATATCATTTATACGTTATTTCGTAGAAAAGGACTAGGAGTTACCACTATAATACAAAAATTCTACTCAACGTTTCTTTGGCCACTGATGAAACCAAATTTCATCTTTTTAGAAGCACAGAAACTACTAAGAGTAAACGATAAAAATGAAAGACACCTAAAAGCACAATCAAACATTCCGTTCTGCATTGTCATCAATAACAAGAGCCCACTAGGTGTATACAAAAATTCAATTCAGTTTTGTACTGGTGATCTGAGGTTGTCCTGAATAAAAGTTTGCTTACAAACTCTAACTGAAGCCTGCGGGACCAGCAATGTTTAAAGTGCACTTTATGTACATGGTCTCTGCACGGCGCAGTGCATGCCGCGGCACTGTGGAAACCCTCACACGCGTATCTTATTTTGCTCTACAAAAGAAGTTGTAGTAATCACCGATTTCCTAAAGTTCTACAACTGTAGGCGAACACCAGTGCACGAAAGCTCAAATATTTATCGGTATGAAATGACGGCCTTAAAGAAATGAATGAGGCAAGAGGTACAAATCGCATTATTTTTACGGCAAATACAGTTAAACCTGGAGGTAACAAAATTGACAGAAGTTCGCAAGTTTTGTTTAGATCCAGATTTTTGTCACATGCAGGTGTCTAGTTAATTCTCGCGAGAATGAAGCCGAAGAGAAGCCAAATTGGTAGATATCAGGCGAGGTGAACTCACCGTTCATGGGATTTTTTCGCAGCGAGAACCTGCGCGAGTTGCGCCTCCTGCTTTCACACGAGATAAAACACTCCATGGCACTCAAAGAAGCCAGGTCACCTACCCCCGGTCCTAAAATACCTCCCGCCGATGCATAAATATACACGTAACCAAATAAAGCAATGTATTAGCAATCTCCTCCCGCAAGAAGTTTGTTAAAGCGATGAGTATTAGCTGAGAAATCGTAAATAAAAACCGCGCATTATCGTCGCGCCGCGTTTCCTCCTCCTTTCAACTTAGTCTCCGCTGTTGACGGCGCGCCAGCCTTCCCTCCGGTGATGCTGCGCTCCTCGGCGGGGACGTACTTCCGCTATTGTGCTGCTCATACTGCCGTCTGCTACGGGCAAGCTTTGTTGAGACCTTGAATCCCACACTCCGCTCAAGGCTGGAAAAGCGAACGAAAAACCTTGCACATGTGTGCGGTGGCCTGGCCTTGCCCTTTCGTGGTGTACGTTGCTGTAGTTTTGGCGGCACGCGACTTTTTATCGGCGGCGAACTTGCAGCCGCACTGGGAGGTTCGTGCGCTCGTTCTCTTTGATGCACCACGCACTGTTTATCCAAAAAGTGTCGATCAGATGTGGCCCCACTGTTGCCGGCTCTTATTTTGCGGCGGTGGTAATTCCTGCTGGCGGCATGTGAAAAAGACATTTTAAACCGATACAGAACCCGTGCACAAAACACTTCAATCATGTGGCCAGTTCAGCTTGGGGCGACGCGGGGTGGAGAGCGGCAACGTTGGCAAAATTTGCTGCTCCGCGGCTCTGACTTTCTAGCGCTGGAGCGAGCGCCATTTCTTTGACAATCTCAAACATCGGTTGCCTTGGCAACAAGGCACAAACCACTCTAGAGATCAGTTACGGTTTTGTGATCCCGGTTGAGCTCGGGGCCCCACCTCGCAACATGTGGGCACTGCAGGCGTACCACTCACTCCCATAGGGAAGTGCGAGATACGTTTGGCATTACAGGAGGCGATTGTGTGTGTGTTGTGGACGCCTTTGTTTCGCGATGAAATGCGACGTTGTGCTTGTGTTGGTGGATAATGCTTCCCATGGTCTGGAATATCTTTCTCGGGCGACGTATGATTCAACCCCGCATGGTGTATGTGCAGTGTGCGTGTTTAAAAGCCATCTCCGCTTGTGCGCCAGAGTTAAGTGACTTGCTGTTCGTCCCCGCAAACCGAGGGCGATGTGAGTGCCGAATTTATGACGGGCAAGAGGAGGAAACCCATCGTCGGTTAATCGCGATTCAGACTTGCAACACAAGTTGTGACGTTGTGTTCGTTCGAAACGCTTCTCTAGATTGTTTTGAAGTTTAATAAAATGTGTGCGTCACACCCGGGCATTCGGTTCAGGGCGTTCTTTGCGATTGCACGAAAGAAGTGCCACGGGGCTTCAACGCTTTCTTTATGGAACATACTCAGGTAAGAGAATATCCATGCCGTGTTATGGCCATGTTGCATCAATACAAACGGTTAGCGTTTGTTTACACTTGTTTCGTTTGTCGTAAAATGTCCAAGCACTCCGGCACTACGCTGGCAGATCAGCCTGCGAGCTGACGCTGAGCAGACGACTCATCTCTTTGCCGGAAGTGCGTGAGAAAGTCGCCCAATAGCAGGATGTCTAGCTCATGACGAAAATCTGGGAAGCGATGACGTAGACATGTGAAGGTGGCGGCGTCCAAAAACACAAAGGGAAGGGTGAGAAAAAAGCGACAAACATTGCAACAAAAGTGTGAACTTTCCGCTGCGCGTAAAAGAGTAATACTTGGAACAGAAGACGTTGACGACCCAATCTAACGATTGCTCTAGTTCATTTAGTGTACTCAAAACGCCTTTCAGGGCCCCTTTAAGTACATTTTTGAATTTTGACACATTCGGACGCCTGAATCGTTACAAGAACCAACTTTATGCTTCAATGTTGCCTTTCTGCAAACTTTGTGCTGTTTACCTAACTCAATGTACTTGAGAGTGTAATAGATGGGATACTATCCCTGGCGGATACATTCTTTGTAGCAATAGAGACAATTTCAAATCGTAGGCTTCTCAAGAGAAGACACTTTTTTTGTTTTCTAGCAGCAGGACTCATATCCGACGAACCGATACCAGATATGTGTGGAGACGCGCGACAAGATACTGACAGTACGGCCTAGAAGCTCGGATCGTAAGTCTGAAACCAAAATCGCACTCACATGTGGAAACGCATAGTATGGTTTGCGTGCAGGCCAAAAAAAGAAATCTTGTGGGGTATTTACTCTTGCTAGCTGGCATGATGTCGCGTTACACAAGCAAAAAAGAAGTACCTGCTACGTTAGCCAGGGGAAGGTGCTGGCCCCTCCGTTCATCATCATCGTCATTGTCGTCATCATAACGACGAATTTCCCGATTATTCATTAAAGCTTTTTTTTGCTGCTGGCTCCATACCGTAGTGCTAATATTCGTTATATTCGTTCATTTCTCCGGTAGATTTTTCAGCAAAAGCGAAACAAAAACAATAAACGATGAGCTCGCTGCATTCGTTACATCAAGGTTAACCGCCGCGACCGTTCGTTACATCGAAGTTGCAAAAACATTGTCTTCAATTGTTGTGAGAATGGGGAATATAAAAACTTCGCTACATTCACGAACTTTTACAAAGTGTTTCGTTTCCAGGTTTAAAAGTTCCGAAATGTCAATTTCCCTAATCCTTCTGCGTAGCACGGGCTTCTTGTGTGCATTTATACGCGTCATTTTGTGAGACACTCAATGAAGGCCAAAGGTTTCCTATTAAACACAATACTATAAGAAAAAATCGCAGCTTGGAACATTTCATGGAATATTTCATATCTTATAACGCACAGAGCACAAGTGTTCTTTTAAAAACAGGTTGAACAGGCAGTGGCGGCACCTAGCAGATGGATGACCCACCGTGTGCGCTTGTACGGCTAGATCAGCCTGCCGCAACGGATCAATTATCCTGCTTCAATGCATCCCCACATATTCCCATTGTAATATCTTCCCATAATAGGGATTAAAACTGTGATACAAATATGTTGCAATATCAACGAAGGAAGGTTCGTTTTACATCGCTGTTCTGAGCCCGAAGCCGTCATCTTTTCTATAGTAGCGGGCCTGCAAAAACACACGCTCTGTAATAATTTGCGGAGTGGTTTCAAACACATTGGCGATAGGCATGTGGTATACTGTCGTCAACAGTCATCTTCGGCTTCGCTTAGAAAGGGTTTGGGGTTGGTTCCTTCATGCTTACACCTAAGAAATATCCCAGCGCATGCTGTGAGAGCTTTATTTGCCAATTCCAAACCCGGCCATTGTTATAGCTGCGGGTAAAAATTGTCACGGGTTTGACAAACCCCATAGTGACGTTTTCGCAGTGCAAGGGGTACATAGAACAAAACCTCAAATAGCGTTTTGTGCTTCATCTAGGTGGAATAAAATAGTTTGGGGTCATAAAAATGCAATAGGGTGGTTGATGTTAGATTGACACCAATTGAAAAGCGCAAAAATGCATGACAGCTCCGGGGACGGGTGGACGTGTACATAAAAGGCAGTGCTCATTGATTCGTAACGCGTTGTTCCTTAGCACATGAGCCCTCTTAAGTGCACACCTGCGATATGTCTAGCCGGAACGTGGTCCACATTGTCTGTATCGGCTTCGTTTTATGTTCAGGCTACATCATCACCGATAGTTTCTTGCGCAGCGACCGAGTTCTCACCCTCCTTGATGCGTACACGTCTTGTTAAAATGTCATTTTTTCAGAAGCTTTTTGAAATTCAGACGTACTGCGCATCAATAGGTGATATTTTGTCAGGTTGTGTTTACTGCCTTTTGCACCGTTGCTTGTTGCCTTCTTGCTTTCACTTAGAGCCCTCAAAACACTCCAATACTGGGTGGCATTTCTGTACGCTATTTGCGTATTTCAAGTATCCACATTGGTAGGAATGCAAATTGTTTAATATCAACTTATCTCCCTGCAACGAAAGGAAAAAAATGTCAGCCTTGCCGCCAACCTGTGTGTTAGTTTTGCTACTTGAAATAAATAAACTTGGCATCATACTAACGTAGCCCAAACTGGAACAGCGGTTAAAGGAGAAGGATAGCTTTGGTGTGTTTCAGGGGCTTATTCGGCTGAACGAAACAAATTACGTACTTCTATAAACGTGCTAATGAGTACACAGATTATGATCAGATCGGTCATTGCTGTTGCACGCTGGAATGAATGTCTAGAAGCTGTTTCTAGAAAACGCATCGATTAATGCAACCCCAATAACGGAACTCTGTAACCTAAAGGAAATAATTAGAGTAATGAGTAAGGTTATTGCCGTACTGGCGTCACACCCATTTCGAAATGACCGCGTCAAGGTGACGGTCTCGATCTTGCATTTTTAAACCTTTAGGAAGCCTGTTGACGGTGATGAGGGGTTTATCTTTGGGTGAGGTGTTAAACCGCACGTCCAGGCGACTTGGCCTTTTAGGCTACGTATTTTGAGCGACCTTCACTTGTAAGTTACAATTGATAGCTACAAGGTTTGTGTTTGCAAAAAATGGCCGTTTGAAGATAAAAGGCACACCAGGTATCCGCCGTTCGTGTGCCTTGTCCTTATCTTCGTGGGAAGTAATTGATTAAAAATGATTCCGATAGACTTCGCAGGGAATACCTCGAGGAGATTGTTTTAATATCCGTGCTCTAAAAACATGGCTTTCACAATGGCAGTCGATATTCAAGAAAGCCTACCCCGTACAGCTCTAGATCAAAAGTAATGAAAAATGGGGCAGTGGAACTACTGCAGCGTGAGTACATAAACGTATACATCCTGTCCTTGAGTTATGTACACTTCCGCACCGTCCCTTGAATGGTGCTTGAGGCCCCAGCTCATGCTTACACAGGAAAGCGCCTAGAAATCTGTGCAGACCGTAGTTTCATCGTCAACTCCACGAACAGCCGGGTGATGTTCCAGGGCCTATCATTACCAAAACCGCTTACCTGGGAAATAAGGAATTTATTTTGTGGCGTGTCTATCATGATGGAAAACTATGCCACAGCGTATTAGATGGTGCGACAATGTTGAACTAGGCCACTGACTATCCCTCAATAGACATCAGAGAGGTTCATGTCTAGAAGGCACTGCACACGTTCACCACTCTCCGGGCGGCCGCAGGTATAAAACAAGACGCACTGATTTCATCCAAGGCACTCCTTCCGAACATTCACTGGTTAAATTGTCCACAGAAGTATCACATCGCAACCTTCTCCAGATGACTGGGCGTGCGTCCTGGATGTTCATCTTTCGAGCGCAAAACACGAAGGACAAAAATAAAAGAAACTACAGGAGAGGGGCTGAGCTTCGGTTGTTTAGAAGGAACACAAATATGTAGAGCTAGCAGGTGCGTGAAAATCACCTACTCAGCACGATAAAATCCTATGAGCCGAAGCAGGATCTCCATACCATGCTTATGAAAATATCAACGTCTGCAGGCGAGGTGCCCACCCACAGGAATGGTGGTGCCAATGATACAACTGAACACATTCTATTAGAGTGGCCCACGCTTACGAATACCTGTGGACTCGAACATCTCTTTACTCGGACATCTACCGAATGGGTCACGAATTTTTAACAAAGCATTAGTTATAAAGAAGGATATTTAAGGCTACCCAACTGCATGCTTCTAAACAAAAGCCCGACGATCGCTAGTTGGCCGAAGATACGGAATATATAGGTGCTAAACAACGGGGACCAGACGAAACTCGTAGACAAAGTCACGGCGCCACTTCCAAAAAAATTTACTGGTGAACCCTAGGTTAAATCACCACCGCATTTATAAATAGCGACCTGCTCATGCACGCCGATCCCGCGTGCTAAATTTGTGATTGCTTAGTTTGTTCGTCGCAGTTATTTCCGACACCACTGCTGTGACTGGCGAAGCATTCAATCCTCACTTGTCCGGTGTATACGTGTTTGCGTGGCTTGCCATTAGTACTGCGGCTGCGTTGTGGTCAGTCTTTGCCGATTCACACTGGGAAAACAGCACACTGCCTTGGGTTCGACGGTGTGCTTAATTACGAGTTTGTTCACTCGCAATTTTTACTTGGCTAAAATGGTAAAAGTACGCACCTAGCCGGGGTCCACCGAACGCACAACTACCCGGATAACGTCCGCAAAAAAACTGTCCACAAGTGCTAAAACTTTGCTTATGCGTTCCGTGACTTTCCACGGATTTAATTGCGCCCGCACATCAAAAAGAATAAAAACCCAGAAAATATTCACCGCGTTTTGCTGCAGAGCACGGAACACAAAAAAAAGAACAGGAAGAAGAACTTTGCTCGCACTGTTTCATATAGTACATCAAAAGAAGAAGGAAAAACAGAAAGGAATACTCAGCCCGTAATAAATTTTTATTGGCATATGAAGCATAGCATGATAATAACAAAAAAAAGGCGACCGCGTGTAAGGAATTCCCGCTCAGTCATGGGTGACCTTCAGGTTGTGGGGGCACAGAATACCATGATAAATAGTCATTATTGAAAAAGTAGCTGCAGTGCTTCTGATGCCGAGGTTGTAGGTAATAGTTGACTTAGGGACGAGGCTCGCCAGAAAACTAACAAAAGAAGGAAGTGTTTTCAGGAAAGACTATAACAAAAAATTCCTCAGTACATTTGCATCACACTTTTAGTGAACCTATCGTACGCGAAATTAGTAATCGCGTACAGCCTGGAAAATCCGGAATTCACAAGATCAATCAGTTTATTTCCACCAGGTTCCAATCGCTTCGATATGGGGCAGCGGCTCACAAAGATAATCTGAAGATAACGGTGCATCTCACCGCAAGCATTGACGTTGGACGGCTGCCGTAACTACGTTGGCCACCCCGACGAACCTCCTACAAATATCGCTCTCCACGTAGGGTGAAAACGCTGCATTTACTGAAAAGGGTGCCATTGATAAGCACTTCTTTTGCGGAAAAAAACGTTTTTTTCTGCAGGAATGACATCCCTTATTTGCATGGAACGGCCCTGTTTGGGTATTTATACAAATTCGAGCCTTCGGTATGACATTTGCATGTGCATAGACAATCTTCACGTCAGAAGAACGTTCTTCGATGTAGATCGAAACTGCACGAAGTTTCCGCATTTTAAATAAACGGAAATGCTCGAAAATAAACAATGCCGTTTGAGCAGGCGGATATGGTAGTAGCGTGGTTTACGTTTGTACGTTGACAATTGCATTACTAAGAAACGGTTCCAGACTTCACTGCGAATTCTCGTTGCCACTCCGTATTATTCGTAGTGATCGGTAAAGTCGTCATTGATTAGGGCAGCTGCTTTTTTTATGCATAATTCGCACGCCGAACTGCGAGTGAAGCGAAGCTGGCGTGTTTGGTCTATAAACGTAACGCTACCTTAGGGAAATCGCCGTCCCTACACAGCAATTTCTTGTCACGCCAGCTCCCAGAGTCATAGGTTGTGGTGGCCAGGTTGCTATCCATAAACTCGACGGTGAGTTTAATACACTGTTTTGAATTTACGAGTTCTCAAACTCACAACGCCTGCAAACCTACAGGTGTCAGTATCAGATCTCAATTATCTTGACTGGCAATGCAACCAAAAGTGTGCTTATGCATTTGTTTCTCGCCTTATGAATGCCAGCGCCCGTTTTTGTTGTATGTGTTTCTATTCCTCGGTTCTGTTTCGTTCGCGCTACTTCCTTTTTTGTTTTATGAATGCAGTACGCTTTTATTATATCTCTTTCTTGCTTATATCTGACCCGTTTCAAAAACTCTTCCAGTTTCAAGAGCGGAGTGCAGTTGGAACTGAAGTGCGGGGCCCAGCATTGTTGCTGGCAGCGTTGTTGTTTACTGCCAACAGTGCTCTCATTCTCTGTCGCTAAGACAATGCCTGTTTGGCCAATATAAGATTTCAAACAACTAAGAGAAATCTGGTATAAAACTCTTTGTGCATGCTGCGTCAACTTCGACGTGTTTTTTAGACCAAGTTTTCGTCTTCCTTGGCGTCAACATTGGCCTAACGTTCGCAAATTTGCCAGCCTCCTATTACAAATAACATGAGGTTTTTTTTATATCAACTCCATTCTGTTTTCGCTAAATGTTTTTTCATCACTGCTTCGAAACTCCAGATAAAAGTACTGAAGCTAATCCATTATTGCTTAGCTGGGCAATCTGTTCATTTCTGACATCTTGTAACATTTTTGCGCACGACTTGTTTAAGGCTGATTTGATGCAAGTCATTGTCGCACTCCTTTACAAACTTCGAGAGAGCGCCATAAAATAGAATCTGCCAATTATTGGCGCACAGCTGATGTTGCAAACAAATGCGTGTGTTTTTTGAGGGCTCCCTCACATCAAGAAACCACTGACTCTTATTGATTGGCAGCTCCCACGCAAACTGAAGCGACTTAGAAGAGCTGGCAAAGGTCTCAGCCAAGCCATTGCCAGATCTTGTAAGCTGGTTCTGAAAGCTTGAATAATCACAACCAGATAGGCGTCCGCATATTAAGTATAGGGAGGTGATGAAGATAGTGAGGTGCTTCTGTTGACACGTGTCGGTTTGCACACGTTGCTCGTGTGCCAATTTGATGACGTCAAAACACTGTGTTTTTCTTAGGCTTATCAGACATAAAGTTTAGTGGGAAGTGGCGCCGTGTCTAACTCTACGTGTGTCTTCTGGTCCCCGTTGTTTGGTGCATCAATATTCAGTCAGTGGTCCAAACGCAATGGTGCGTAGCGCCCTACGTCACCTACGTGGTTCCAACGTGCTTGTTCTTCTATTCATCTGCTTCTAAAACGATTTCGTCGTTCGGGATCTGTGGCCTTCAAGCAAAGGGCTGAGTACTTCCGCTCATGGCCTAGGTTCCAGCCTCTGCGGGTCCGGTAACGGTTTTGCTGCAAACATTCTGTAAACTCAATCCCTTGTTTTTGGGTTAGAACTCAATGCATTGGTATTTTTCTTATAAATGGTGATATTTTGTATTTTTTGTGGCATTAGGTTTAGGGCGGAGCATAAGGTGAGGTTTAATAACCCTTTCACCCTCGCGAAGAAACCTGTCACGTGGGGCGCTGTGCAGCGAAACATTCAGAAATAACCTAACCGGCCCCAATCTGTGGCTCATAACAAGAATCATTCTTGTACCGTTCTCCGACTAATTTACCGCGAACATAATTTTTTCGCCCATGGTTTACAGGTACACATGACAACAATGTGCCCATTGGGCCCCGTAGATGGCAAGTGAAGATTTCCACAATTTAGTCCCCAGCATTATGGTGCGCTCAACTGGGAGTGTTTGTGTGATCCCGATGATGAACGATTCGGCCACAAGCAGCGCCGTTCAACAGTGCGGATCAACGAGCTTTGTTGCCGGCTGGTCTCCCCCGCAACGGTCGAACATTTATAATTTGAACGTTACCAGTATACGCATCGACGCATCATATTGTTTGTGGGGATCTAAACCCTTTTCCTTTGGGCATGGATGCTCTAAAAACGCTATACTCTTTAGTACAGGCAGGATGCCCTAGCCCGCCTTCCTCCTCGTCCTACCGGCCGCCTGGTTCGCCCGCCAACGATTTGGCGAGACCTTAGAATGGGCAAGATCTGCTTACGTGATGCATTTTGCCGCTTACTGCGTTCCTTGCATTGGCCGTTGTTCAGTACACGCAGGGGTCACGGAACTCACCGTGTTTATTTGCCAATGTCTCAATTGTGTTACGTGTTGTCTAGGATGTCCGCTAGTCTCCACGCTTCGCGCCTCCGTCGGGTTTTCCCGCACCGCGCATGGACGGCTTGGTCCGTAATGTCAACGAAAAGGACTGAGCCAGCCCCGGTTGATACATCAAGCATGAATTTTCGGGGCCTACATTACGCTCCTTCTCGTACATCAGCGCGAGTCGAGTCAGCATACGCAGGCGGACGGCAAGTGCCGCCCGAGGCCGGGCAATGCTGATGCTGACGCGTGTTTGCCCCTGGAGCTACGCCCGTATTACAGCATAGCGTTTTTATGATGACCATCTACTCATTGAACTCTTGTATAAAGAGCGTTATCGTTTCCTTTTCCAGTGACTGGCGCACGTCCCACGCCATCAGTCCTGCTCTGCGTATTGGCTAGCTTGATCCCGCATTGGGAAGCCTCTCCACAGTAAGTGCGGGAACAGTATAATGATAAGAAGAACGGTGAGCTATTCTATTTTAGGGCTGCCACTTGTATTGCAGCGGAGTGTATTTGCTACGAAAGGCACCAGCTTTGGCGCCCTACCTGAGGCACCACTTAGGCCTATGTAATTGCTGCTCCCAACATTTAGCGACAATGTGCATCTGCTGGCCGTGCCATGACGGCTAGCTGTGGTCAGTGTACGTTTCGGTGAAAACCCGCCACGGTGGTTAAAGTGTTGTGCTGCTTATCACGAGGACACGGGTTTGGCTCCCGGCCGCGGCGGTCGCTTGTTTTGATGGAGGCGAAGATCAAAATCACCCGTGTGTACGTGATTTGGACGCACGTTGAAGATCCCCATGTGGTCGAAATTATTCCGGAGCCATCCACTACGGCGAACCTCATCGCCTGAGTTGCCTAGGCGCATTAAACACTAAAATAAATCAATCAACGTTTCGGTGAAAGCTTGCTTTCGAGCCTCGGTTCGCCCCTGTTTGCCCCTCTCCAGCCCCTGTTCCAGCCCTTTCCCAGCCCTGACCCCTGTTTTCGTGCGGGATGGAAATAGAGCTAGCGCGTTAACTGTACACTTGGCAAATCGCCTGGCTCCTGTGCTGTGAATGCCACAATGTTGGAGACTGAAAAGTCATGTCTCCCCACGGACTGGCTTGCTCCGAGCTTACTCGTAATTAGCGCTTTTGGTGTCGTTTGTTTTAAGTGCAATGCACTTCTTAAGCGACCCTGAACCTGCGTCCACCGGCGATGTCCGCGCACGTGGAGATGGACGCGCGCAGCCTGGCCGCTGACATATCACATACCCACGTGGGGGCTTGGCCAGGAATCTCCTCGTCTTCCTGGGCAACGGGGGAGATGGGCGCGCGCTGCCTGGCCGCTGACATGGCACATACCCACGTGGGGGATTGGCCAGGAATCTCCTCGTCTTCCTTGGCAACGGGGGGAGATGGGCACGCGCTGCCTGGCCGCTGACATGGCGCATACCCACGTGGGGGATTGACCAAGAATCGCGCGTGAGAAGGGCTAATGCACCCGCCTAAAGGAGTACTGACACGAACTTTCAACGCTAAGATCCGCTCTAGCAATTAAGTACAACGACAACACAAATAGGTGTCTGTGAATAAATGCATCTTTCTTTCTTTGTAGTTGTGTGTGTGTGTGTGTGTGATCTCTCTTTCGCGAACATTACCGAACCGCGCAAATTCAACTCTTGCATTCGCACTTTCACATTCTTCCCCTCGGGGAAATGCGGGGAATTTTTTAAGGTTAATCTTTGGGGGACACAACCACCACGCGAATGTAAAGAGAGGCGGTGAATTCGACAAGCCTCATTTAACAACGCAGCAGAGCCTAAGGAGTGCTTAATTTTGCTTCTGTGCCCACTATGCAGAGGAGTTCTCTCGGTGGAAAACGATGTATTGTATGAACCTCGAAGTAGGCACAGTTTGGAAAGAACGATTCTTTTTGTGAAGAGTTTCTCGGCCTCGTTACGTAGAGGGAGTGCCCTAGATTTTGTTTTCTTGCAAACGGGTGCTTGGGAGATGGACCAGCTGGTATTTGAAGTGGTTCCGGGAATGGGTATCTCACCGAACCGATTGAGGTCTCGTTGTGCCATACATCGCCATCGACAATGCGTTTGAAGAATGAGTAAATGCGGCGGTCCTGAAAGGTCAGCGGTGGGCGCATTGGGGCATTTTTCTCTCTGAAACACCTTGACCAATAGGTCTTGTAGGCGCGATATATTTTAAATGATCAACCCTAGCCTGAATGGCAGGTGTGAATTGCGGCATTTTAGTATTTCAAGCAATGCTTTCTTCCTCTACAAGACAACGGCTCCTTCGTTGCGTGATGTACAAGAAACTAGCAAAGCGGCTGGGTGAGGAGAGGAATGGAGGTTTTCACTCTTTAATCACAGTGTAGATGGCGCCACGAATGGTTACTCAGCCCTTCCCGCGCGTAGGTGCGCATACCGGCGGGAGCATCACCGGACGGCTGTGTCGTCTACTTTAGCGAGGGTTGTTTTGGGCCTGTAAATCTGTATTGGCCTGCATTGCGCGCTTCCTTCTGAATTTTGATTAACTTGCTCGACAGCACCTTCCTGGTAACCCGAACCCTACAGAATTAGGTGGTCGTACGGCAAAAAAATCTAACGATTGGTTTTGCAGTAAAGAGAAACGAAATGCCGAGATCACATAGACATACACATAGATTGACCACATACACAGAGAAACACTTCGTTTTGCGCATTGCTTGCACGAATGGGACTTCATTTTCCAAACTGGTGAATGCTAATTCGGTTGTCCTTGAAGGGGTATTACAACAAGAAAAATGAGCAAGTTGTTGTGATCAACAGCAATTATAAAAGTTCCGTCAGCATTCTCGCAATTCTCAAACTTACTTAACCACTTTAAATCGGTGTAAATGGGAATCATTAGGGTCACATGCCCAATTGTTATGTGTCTGCGCTTTTGTCCAGCCGTGGTGTAGCCCCAAGCTAGCACATCAGGATAGCTAAGTTCCGCTGTCTCACCCTCCGAAAGACGCTCCACTTTGTTTTCTTTCTGATGAAGCTCGGCCGGGCTAAAGCTGCGACGTCCGCCGCTCTAGCCCCGCCTTGGCCGGCGGTGCTACGTTCGTGATGCCGCTTCAGTGAATTCCAGGTAATAGCTAGCAGAATCTTTGGTTGCACTCTTTGTAGGGCCACGAGTGTGAATTCTAGTGACGTCGCATGGGCTATTGTTGTTTAGTCACCCTAAAACAGCTCAGGGACGAGGAAGGAAGAAGTGACAAAATAACCCGCTGTTCTTTCGTCCTCGTCCCTGCGGCGTTTTTAGTGTGAATAATGTGTCCCCAACTAGCCTAACGTCAACCTTTGCTTAGCCCTATCTGGCTTTTGTTCCTTAAGGCACCACGTGGCTCCTACTTCGTAATTGTTTTCACGGGCCCGCGGTGGTTTTTCAGCATCCTAGAAGTATTATATAGGTGGAGAGAGTGAAAAAACTATTTTTCGGTTGAGCCCCTTGCGGGAGCCCACGCATCCATGGCAATGTAGTCTCAGCGGTGGGCCTTGGCCGGTGCCTATGTTGCCCTGCTCCCTCACCCCAGCAACCCGTGTGAGAACCGCCAAGTCGCTCCGGCCAAGCGCTCCCCAACACGCTCGTCAGGGCGGACCAACGGTGCCGGCGCGTCCAGAGCTAGGCAGGCCAGCTGCAGTTGGATCTTAAGGATGCTGCAGTACAGAGCTGCCTCCCAGTCGTGATTAGTGCTAATGAAAGTAGGTGGTGCTTTCGGGCAAGCCCACATTATGCCTGCGAGTGTGCTTTTATCAATCTTGCATCTTGAACGTTAATCGGTATGCGTTTGTGGGTATATGAAGCCAAACAGTTTTGGCTGTGGGTAAGTAATACTTTGTAATAGTCTCAGTTTGGTAGTGTATTGTCTGGTAAATTTCTGTGAGGGTTAGGATATTCAGCAAGACATGTTATTGGGCTAGTTGGTTCATACTTATACTTAAAACTGCGCATTCGGACGGGACAAGGAAAAGAAGACACAGGACAGGCGCAGACTCAGAACTAGTTTATTGAAAAATATATCATGGAAATATACCCAAATCAGCACATGCGCACACATGTCCCCACCTTTATCACATGATATAACGGTTTAGAAATTCATATTTATTTTCATACAAAGATAAGGATGGTGCACTTACACACTGGTCACCATGCTTTCGAATGAAAAAGGCCTTTATTAATTCATTTGTCACCTGTTCTCTGCTTTTGCTCGGCACCTTTGTCTGAGTCCAATCTGGCTCGCATGGCTTGCTTTCACAAACCATGCATTGGTGCGGAAGGTGAAATCCAGTTTTATTACGCATACTCAGCTGGTGTTCCCTTAAACGGTCGTTAAGACAGCGGCCCGTTTGTCCAATGTCATGTACACCACGACAATTGCGTACTTCACGTATGGCGTCGCAAGTCGTTTTAGGCAACCTGGTGTCTGTTCTATTCCTTTCAGGATCTTGGGGCACAGGGCAGCCAACTTGTTTAGAGCGCGATCTGGAAGAAGGACGGGCAGTTGAAGTTTTTAGATATATTGATGTTTATTATTTTTATAGGTTTTACCTGTTTTAATTACTTCGACGATTGCTGAAAGGTCTGTCTTTCACTCATGGGTTCCTAACCATGACTACTTGCAGTTTGTAGACGTTCCCATCACGCTTTTAACAGACCATGTGTGTTGGGGTTATAAACCGAAGGTAGGAAAAGGGTTGTTGCTTTACCTGTCTGCGCACTCGAAGACAGTAAAAAGGGCAGTTGAGTCTTCTTGCTTTCAAGGAGCACTAACAAAATCTTGCCATCATAAGAGCCAGCAAAGTTTCGATGCTCAGGTTGCCCGTTTTATTGCTGCTGGGTTTCCCTTAATGGTTGTGACAGCAGTGGCCGAGTCTTTGCTTCAGAAGTTGAAAGGGAACACACCCCAAAGGACCGATGGCCTTAGGCGGAAGAAACCGGTGGTGGTTCCATACATCCAACGAGTGGCGCACAACCTCAAAAATGTGGCTAACAGGCACAAAGTACCGATCGTTTTTTCTGAGCCTAACAAGTTGGCTGGCCTGTGCCCCAATATCTTGATATGTTGGAACAGGTACCAGGTTGCCTTAAACGACATGCGACGCCATACTTGAAGAGCGCAATCGGCGTGGTGCACATGATCCCGCTCACATGCGGGGGGGTATACATTGGACAAACGGGCCGCTGTCTTAACGACCGTTTAAGGGAACACCAGATGAGTATGCGTAATAAAACTGGATCCCACCATCCGCAACATTGCATGACTTGTGAAAGCAAGCCATGCGAGCCAGATTTGACTAAGACAAAGGTGTTGAGCAAAAACAGAGAACAGGTGGCAAGGAAATTATTCGAGGCCTTTTTCATTGGAAAGCATGGTGACCAGCTGATAATTGAACCATCCATATCTTTGTATGGAAAGAAATATGAATTTCTAAACCGTTATATCATGTGATAAAGGAGGTGAAAAGTGTGCGCATTTGCTGGTGTGGGTATATTAGCATGCTCCATTTTTCAATAAACTAGTATTGAGTCTGCGCCCGTCCTGTGTCTTGTTTTCCTTGTCCCGTACGAATGCGCAGTTTTAAGTTTGTTAGGATATTGTTCACCACTTGAAGAATGCCGCTCTACGTGAGCAACAGGTGCAGTGTAAGCTTGGATAAATTTTTGATGGAATGCGTCCTTGTTCGTGAATTCACAAGCCCAATCGTGTGCCGTGTCATTGACTTACAACCCAAAATGCGCCGGTGCTCATATAAGGCTGATATGCGGAAGTCGTTGCATATCGGGGATCGTCTGTAAAACGGCAAGCGTGTCAGGGCTACGCAGGCTGTTTGATATAGTGCGACAGGTGTCCGGAGTGTCCGTTACGATGGTAATTGACGTTTCGAGGGAAGTTATCCATACTATGGCAAGGGTCAAGGCACATTCTTCAACAGCGGCTACGTTCGGTTTCGGAACGGTGCAGACAGTGAAGTTGGTCTCTGGTCAGTTCCAAGCGACCACGCAGCAGCAGGGTAGTTGGGCATATGGCGTAGGGCAAGTATACCACACGTTGGACTGCTTGCACAGCGTTTCCAAACCCGTGCTTCCCTTTTCTCTGGATGTAGAGGTGGCTCATCTTGCGAGGAAGCGGGAACGCGAGTATGGCTGCTTGAACCGTTGTCGGTAAAGACCTAAGGTCAGGGATTCCTTGCGCTATGGTGATCCTCAAACGCGTGAGGAGCGTGCGACCTTCGTAAGGTTTGATAGACCGTGAATGTGACCTGCCTACACACCTACCTACCTATCTACCTACCTACTAACCTACCTACCTACCTGCCTTCCTGCTGCGTGCCTGCCTGCCTGCCTGCCTGCCGGCCCGCCTGCCTGCCTGCCTGCCTGCCTGCCTGCTTACCTGGCTGCCTGCCTGCCTGCTCGCTTACCTACCTACCTACCTACCTACCTACATACCTACCTACCAACCCACCTACCTACCTAACCCACCCACCCACTTACCTACCTACCTACCTACATCGGGCTCATCTTGCGAAATAGCGGGAACGCGAGTGTGGTGGCTTGAACAGTGGTCGGTAAGTACTTAACGTCAGAGATTCCTCGCGCTACGGTGATCCTCAAACGCGTCAGGAGCGTGCTACCTTCAGAAGATTTCGATAGACCATGAATGTGCGCGGTACTTACTTGTTCTGTAATATCCGCAATGTGTTGAGAGCTCGAGGAGCTGAGAATAACGCCGCGGAAGAAGTGCGAGTGACTCCAAGGAACTATTTATAGGCTATCCGGAGGGGGAATTGACTTTATGTGTCCCCCGCTTTCAGATTTCCAATCAGGTTAGTGCGCATGAAAATTTAGGAACTACAAATGTGCGTACCAGTCGGAGAAGTGTCCACCCAGGCATTCCCTGGCGCCGGTTGGTTACGCGGGCAAGCATTCGGCCTACCTGCTTAGAGAAGTGTGAAGGGTTCTCAGTTGCAGTTGTGTTACCCCATTTTCGTAAATGGTCAGGCCAAGTACACGAAGTGTAATCACTCTGGGAATGGGATGCCCTCGGGTTGTATAACTTTGTATTAGTTCCCAAACCGAAAATTGACGTCTTCCAGTGTGTATGGCAAGCAAGGCCGATTTCTGTGACGAGCACGCAAGTCTCTTAGCTGTTACCAGAGTTTCGATTGCGTGCATGCCCTCCTGAGGCGCATCCTGGATACTCCCATTCGAGCCACCCACCATTCATAGAGTGATACCATCAGCGTAAAAACTGTGCCGGTAACCAGTGACATAACGTCAGACATAAGATCTCCCAAGGTTGTGCACACTGTGCGACCATTGAGAAACGCTTGAACACATTTGAAGGTGCGAAGGCCAACATTGTTGTCAGTGAGTCCTTGTTAAAGGGCGGCGTGTTGAACCTTGTATAACGCCACTTTAAGGTCAAGGCTTAGTATAGCTCTTGTGTCGGAAGACACTCCGGTGCCTTTAACTGTGTCATAATGGAGTTGCAATGGGACATTGCGAGTTCTTCTGCCCTTCCTAAATCTATACATGATCTCCGGTATGAGATGGTTGTCGTCCACATAGATGGTGAGTGATGAAGCCCCATATGTTCAAGAAGTTTGCCATAGCAAGATGTAATCAAGATGGTGCGGAGATTCTTGTTATTAATAGGTGTATTACATTTCGGAATAACGGTGGCCTGAGCTGTTTTCTGTTCCTGTGGAAGCGTGCCCTGTGACCAGTGATTGTTGAAAAAATTAGCTGCTGGATACAGAGGTCGTCGAGATTGCGCAAGCAATTGTTGGTTATGCCGTTAGGGCTGGGTGTCGTGCTGGACCTAAGGGCCATTAAGGCCTACCGAGTCTCGGCCTCTGTAAAAAGCTCTCCGAGCCCATATTTGGGGCTCCTTGATATGCAGGCAGATCAATAGGTTTGGACGTGTTAAGGTATCGTTTAGCCAAAGCTCGAAGGAGATATCGGGAATGTGTCTTGCTGTTGTGAATAAGCTTCGCACATTGATTGTGCTGCGCCGTCTTCATTGTATTTTGGTTGAGTAGGGGTCGACAGGTGTTGTGCATCTTGCGTGTTGTGAGCTGAGTGGCTAGCACTTGGCATAACAGTACTACTACTTGTAATAGGGTAGCGCTGCGTTCTACTCAAGAGGTCGTTGAACTTGTTCTATCTTACTTCGATGCCAGCAATGGCGAGGGTGCGATTTCAATAGGGTACGAAAAATCTAGAGTGCCTCCCAGAGGCCAGCCAGGTGGTCATGCGCCTCCGGTGGATTAGCTTCCTCTGGAATCAGCACGGTGTGCTGCTAAACATCTTGGTGTAGTCTAAACATACTGCTATATATAGGTCACTTAATAGGCATGGGGATGCCTCGTGCGCCTGCCAGCAGGCGTACACATTCGTAATTCTATGCTCCTGGTGAGCCCTGGTACTTCCTGGCATCACATCGAGTTGCAACATTAGTATGTAGTGGTCACTGTTTATATTCACGTGTAAATTGGCCCAGTGATATCGTACAGGTTGGATATTTTTCAGGGAGCTGAGATCGCGTGTACTGTGTCTGGTTTTACAAGTTCCTTGACGAGTGGATTGTGTAGGGCAGGGAAGTAAGGTGAAGTGCTCTTCCTGCCCCGCCATCTAAGTCCGTTGGCCTTTCCCCGCGTCTTGACGGTAGCCCCAGGCGGTGTGTGGAGCATTGAAATCCCACAACACCACTAACTGGCTCTGTGTACCCGCCTTTGTTGTAGCAACTTTGACGATACGGAAGACAGAGCGGTTCTCCCGTGGGCTGCTATGTAGGTTGAGAATAAATACACTGCATCGCTGCTTACCCATCGTTATAATAAGTTCTAATAGCTGGCGATCTGGCCAGTAATGCCAGTATTATGTACTTTCGTTTATATGTTCCAGCGGACCAGAACAGTCATTTGCGGGATCTTAATTACTTGTGGGGTGTACGTGCTGAACAAGAGTAGCATTACTGTTGGTTTTCTAAAGGGTTGGGATGTCCTGTCATTGAGTCTGAGTAAGATTGAGTATGCGCTGGCTTAGTAAATGTCGTTTATTACAGTAACTGCGAAAATTATACTCCCAGAATTGGAGCGATTCCGAGGTAGTCCTAGATTTGCTCGCTATTGCTATTTTTTATGAGCGAATGCGGTCGTCGCATTTTTATTATGAATGTTGAGTGATGATTCCGCCGCCGTGCAAGTGTGGGGGTTCTGTTTGAGAGCACCTATCTCCAAGGATGCTGCGCAGAGCCGTTGATTGGTCTCCAGTTCACTCAGACAAAGTTCGTATTGTTGAAGTGTTTGGTTATAAAGTGTGTAAGTTTTTTTACCATGGTTTTCGTTTCTGCGAAGTCAGTTTTTATATTGCCGTGAAGGTTTGTGTCCAGTTGCTCAAGCTTCGAATTTACTGATTGATCCAGTTTATAGTTGCAGGATGTATGCTCTCAAGTCAATGAGTGGGCGAGTGCGGCTCTGCCGTCGGCGTTTCTTTATATAGCTACATGGAAACTCCACTGATACGTCCCCCGGTCTTACGACGACCTGTCCCTTACGGTGGATCACCGCGGTCCAGGCAAACGCCCCTTACAAACCATGCATTAAAACTCCCAAAAATAGTGCCGCGAACCATGTATGGGTTTGTTTATTTATTGTTTGTTTACTGCCCGGTCACACTGGGATCTGTTATCTCTGTCCCAAGCTAAGCGCGTCTTTCATTCTTTATTTTCATGCCGCATGGGCTCTCATGGAGGTAGGCGGAGTGTTTCGCCCTAACGTCACCAGCCCAGAATAATCGTTGATCTAGAATGTTCTGGATGTAAATCGATGGTTCCTGAAACACTCGCGCCAAAAGATAAAAGGCTGCAGAGCAGATGCCGTGGCATTCGATTCTCCACGCTTGACTACGAACGTCACTGTCTTGACTGCTGTTTCGCCGCTTGTGTATTCTTTGAGTTGTTAGAGGAGCGCAAGCTCGCTCCAATAAACTTTTTTTATTGAAGACAACTCCGTCGTCTTTGGCTTCGTGACAGCTGGTAAAGGTACAAAATACATGAATTCTAGGCCCTCCTCAAGACGACAAGCAAGCCCGACTCTTAGCTGTCAACAGCAAGGTCTTCAGCCCTACTTTGGACTGCTTCTGCATAAAGTGAAGAAAGAAGACATGAAAACCACCAAGAATAACGCAGGCAACTAGACCAGTGCTACCAATCCTGCCCTCGTCTTTAAGCCACACAGGGAGCCCCCATCATTCCATGTGTCACCTTTTGAGGGTTCCGAAGACTGGTTGGATCAAGTCGAGCGGGTCTGGCTATTTAACCGATGAGATCACGCGGAGACACCGAGGCAAGTGTTCTTTTACCTTTAAGATTCAGCACGGATCCTGTTTGAAAACCATGAGGGCTTCCTTGAGAACTGGAACGATTTGAGAACTCAATTTTTAGCGACGTTCGCCACGGTTTACCGTGAAAAGCGGGCCGAAGTGTTGCTGCTGACATGGACACAACACCATAACGAAGGCATTGATTTGTTTGTCGAAGAAATGAAGAGATGTTTCAGGCGTGCTGACCCTTGCATTGCTGAGGAAAAGTAGTTCTGCTTCTTAATGCGTGGCGTGAAGAAACAACTGTTTGCTGGAGTTCTCCGCAGTGCCTCCAAACCATCGCCTGATTTGCGCCGAAGCCAGCGCAATTGAAAAGGCCCTCGGAATGTGTGCTAAGCAGTACGACCGCTACTTTGTCAGCACGGCCAATGCGAACTACGTCGACAGCATGCGGATTCCGGCAGATAGCCTACGCGAGACTATCCATGAAATTGCGAGGGAGGAGTTGCGAAAACTTCTCCCAACGCCGCCGCAACCAGAAATCGCTTCTCTTACCGACGTCTTTAGGGAAGAAGTGCAGCATTCGCTGGAAGTTTCAACGACGCCAGAAGCATCCCGCGAGCCCAAATCGAGGGCCTACGCGGCTGCTGTTTGTCGCCCTCGTCCACCTGCCCACTATCGTCACGACGCTCCGTACAGTCGTCCCCTGTAGCCGGCCCGACCATCTGCGGTACCACCCCCCGCCCCAAGGAAGACCGACGTGTGACGAACGCCCGACAATCGTCCGCTGTGCTACCACTTCGGACAGGCCGACCACATCTACAGTCGCTGCTCCTGCAGGAGGCTCAGTTTGCGAGGGTTCTCCGTCAGCGCACCACACCCATGACCCGGCCAGTGCCTTACTGGGATCGAAGAATACCTGCCCTATACGAGCCGTGGACCAGGCCGTTTCCACCATTCGCCATCACCCTACCCATACCAGTCTCCAAACCGCTGTGCCAATACTGACTTTGCACGTGGAAGGTCCTCCAGCCCACGCTGGGTGAAAAAACAGCAGCAACTACTGGAGTTGAAGTTGCAACATGGCAGAAAAGTGAAAACCCTCCAACGACGCAATGACTCGCTGAAGACCACGATTTACGACTTGCCCTCAGAACGGCTACCCGAAATGACCCAGACATGAGTCTAGAACACGACGACAACGACATGGCGCGACGCGTAGCCGACATGACCAAGTAAGCTATTGAGAAAACGACGATAACGACGACGCGTAGTGCCAAACCGTCAAGATACACAGCCCAGATACGACGCTGTGACGCCACCGGAACACATTACAGGCGGCGTTAGACGTCCAATTGTCCATCGCCGGCTTTGATATAGTTGCCCTCATAGACACGGGAGCTTACTACTCAGTCCTGAGCGAATCATTCGCGTCTAAGCTGAGGAACGTTATGTCTAGATAGCAGGGTCCGCACACACGCACAACAAGAGGCCATCTTGTAACGCCCAGTGGAACGTGCACACGACGCGTCCCCATAGACAGCAGCACGTACCCTGCTGCGTTCGTAATTTTGCCAAACTGCTCCGCGACATATTTCTTGGAATGGACGTTTTGGTGAACAACTGTGCTATATTCGATCTCGTGGCCAAGTCAATAACTTAACTTTTTTCCCGATCACTCCATGAAGCCAGAACTAAATTCCAAACCTCGTGCTACAGTAAGGATTGCCGATGATCATGTCACCCAGCCACCCCGCGCAAGGTTGGTGATCACCGTCTACAGAGAAACTGCTCTCCTAACGTCGACGCTATCGTAGAGAGTGATCAAAGGTTGCTTCTCGACCGCGGTGGTCTGTCGCAAGAGGCATTGCGCGCTTCAGGGAACACCAGTCTCATGTTTTGGTCACTAATTTTAAGGGGGGGTACCAGCATTTAAACAAGGGAGGCAATAGTGTTCCTTCAAGAAACGCAACAAGCAAGTGACGTGATCGCGGTCACCGACTGTAAACGCACTACCGAAGACACCTTCAAGCTTCCGCGTCCCTTCGACGTAAATTCGGCATTACCGGAAGAAAAACGGAACTAATTATTGGCTTTTATGCGTTGCTACAGCGAATGTTTCCGTTGAATTCAAAACTACGTCAAACACCACTAGCGAAGGACCGAATAATAACCGAAGATGGAGCACGACGTACCCGAGAGTCACCGTAACGCGTCTCTTCACACAAGCGCGAAGCCGTCCGGACTCAAGTCTACGGCATGCTCAGTGATGACATTATACAGCCATAGAAAAGCCCCTGGGCTGTGCCGGTCGTACTGGTACCAAAAAAAGAGGGTACATTAGCGTTTTGCGTTGACTACCAGCGACTGAACAAAATTGCCAAAAAGGACGTGTACCGCCTGCCACAAATCGACGAAGCCTTCGACCACCTCTGCTAAGCCAAGTACTTCTCATCGATTTATATGAAGACCGGCTACTGGCCAATTGAAGTGCACACGAGAGATCGAGAGAAGACCTCCTTTATAACCCCGGATGGCCTATACGAGTTCAAGGTGGTGCCATTTGGGATGCGTACGGCGCCAGCAACGCTCCAAAGAGAGATCAACACGGTGCTAGCTGGCCTGAAGTGGCATACCTGCCTCGTATACCTCGACGACGTTGTGGTATTCGCCCGAGATTTTGACAAACACCTTGCAAGCTTGGAGTCTGTACTCGAAGCCATTAGAACGCCGGAGTTAATGCTGAAGCCAAAAAGTTTCCTTTCTTGTACAAAGAGCTCAAGATTTTGGGCCACGTCATCAACGCTGAGAGAGTCCTACTTGACCCAGCAAAAACTTCAGCCATTTCGAACTTCTCAAGGCCGTGAGACAAGAAGGGCGTGCGAAGATTTCTCGGACTGTTCGCATACTACCGACGCTTTGTCGCAATCTTCGCACGCATTGCAGAGCCACTCACACGCTTGACAAAAATAGCACCCCTTTTAGCTGGGAAAACTACCAAGAAAAACCATTCTGCGAGCTGCAAAAACGCCTTCAAAGGCCGCCAGTGATGGCTCATTTCGTCAAAAACGCCGAAACGGAAATGCACCCAGACGCCCGTGATATAGCCTTGGGTGCCGTCCTTGTCCAAAAACAAAGTGATTGTGAAAAAGTAATCGCCTTTGCCAGCCGTGGTCTGTCAAAGGTGGAGAAAAACTACTCAGCGTCTGAAAAAGAGTGCCTCGCTATTATATGGTGGATTTCAGAATTTCACCCATACGCATATGGTAGACATTTCAAGGTTGTGACAGACCATAATGCGCTGTGTTGGCTCGCCAATTTGAAGGACCCCTGGGGCTGTCTTTGCCAGTGGAGCTTGCGCCTGCAAGGGTTCGACGTTAGAATCGTCTATGAATCTGGCAGAAAACACTCCGACGCCGACTGCCTGTCCCGCGCTCCGGTCGACCCACCACCAAAAGTCTGTGATGAAGACAGCGCGTTCTTCAGAGTCGTGACGGAGAGTGACCTAGACGTGTAGCAGCGTGCTGACCCCGACTAACGCGTCATAATGGACTACCTCAAAGGATGCGACGCAGTCATGCCTAGGACCTTCAAACGCAAACTACCAGCATTAGGCCTGAAAAACTATTCTGTTAGAGAAGAATTTCTGCGCCGGAACGAGAGCGAATTATCTTCTTGTCATGGCCGCATACCTTCAAGACGACATTTTGGAAGCGTGCCACGACGACCCATCCTCCGGACAACTCTGTATTGCCCGCACAATTGAAAAAATAAAGGCAAAGTACTACTGGCCCCGCCTTATATCCGAGGTCACCCACTACGGCCGGAGCGGCCGTGACTGCCACCGACGAAAAACGCCCCCGATGAGACCCACCGGGCATGTACAGCCGATCGCCGTGCCGCCGATGCCCATCCAACAGATTGGAATGGACCTTCTGGGGCCGTTCCCTACATTCAGATCTGAGAACAAGTGGATTACCACAGCCACAGACTACATGACGCGCACCGCGGATACCAACGCTCTCCCGAGAAGGACTGCAAAATAAGTCGAAAAGTTCTTCATAGGCAAAGTTGTGCTGCGACATGGATCCCCGGAAGTCCTAATCATGGACTGCGGAACGGCCTTTACTGCGGAGCTGATGCAAGACATATTACGCTACAGCAACACGGATCACAGAAGAACGACGGCGCACCACCCCCAAACGAACGGACTAACAGAACGTCTTTACAAGATGATCGCGGTTATGCTGCCATTGTACGTCGACGTTGAACATAGGACTTGAGGCGACGTGCTATCGTATGTCCCGTTTGCGTACAACATGGCTATCCAGGAAACTACGCAAATGACGCCCTTCGAGCTTTCAAAGGAAGATGGCCGACTACGACGGTTGACGCCATGCTTCCGCATGTAGAAGACGACGACCTCAACCCAGACTTCCAAGGATACCTTCAGCGTGCGGAGCACGCCCGCCTGCTCTCTCGAGTTAGTTCAACGGAACAGCAGCTGGTGGATGCTGGGCGCTACAACATCCGACGCCGAGACGCCGAGTACCATCCAGGGGATCGTGTTTGAGTTTGAACTCGCATCCGATGACGTGGACTTAGTAAGAAACTTCTGCGATAGTATTTCGGATGCTGCCAGATTTTACGATGTGTCGGTCAACTTACCTACGAGGTGATCCCCGATGGTGATTCTGGAACATTAAAAAGACGCATGCGGCCCGAAGTCTTCGGCGTAGTTCGCTTGAAACCTTACTATGCAAGATCACGGACTTTTTTTATTATTGTTTTTTCGAACTATCTTTTATTTCAGCCTCGGGTCGATGCTCTCTTAGAGGGTTTAATGCTGCGAACAATGTATGGGTTTTTTTAATTACGGTTTTTTACTGCCCGGCCAGACTCAGCTCTGGTATCTATGTCCCAAGCGAATTGCGTCTTCCATTCTTTCTTTTCATGCCGCACGGACTATCTTAGTCAGTTAAACAGACTCGTTTGCCGTAACATCACTACCGCAGAATAACGTTCTTTTATCTACAATGTTCTGGATGTAAATCGACAGTTCCATAAACTCTCACGGTGAAAGTTAAAAGCCTGCAGAGCTGACGTAGCGGCATTCGACACTGGACGCTTGCCTACGCACGTCACTTTCTTGACTGCTGTTTCGCCGCCTGTGTATATTTTGAGTGGTTAGGGGAGCACAAGTTCGCTCTAATAAAGTTGTTTTCTTTGAAGACAACTGCGTCGTCTTTGGCTTCTTCAGGATATGACGCGGAAGTGCACGCGGTCCCCTTTTTACGACGGACCCTAGCACGGATAAACCGGAGTTTTTCCAGATTTTGCACGTCTTTGCCGCCGCGTCACGAACTTTATTCTCAGCACCCGGGTTATGCTGCTTGATGTACAGAGATCCTCAGGCAGGCCAGACCATTCGCAATGATGCGGGTACTCGCGAGTCTGAGTTAACTTTCGGCTTCCCCATGTGGCAGCAGTACACAAACGCTCGAACCGAGAAAAGTGGAAGTTCTAATGGCCGGGGGACCGTGAATATGAAAGTCCTGTCGATCCACCGACTAACTCAAAAGCACGTGACGCAACCCCACGGATAGCCGAGAAGCTGCTTTCCCCACCTGCTCGATCCAAGTTTCTTCCTTTCACGACCCTTTCTATCCATATATCACTGCTCTCCTGTTATCAGTGTCTTTCAAACTCCTTCGTGATTTAAATGCCGCGTTGTCTCTTCACTTCTTTGTTTGCTCGAGTGCCTCGATTCACGCGTGTCGGCCTTAAGGTTGGAGACACGTATAGGTTGGCGCCGCCATTTTGGGTCACTGGCAGGCCGCCACAGTCACTTTAGCAACTGCGCGCTCTAATTTTCAGCGCAACACGCTTCACGTGCGACATTTCTATCATCTCATATATTCGCGTGGCTGGGTCTTGCGAGAAATAAAAACAGCTATGAGTTGAGCACTTTGACCCAATAACAAAGGCACGGTACCGTTCAAATGGTATCTTCACCATGTATAGCTATTCTGTTTCCTTGTCATCTCACTTTTGTACTATCGTTCGTTTCACTTTGCCGTGGCTCTTTCACACTCGCCTTTTCCCTTCTTCATTTGCTCGACCCCATCGGTCTTATCTCGCACGCGCAAGGCGCAAGGGTGGCGGGCTATAAATAGCGCAGGATGTCACGAATATATCGTAGCGCACGGCACTTGGCTGGCTGGTTGGCTCGGACCCTATGGAGAGGAGGAGGGCCACAACATAGGCGTTGCTTTAATTTTAAACTTGGGAATTCAGCTAAAGGTTTGCAAATCACGCGAGGACGCGCTAACTATTTATAGTTTAAATGGGCTCTCAGCCCAACGGTCGCGTGTGACCGTCTACTTGACCGGAATTTACACGCACCATGGTGGTAGGACGCTTTCTCGCAGTCCCTTGAAAGGAGTATTATGGGAGCTTCACTGTATCTGAACTGCTGCTTATTTCCGGTGTATGCTTAGCTGCGGATGTGTTCATGGGTATGTCGCCTTGCCCATTGTATTTGTGTTTGCTCTGTACTGCTGTTAGTTATTTCAACCCCCGACGTTTGGTTGGTTTGTGTGAAAAGGGCAATCTGTTAACGTAGATTCGTGTTTTCTTCCATTATTAGTTCGATCATTTGTTTCATTTTGGCAATTTCGGTTTTCTTCTTGTCTAGCGTGTGTTGCCTGATATTAAACAGGGAGACAGTCCTGCCCAGCTTACCTGAGCTGAGATAACCATTGGGAACTCCATGACCAGGTAGGAGGTCCCCGCCGCTTTCTGGAACCGGGGAGTTTGGTGTGGACGTCCCGAGCCCTCTTCTCGAGCTGTTTGCCGACGCCCCTGGCTGTTGCCTGCAGGACCTTGGCTCTTGCTGCTGGCGGTTATTTGACGGAGATCTCCAGGGATGGGATCAGTGGTGGGGGGGGGCGATCTGTTGGAGACACTTTTCGGGTGGCGGCCGCTCCTTGGACGATCCCATGTCGGGGGACGGTGTTTACGCGAACTTGATTGACCAGCTTACAATTGCAGGTCAACAAGCCGCGGCTACAATTGTGATCGGGCTCTCCAACAATTACGAAGGTTGCTTCTCGATTTCGGGGCAGATTCACGGGGACGGCGCAGGCGATATAGTGTGTGATACGTCTTCTGCGCCGCGCTATGTAGGGAGTGCGATATTTCTGTTTGCACTCTCCATCTTCTGTTTTGTGACCTTGGCCACATATGGCCCAACGGGGTGCCGTGGGAGGTCCAGGTCCAGAGTTACGCGTACCACACTTGAAACACTGTTCTGGCACGTAGCCGCAGGTTTTGGAACACACGTCCACCGGATGCCTATACTGTCCACGATGCTCGCATATTTCGTAACGTTTTTATGCAGATGGCACTTCTACTCTATTCCTGTCTAATCGACGATGTATCGCGCTTCAGCATGACCGAAGAGAATAATCACAGAATGCGTGGTGCTTAGGTGTTGTGCCTGCAGGATAGTTGGGTTGCGGGAGTTTACAAAGCTTCTAGTTATTGTTTCTTCGTCATCTGTGTCCGGAACGGTATGAATGACGCGTTCCACCATGCCATTGGAGGGTGCGATGTACGCATTGATGCCACAAGCTTAGGTGACGATAGTAATCTGCGTGATGCTGTCATACATCTTAGCTCTGGCAATACTTCGAGTTATCACCAAAAGCACGTCGAGCAGAGTGTTCACTCGAAGAGTCCCTTCTGCCGTCGTCTCACGAGGGATGCCAGCTGTGGAGCAGATGCAATTGTAGAGCGTCAGCTGGCTGGTCGTGTTCAAGTCAAGATTATACTTGAAGTGCATAACAGCCTTTATGTCAGTGGGAGGGGAGAGTCTGGAGCCTCGCAAACTCGGTGGCGCCGTCTGTTGATGATAAGGACACGTCGCCTGGCCCCTTCCCGCCAACAGCTGCGGTACGGGTGCAATGTTTTCCTTGGTTCTCAGCTGTTCGGTTTACCTCAAAAAGAGCTTTTTGCCTTCCCCGGCGAAAGCAGTCTATCCAATTCATGACGTTGCGACACCCTTCAGGAGAATTGAACTCAGCGGCAACTTGAATGGTACTCATGTTTCTAGAGGTAAATGTGGAGCTGCCGGGAGCTGCTCGTGGCACCACGCCGGCTCACCTGGTGAGCCGAACTACTGGTGAGGCTTAGTGGTGGGATGCTGGTGTGTCCAAGAAGATATCTCGCCGGTGGATTTTGGAGAGGCACAGGAAAATAAAACTGGTATCCCGTGAAAGCGGTAAAGTTCAAAGATTCAACACTGGGCTTATATACCTCGGTGGAGGAGTTATAAATTTTGACGGTCAAAAAACTTCGTAGCCGACATAATTCGACACTGGGCTTATATACCTCGGTGTAGGAGTTATAAATTTTGACGATCAAAAAACTTCGTAGCCGACATACAATGCATACGCATAGGTCGCACCCAGAATTGATTATGTGTGGATGTGTATATTTTGTGTGCGGTAAATTATTTTTCGTCTGAAGCGTCGTGCACTCGCTGGAATTCCTTGTGTTCCTTTCGCTTTAAAAATATATCTTGAGTACTCGGGGTAGATCTTGCAAGCGGGTTTTTTATTCAGGCAGACGCCTTTTGCTGTGTAGTCCCGCATGTGTGCGTGCGTGCTTGTTGGGCACGCTTCCTGTTTTGGGGAGTTTTCCCCATGTGCACGGCATCACCGTGGTCGGTGCCATCGATGATCGAGTGGTTAGGTAGTTCTCGTCTTTAGCCGCATGGGGCGTACGACAGCCTTGCGGACTTCGAGCTCTACAACATCAATTTTACTCAGTTCTGTCATCTGCATACAGCCGGAGTGGCTGCCGTCCTTGCGCTGCTTCGACAAAGCTTAACGGCAGTAAAGAACAAATCTTTTCGTCACCCCAGATTGCCGCTCATCAGTACCCTGCTTTGTTGGAACGTTATATCAACGCACCGTGACACTGCAATCTTTCGTCTAGGAGACATTCGAGCCGCTGCTCTCCTTCCTGGATTCCCGTTGCTCGGAGGTAACCTGCAGTCCGCCCCTCTTGCAGATATGCGCTGCTCTACGGAATGTCACAGTGTGAGGTCTCCCGCTTTTCTGCGCATTATCAGCTCTCCTCGAGCACTCTGCCGGAATATGCTCATGCGTTAGAGACTAGATGGTAATTGACCGCCGCTCACTGCGACAGCAGAAAGTATTTTAGCCCAGTATGCTCCTTAAGCTCCGAAGAATGAAGGAACCCTGCAAAGATTCTTGTTACGCGTGTGTGCTTAGCGTAATGTCTTAGGTGTACCAAGTGTAATATTGTGTTATAATGTTAAAACTGTTCATTGTAGTCTGCTGCACATTGTACAACCTTAGTTGATGTACTGTAAATTGTATAACAGAATCAATGGCCGCAGTGTCTTCACCAAGCGAGCAAAAGGTTGTCTATAGGGCACAGAATAGTTTTAGTACTTTTGCGTGGTGTACAGTAGTGTTTAGCGTATATGGCAGTTCGTTTTCTAAGATGTTCAGTGACTTTCTGAGCGTCTTGCCTTTTGTCTGTTTTACCGGCGTCTGCAGTCTGACCACTTGAACCTTTATGTGAGTGTACGAGCGCCATTGGCGTCCAGTTGAGCTCTGAGGCTTGCCACCCTGCGGCCACCCTGAGGCTGTTTCTCGTACGCCACCCCTCGTCGTCTCGGCATACACAGGCGCACTCTAAATGAAGTCCACTGCCGGGGTCGGAAGACGCTTGAATTTTTGCCCCAAGATGTAGTTCAAGAGCGTTGTGTAGTATTTGTTTTGTGGTTGTCCCCGCATTGAAACCCTTTACTACGAAAGTTTGCACTTCCCTTTAGGAGACTGGCACACTCGCGGCGACAGCCATCCCTGTTATACACCATGGCTGGCTCAAAATTTTGGTTAGGCAGCCTCTTTGTAGCTGCGTTTTGAGACTAATGAGTCTAACAATGGTGTTATTAAACTTCAAGGGTACTACCCTAATGGCAATAATGGCTATGGAAGCGAACACGTTGCAAGGTGCAGGCAAAGCTGCAATTGATGCCGGGAACGCCCGGGCCCGGGCGTATCGAATAATCATAGAATAACCTTGTGTTGCACTTAACTACAGAATAACTCATAGTGCAGTTGTTTTTCTAACCGGCGTGATGGAAGACTGCAGATAATGACAGACATGAATAAAATAGAGCGTTGCAGTGCAAAGGTCTCATAGGACCTCATTTGTCACGCCGACTTTTCAGGCCTCAAATTACTTTTCCATAAGATGTACTGGCACCACAACAGAGACCTAACTCAAAATTAGAAGCTCCTTCCTTGATTTACCATAATTTGACATTGTGGATGTTTTTATCATTTCGACGCCCCGCCTTCCTGATCCGTCTTCGCCCCATTCATGTAAACATGTCCTTTGGTTTCGTCTGAAATGGTTCATTTTTTCTATTGAATATTTGCTCTTCCGCTTTTCATTACCCTCCCTCTGGGTGTACTTTCTGTGAACATCGTAGTCCGCCATTGTAATTTAAACCTACTGAGTGGCCATCCAACCTAAACGTTTCTCTTTATTTGAAGTGTGATATCTTCTCCACTATTTTGTTCTCTTACTCGGGTACCTCGTTCCTGTCCCTAAGTGTTACTGCGATGAATATTCGTTCCGGGGCCTTTTCAGCTCAACAATGTTTGCTTTAAAGTTTTTGGTTGAAGAGCCGAGTTTCTGCACCATATCTCATCACCGGCAGGGCGCATTGGCTGTATATTCTCCTTCTCGGTGAAGGCGGTAGCTCACTTTTCAAAGTCTTGAATACCTATCTCAGACGGATTTTTTCTGGTCGTTGGGCGCCGCCCATATGACCTCAACGATGTAGGTATATTCTTCCAATTCTTCACGCGTGTTGTTACTTATAATTAACTGGGTGCTTTGGGGATCTTTATTCAACATTTGTTTAGAGTTACTCGTGCTGCTTTCGAGACCCATGATCTTGCTTTCTGTATGTAGTTTCTCAAGGAATATTTGCTGGGCATCTGCCGACAAACTTTGCAAGAGTATGTCTGCACACATTAAATAAATCATATATTCTCTGTTTATCTGTAACCCAGTTTTGTTCCATTCAAGTTTTCTTAATACTTCCCTGAGACAAGCTGTGAACCGTTTTGGCAAAATGGTGTCCTCCTGTTGTAATCCTTTACGGATTGGGAGTTCGTCATTTGGTTGCGAAGTATTTTCCAGCCCGTACATTCTTTATATAGGTCATTCTATGTGTGTCGTCTTATGTACGTCTCCTCTGTCCCGTGAGCTTTTATCGCTTGGAGTGCTGCAGCGTTGCTCACTCAATCAAACGCTTTTTCATAGCCTATATACCATATGTAGGGGGCTCGTTAAAACCTAGAAATTTTCAATCCCTTGATTTTCAGTGTGCTGGTGATCGAGTGTTGATTGCCTTTTCTTCAACTCAGCCTGTTTCTGGAGTTGGTAAGAATGCCGGCTGTGCTTTATTCTGCAACTAATACTTTGGTAAAAATGTTGTATACGATTGAGAGTAAACCAATCATCCCGTAGCTAATACCGTCCCTAGTGTCCGACTTCTCGTCCATCAGGATTCCATGTGCGTTCTTGGAGTCCATGGGCACTCCTAAAGTCCTCAAGCACCCAGAACATAATAAAGCAAGTTTTCAGATACATTATCTTCTTCCTCTTTTAAACGATCCACGGTTGTTTACCACTCAGAGCGTTTTCAACGTAGTCACCGTATATTAGTGAAAATATAGAAGCTAAGCATGTAGTCTTAGTTGCTTCTTCTGGTGAAATGCCGGAGAAATAGAGTGTGGTCCGGAATCACTAAGCTACTTCAATATCTCGTCGATGATGTGCGTATTCTTACGTCGCTCGTCGTTGGGTGCATACATTCCCTATTTAACCCTCTTATTCTTCTTCTTCTTCATAGCTGTCTCTTCAGTTGCCCTTAAGCTCCTTGTTTTTAAAGTGTTTCTGCAATCACTTCCTAATCGTACGCGCGAATGTCGGTCATTTTGTTTCTGTCAGTTATTTTCGACATCTCTGCTAACTCAGTGTGATTTTCAGTACAAGAAAAGTTTAGTTCTTACATCTCACAAGTGGTGTCTCCCTATCCGGAGTTAGTTTTCCAGTTTGTTTCTCAAAGGGCACCTGTCCCACAGCTGGTACTGATTCCTTGACTGCAGCGACTAAATTGTAATTGATCATGTCTACATCACCCTCGTCCCATACGGTTAAGCGCGCAAAATAGTTTTGAAGGGTTATTTTAAAATCCGGCGTCCTTGCTCTGACTGGCTCTATGTGGGGTTCCTTAATTTACTCTATCCTCGTTCTTTCTTTTTCGAAAATCAGTCATACTTTCCTTTTACCCGTCCTGAGATCACCATGTCCGATCATGCTTAGTACCTTGACGTACTGCACCACAAAAGGCTTGTATCAAAAAAAAAGTCAATTTAGGTTTTTGTAGTACATTTCTTACGTTTTCATGCCCATTTTGTATTTATTTGGTTGAAGTAGAATGTGTTAATTATTTTCAGCTGGTTTTTTTTGCACATTCAACTACTGTACTTCGTCCACTGTTGCATCTGCCTATTCAAAAGATTCCCACTGATTTTGCTCCGGTGTATTTTTCATCTAATTTTGAATAAAAGTCTCATCACAATCGTGAACTGTGTTGTTTCGTTCATTACTGATTCGACGTCCTCGTAGAACCTATCAACAACTTAATCATCGCAGCTAGCTGTTGTCCTGTAGGCTTGTACTATCTTCAGCCGGTACCCCTTGTTTAACTTTATTACAATCAATGTATCAATAAAGCTAATAGGTTTCTTCATGTTCTCTGCTATTCACCTGATGATTAACAGTTTCATTCCGTGCGCTTTAGTTTCGAGTTAATCTGTGGAGCAGAAATCAAATCCGCTCGCCAGTTACAAGACGCCTTCTCGGTTACTTCTAATTTCGAATAAGCATAAGAAGTACCACTCATATTCAAGAGCTCCTCTAATAGTACAGCGAATCTTCTCTGGCTAGACAGAAATAGTGCGTTAAAGTTATGAGGCTCAAGTTCTAAAGGCGGCCTGTTGGCACCCAGAAATTCTTAGCATCGTGCGCTGCGTCGTTGGTCTTATCATTGCCGTGGTCAGGTTGCCGGCAGCTGCTGGGGACACCGGGACGACTGGAGCTTGGACTTACAAGATGACTATGGTGGCGTGATTCTTCTATGGTGAGGAAGGGCATTTTGTGTCCCCAAGAGCCTTTGCAGCGTGGTTGAACCCCGCTTGATTAGCCTCTTATGTATCCGTCATAATTTTTTGTTCTGCAGGAGGGAGCAATTTGTACCTGCGTGGGCTGTGGTTGTGCAACGCTTAGCGCCCACTAGTCTCGGAGGAACGCCGTGTTCATGGCGCTGAAGACTGTGCATGCATGGCAGATACCCTACCCGCGTCATGTAATACTCTTTCTGCGCTGTTGCCTCTATTGGTACACGAAATGGCAGCTTTCTCACATACACTAGACAGATAAATAAATGCACAAAGCATAGCCTCATCCGCAGTAATACGGAGCTCTTATGTGCGGTGCGCGATCTGGCCTAGTAGTAGTCGCTTCTTCTTACGAATACTCCTCATTCCTGCTGTTCGAAGTAGTTTACATAGAAAACATAACGCCATAACATCATCAACTTACAGAAATAGAAAGCGTCTAGTCATGAAAGGGAAGCTCTTAGGAACACTTAGGAACTTAAAAGTCCTCCCTCACTAGAGAACGACGTGACCACCTGGGTGCGGTAGCTGCCCCCACCCCCCAACTATGATTAACCTCCCAACCGTCGGCCCTCAGTCTACACCAGCTGTGGGGATTTGACCACGGTGGCGACCACGCGTGCGACAAAGCAGAGGGTGCTAAAAATTGCTGCGCCAGAACAGGCCTCCAATGAAACTTGAACTTGGCAATCTTCAATGCAAAAACTCTGTCCTGCGAAGGAAGCTTCGCTGTGCTACTAGAGGAGCTGACAGCTCTCATTATACCATTCTCTCTCTCTACTTTATCCTAGCACTCCCCTCACTTCTCTTCCCCGGCACTGGGTTGTATACAGGCGAGCTCCCTCATGAGCTCGAAATATCCCCAGTGTATTTCTTTTCCTTTCCATGTCACAAAGCACAACCACAGCCCGGTTATTGCACATTAGTTGGTATATCATGACACTAACAACGAAGAAACGGGAAATGGCCTTAGAGGAGTTGAGTAGTGGGCAGATTCTTTTTTAAGGACCTCACGAAAACAAAAAACACTCGGTGGGATTTTTCACCCAAATATAGTTATCACACCACGCACAAGAGTTCTACAGTATTTTTATAACTGATAGAGTCGTTGTAATCAAGCTGACGAAGAAATACAGGATAAGAGTTATAAAAGCTTATGCACTGACAGCTAGCTATAATGAACAGGAGGTAGACGGCTTCAACGAAGACCTAAACTCCGCCATGAACAACAGAACAACAGCATTTGCGATCGTGATGAGAGATTTTAACTTCAAAGAAGGTGAAAGAGTTTAGGAGAATGTTAAGAGGTAAACTGCAGAATAGGCACTCGCAATAGTTGCGGAGACACAGTGGTTGGATTCGCCTAAACAAATAACCTCATGTAGGAAACGCATTATTTCGCAAACAAAAAAAATGTAAATCAGCACAAGAAAAACTCAACGGAAGAACAAAATACGAAAGTGATGCTATTTAAGTAAAGCCCAGATGTTATGAACGACGTGGAGGTGATAGAATACATTCGGCGCAGCTACTTAAGACTTGTGTCGTACAAAATTAGGATAAAGCTCAAAACAGAAACGGTGAAACTAACAAAACACAGGAAACACACCGTTGAGTCAGTCAGAACCACATCTCAGGAGTTTAAATGTCTATACTGAATAAATTGATGTTTTACCTGATCAGAACGAGAGAGCGTTGACACGCTAAATGACAACTTGACAACGACAATCGCAGATTCGGCAGCTTCTGCAGGAGCAGCAGCATCAAAGAAACATAATAGCGAAGTAGCGGATATAACCAGGGAACGTACTTCGAAACGCAAGAAGTGAAGTTATCGAGTAGGATGCATCAAGTTGAATTGGCAGATTTGTCAAAATAAGTCATAAGAAGCAAAAACGAAGGACATTCGTGTGCACAGCATGGCAGTGACTGTGAAATTTCTGTATAGTGATGGAGTACTAAAGGCAACAAGAAGGAGTCTTTCTATTGGTAGCGACAGTATGTAAGAACTGCTACACAAACAGGGTAACATTACACGCAGTATAGACATGATATTGGAAGTAGAAGATGGATCCTGCAGAAAGCTATACGCCAGCGACGTTGCACCAGGGACAAGTACTGTACTCCGGAGGTTATATAGTGATGTCTCTCTAGTAACTAAAGAGAAATTCGAAAATGCACTCAAGGGTATAAAAATAGAAAAAGCTGCAGGCGAAGATGGCATAACCATGAATCTTCTATAAAGGGTGGAGATATTGTCCTGAAAATGCTTGTCAAGTTATTCTCAGACGTGGTAAGTTCTTTGAACATACCAATGTAACAAAGACACGTTCAGATAGCTCTGCTTCACAACAACAGAGATAAGAATGAATATAACAGTTGCGGACTCTGCAGCCTGCTCATAACTGTTTACAAGCTGCCTCTTAAGGTAACAGGTATACCCACAAGGGACAGCCTCGATTTTAAACAACACTTCAATCAAAGAAATTCCTGTCTTCAGTCAAGCCAGTCAAGTAATAGGAAAATTTAAAGGATATAAGGAACCAGTGTACCTCAAATGTATAGAATGTGGAGTAAGGTTCTGATTTATTAGACTGTGGTAGAGTTTTGAGTTTTGGCAGTGTTAGAAAAACACGGAATAAAATTGACCTATAGTAGACTGCTAGAAGACATATCCTAGGAAATTATGCGTCAGTTATGTCTTCAAAAGAAGAGCGAAGAGTTCCTAAAAAAACAGAGTGTGACAGGGAAATACCATCTCCCCAATATTTATACCCGCATGTCTGGAGGGTGCTTATGGAAGCTAGACTAGGAAATAAAATTTATGTGTGAACGGAGATACATGACAATTGTAGGTTGGCAGACGACGTAGTGTCACTTATTGCATCAGAATAACTACAAAAATTGATTGAACGTTCACTATCACAAGGCTTCACAGTGGTGCTCAAAAAGATGAGCAACATTTAAAATACGACATCAGCATGCTGGAAGCGTCCTTTTTAGCATAGCTTACCAAGTTTAGTACAAGTAGAAGAATACAACTACCTTGGACCGGTTGTCACTTCTGATAGGAACAATAAAACGAAATCAGACGCAGAATAGAATTGTATTGGGCTCAATGGGTAGGCACTCACAAATACTCAAATGCAGGCTACCTATATCCCTATAAAAACAATTTTATCAATGCGTTAGGCCGGCCATGACATATAAAACAGAAGCTTCGACACTAAAAAAACATCTGTAAATAAACCTAGGTCGGCCTAACGAGCTATGGAGCAAACTATGATATGAAAACCACTAAGAGAAAGGAAACGAACATAGTGTATAAGGGGGAAAACTGCAATAGAAATTATAATAGTTGAAATTAGGAAGAAGTGATTGTGGGATGGTCATGTGGATGGAGGAACTGGCAGTACTCGGACCATGAGGTTCACTCAATATTTAGCGCAACACGGGATTAGAAGAAGGGAAAGGACATTAACTCGATAGAGATAACAAAAAAATTGGGTTGCCAAGAAAGGATTCGGGAGCACTAGACAGGAGGGGGGAGGTCAGTGGGTGAGGCTTCGATCCTGCAGCGGACCTAAATAGCCTGTGGATTTTGATTTCCAAGCTGCTGTGAAACTTATTGCAGAATAAATATTGCCACGGTAGAGGCAATATTACTAGTAAACTGTTTATTTACACAGCAAACATATGCCCACAAACAAGTTCCAACATCTGGTCTGGTACAAACTGTCGAACTTTTCAACCTGCTCTTCTTCTTTGTCTTCTCACTCTTTTCGTCTTCATAAGCTATCAGCTGCTATGCCCCTGGTTGCATATGAGGACATGCAAGAGCCTCTCTAATTGATGCATGCCCGGGTGCATGGTGTTAAAGTTCAAGCACAATACGAGCCGTTGCAGTCTACCTCTCCAGGTTGGCATTTACCGAAAGCCACTCGTGAAAAAACAACAGGATACTTATAACTGCGCAGCTACGACGTCAGCATGCGGCGGGCACGTAAAATCCGAGTGCAGGAGCAGCGTGCGCAATATCATCATGTGGGACATAGTTTCAGGCCTACGACATCAAAGACTGCTGAGGAAGGTTTTCGTTTCTGAGAGTAAAACGCATTTCCTTCAGGAGCCCCGACGTAGCTAACGACCGATAGATGCGACACAACCTTATAGGGCCCGATATAACACCATAGTAGCTTCTCTAAAGGTCCGGAACTGGGAACATTTGCCCATACCCAAACGAGATCGCTCGGAAGGTACTAAACATAGCGACTACCAATATTAAACCATTGGTGCATCGATTTCTGGCTGTGTGCGGATTCTAAAGCGTGGCAGGTGGTGAGCATCTTTGGTTCTCTGAGTTAGGTTTTCAGTATTTTCTTCTGCTATCACACCGTTGTCAACAGGCAGCATAGTGTATAGCGTTGTAGGAAACCGCGACTGTACAAGAGTGCAAATTTAGTATTGCGGGTTGTTTCTTGCACAGCCGTGTTGTAAGTGAAGGTGGTTTGGGAAGAATTTCGTTCAAGGTCTTGTGGCTATATCAGTATACACAGACAGCATACACGTTAAAGTTGGATTAGGCGTTCCGTCAAGCCGTTTGCTTGGAGATGGTAAGCGGCACTTTCCGATGAGTCCTGTGCGCCAACAGGAAGACGCATGGCATAAACTCTGCCGTGAAAGCTGTACCACGGTCTGTTATAACACGAGTGGGTGCACCATGGTGGAGAACGATGTTGTAGAGAAGCAATTTGGCCTCCCATGCAGTAGGTACACGTAAAAGCTCCGCCGTTTAAACGTACTGCCTCAATTATAACATAGTCACAGCAATCCTTTGGTTCCCCACAGACGACGTGTGGTTGGTATCCTTATTTTGAAAGAGACTTCTTTCGGCGGATCCAGCGGATGTCGTGTCATCGCATAGTGCTGCACTGATGTGCGAAGTTTTGGCCAGTAGTATTTTTGGTGGATTCTAGCAAACGTGCGACTCACTCGTAGGTGCCCAGTGGTTGGTTTCTAGTGGCAGGCCTGTAAAAATGTTCGTTTCTAATGCTAACGGCATGACGAGTAGAAACTTCTCCTTCCTGAGAATGTGGTTCCTTTTGCAATGGACAACGTCCAGAACCCATTAGGAATTTATTGTCCGAAGAAAGGCGCGTGGAGCCATGGTATTGTTTCCACGACGCCGCTCAATGAGTGGTACCCGTTCTGCATCGGCCAATTGATGTTTGGCCATATCAACAGTATGAAGGACGCCGATGAACGGATAGTCCTCGTTGACATCGGACGAACCGCCCAGAAGCAATGATGGCGGCTACCAGTCAGCGTCACAGTGTTTTCTACCCGATGCTGTACGAACTTGAAGCAGGACTCTTGCGGCCGTAACCTTCATCGAGCATGTCGGCCAGAAGAGTCCTAAAGGCTTGCGAGCGACCAGAGTTAATGGTGGTCGCTACCAGCACAGAGAGGCCTATGGTGCTAATACGGGCGCAATTTGGTGATAGCCCACACAACTCCTCGGTATTTTTTCTGTGTCGCCGAATAGATCCTTTCAGATTTAGACACAGTTCTCTTACCGTATGCTACTACTTTCTTTCCACCTTTCTGCCAGTGTACAAGCATGGCACAATACGAACGTTGGAGGCGTCAGTACGAATTTCGGTGTCAGAAGCATCATCTAAGTGGACAATACTGGTACCGTTAGCAAGCGCTGACGGAGGGCGTCAACCGCGGTTTGCTGTTCCTGCCTCCATCCGAAGGCTACGCGATTTGTCACAGGTCGCGTGAGGGGTTCCACTATCTTAGAAAAGCATTCCACAAAGCGTTTTTAGCATAAACAGTCCCAAGACGCGTGTTATATGCATCTTTTGACTCAATCGAGGAAACTATGCTACACCACTAGTGTTTTCGGGGTCTTGACGTATGCCATGAACACTCTCCACACGACACACGAATTTCAGTTCTTGAAAACTCAGGTGAGGTTTCTTCGCTTTGATAGTCAACTGTTCTACAGAAAGGGCTTCGGGGACAATTCTGAGGCGCGCCACCTATTCTGCAAATGTACTCTAGAGCACAAGCAAGTCATCCAAATACACCAAGCACGTCTGCCTTTTATGTTCAGCAAGAACAGTGTCCATCATGCGTTGGAACGTAGCCGAGGCTGAGCATTGGCTGAAGCGGAAGACCTTAAATTCATTCATGCTGTCGGTTGTCACGAACACCGTCTTCTCGCAGTAACGCTCATCGACTTCCATTTTCCAATATCTAGATGTTGAGTCCAATAATCGAAATAATTTAGCATCGCGCAGGCGGACTAAGGTGTCATCAATTCTGGGGAGCCGGTTGACGTATCGCCTTTTGACACTGTTCAATCTGCGGGTGCGAACGCATAAACGAAGGGTGTTGTCTTTCTTCCTTACCAGCACGTGGGTTGAGGCCCACGCATTTTGCGATAGTTAGATGAAATCATCTTGAACATCTGGTGAACCTATTCATGGACTACCTACCGCTCTTTGGGGACACCCTATGACGGTGCTGCCCTACAGGCCTGGCGGACTCATGCGTAATAATTCAGCGCTTCGTGACCGGCGTACCGCGCACTTTAGAATTCATACCAAAGCAATCAGAGAATTCGCGCACGGGGTATATAAAAGCCTCCTTTTCAGTGGCCGAGAGTTTCTGGACGACTTCCACAGGTATTTGTATTTCAGCTCTCCGCGACTTATCTGACGTTGTCCCGAATGCGGTTAAATACGTCAGTTAAGCGATCTCGATGATTGCGACGGTGGTGCCTTTCGCGAGATGACGACACTCGTTGGTGAAGTTAATAACCACGGCGGGTGTGCGCCCATTTTGCAGCTGATAAATTCCTTTTGCTATAGTGATGGCTTTGTCCAGAAGTAACGAGATTATTCCTTCTGCGAAATTTTCTCAATCTACGAATGCGTTACCTCTGACGTCGAAAATTACGCTTGTGACTGGGGGAATCGTTACGTTGTCGTCGACGATGTGAAGGGTCGTGTCGTGTCGTTCAGTAATACTATCCGATATAGCTTTCTTTGTGGAGAACGAGGTTGTGGTGTCGATTAAGTCAATAACGGCACCTTTCCAGTTCAGGAAGTGCATGCCAAGTATCCCGTCCGTTGAACACTCGAGAAGTGCTACTTAGGTGGCGCTGTGTGTGAAGCCTCGGATCTCGACCCGCGCGATGAACCTGCGCTGAGCCCAAGCTCTGCGAATTTGTAGACCGGCCAAGGTGGTGATAACGTTCTGATGTGATGTCACTAGATCCTTGCTTTAAACGGAATGATCTGCTCTCGTGTCGGCAATTCCAGTCGTCCTACAGTCATCGATTCGTACTAGTAGGAAGGAGGAAGCAGGTTCAGTAGTGCAGTTTTCGTTGCAATGTTCGCCTCTTCTTCAGTATCCAATCGTAATCGCAATGGAGGATCTTCGAGCGATTCCTTGTCGGCGGCTTCATCTCCAGGGGTCGCTGATTTGTTTCCCCTGGTTGGTTGGTGAAGCTGGGCGCGAAGCGAGGTCGATAAGAAACGGCATTGGTTTCGAGACAGCGAACGAGACTTAGAGCGTCCGAGCGGGACATGTCGTGACGTTCAGCGAGGTATGTCGTAATCTCTGGCGACCGTTACACGTTTCCTGGCCGTGAGGCATTGCGTGAAAATCTACGGAAACCCGCTGGCGGTATGGGCACAAGCGATACACTCCACCTGGCTGCCTGCAGTGGAAGAAAAAAGGTGCGCAGTCACGTGTACGCCAGAGATCTCTCTTCGGTGTGTTTGACTCGTCTGCACACAGCACAGCGGGATGCGGCTTTTTTTACACCGGTCGGTTGCGGTTCAACCGTGGCAACAATAAATAGAGCACAGTAGCGCGACTGCCGCAAGTCCTCTGCTTGCGAGGACGTGGGCAGCTCTTGCTGTGCACACTCGTCAGCTAGCTCGGGCACCTACACAGCCACCCTATTTCATCTCTATTTGCTCAGCAAGAAACAAAGTGGGAGGTATCACAAGGAGATAAAGTATGACCTGCAGATCCTCCCGGAATTTCATCCTATCAGTTCGAAAAGGCATTCGACGTTGCCTTCCAGCGCTGTCAGAAGGTTCGTACAAGAGACGGCAGCTTCCGAGTGGCTGTACTGCAGTGTCCTTTGTTCACACGCCCTCACTATCGTGGTAGCCGCTGCAACAAATGAGAGACTGTTCCTGGAGGACTCCTAATCAGTCGGGCAGAGATCTGCACCTCGGCACCGCGCATTAAATAAGCACAACTTCTTGTCTTAGGGCATTGATTCATCGGTATTACGGTATAAGTAGACTGTCTCCTTGATGTACGTTGCGACCCTCTCTTTCGGACTGTGGTTCCTCCTCTGCTCCACAATCTCAGTCTTTCCCCTGTGGTCTATGCTCACATAGATAGCAAGTGGCCGCTGGCAAAAATCGTCCCAGGAAGACACTGCCGTTTCGTGATTCTCAAAAGAGGTGTGCGAGGATTCTTCAATACCCAAGTCGACATTCTGTAGCTAACATTGCTCATACCAATCGTTGAATTTGGTACATCGCTCAAACTACTAGGGCCAATCCTCTGCATCATCGAAATGGTCGCCGTCAAAGGGCTTCGGCACCCGTTGCTGCTCAGTAACTTACGAAACAGTCCTGGAAGCAGCCGGCGGGACCGGTGCGCTGTGGTCCCGTCCCGTCATTCTGGCTGCGGGATCTGGCAGCGGCCCGTACTCCAGCTGATGAACAAGTATACAGCGGCTGGTCCGCTCGTGAACAAGTGGAAAGTGGGTATTCTGGAGCTCACTCGAAGCCCATGATAAGCTGGGTATCACCTAAGAAGCGTCTCCACCACTTCTGTCACGGTAGAAACAATACTATTATACAACCGTTTATATACACAGGCAGACTACGTCCTCACTTGTGCCAACTAGCGAGCTTGAACGTCTAGCCTTGACCGAAGTCTCGAGCTGGTAAACTTTCTTTTCCGGCTGACATTCTTCGTCTTCATAACTGATCAGCTGGTGTGCCCCTAGTTGGGTATGGAGGGAAACAAGAAGGTGATGCCTGCCCAGGGGCACGGCGTTAAAATTTACACGCATTAAAAGCTGTGGCAATACACATGATACTTCATGAATAAGAATGTATGCAATAATATACAAGCAGGGTAACAGTACACACAGCCTACACGAGCTAATCAAAGCAGCAGAATGATTTTACATATTATATCTACTAATGCAGTTTCTTCTCGCATCCAAGCAGCTCGTTGCCTGTCATTAAGTGTTATTTTATCAATATTCGTTTCATGGCCCATTGAACCGGCCTAAGGTTGCTTTCGAGCGTTATAGTAAGGAACCCAGCTTCCGTTACTTTGGCCATCATCACGAGGACGCACTGGCTGGGCATACTTTTCAGTGAGACACCCGGCTATGCAGGCTGGGTGTACCAGTATACACCAGGTAAAGCAAGAAAGCGTACAGTCTTACCTCTGGAAGTACCACAAAAACCAAACACAAAGTTGCAAGGGCTGCCATGAGAACGAACAGAGAAAAAAGCGGCAGGTGCCGAGGGCATATGCCAGAACGTTTCAAATAGGGAGGAGAAAACGGAGGGAGCCGCTTGGCACCATAATTTGAGAATGCCTAAACACTTTTAAAGTGCACATATACTGGCAAAACGCCAAACCAATTTTGATTTATAAAAAGGGGAAGACCAATGACCATAGACCCATTAGCCTGCTCTCAGTGTTATACACCCGGCAAACCAAAGTAATATTTATCCGAATAAGTTACAGCATAGCTTCCTCAAAAATAGGATATAAGGCTCGGTTTAGTATGGAATACTTAGTTATGGGTCACATCGACTTCGTTATTAGAGGTATAAAAAAATCCGCAGAGTATTAAACACCCCTTTGCATTGCATTAAAAACTATCAAATGTGTTTGGTTCCAAGAGCACCCCAGAAGCTCTGGAAGCGTTTACAGTTTAGGCCATAAAGCAGACATACATAAGACTCTTCACGACATCTACAAAGGATGCGGGGGCAGTACACCCCTCCAGAAGAAAAGCGACAGATTTTCGATGAAAAAGGGTTGGATTTGAAAAGGGTTTAGGACAGCCTGATAATATAAAACCGAAAGTATTCACAGCATGCCTGGATGAGTTATTTTTAAAGGTTGACACTGTAAAAACATAACATTATGAATAAACCAGGATTACTTGAGCGAAATGAGGTTTGTAAACGAAATCGTCGTGGTAAGGGAGTCCGCAGAACACCTGCAAAAGTTTTTGCGGAATTGAACAAAGCAAGGCTGTGGGACTAAGAAAGACTAAAAAGAGTAGTCATAAATAAACATGACGAAGAAGCCCTTTTAAGCATAAGTAACCAAACGCATGAACAAGTATAAGGTTATAATTACGTCAGTCAAGTCGTCAGTGCTGATCCTAATTACCAGAAAGAAATCTTGGGCAGAATTGGTATGAGTTGAAATGCACTCATCAGACACTCAAAATAAAGACACGCTACCTGTTTCACTGAACAGTATGCCAGCTAGTGCATCCTCGTGATGATGGCCAAAGTAGCGGAAGCTAGGCGCCTTAATATTACGCTTCAAAACAACCTTAGGCCTGCTCAATGGGCCATGAAACGAAGAATTAGTAAAATAACCCTTATGGACAGGCAAGGAGCTTCCTGGATACGAGAATAAACTAGATTGCTAGATATAAAATGTTTATATCTTATAAAGAGATGGATTTGGGCTGGCCTTATATAGGTAAAACAAAAATTGGTAGACCACCAAGGTGAGAGAGTTCAATAACAGAGATGCGTCAAGAAAAGCACAAAGGCAAATTACTCAATGAATATTGCAGCTTAGTTTGTTCAACAACTTCTGAGTGAAATCTGACAAAAAGTATGATGTTGCAGAAAAACCTTATCTTCCACGTGGCAAACGTTCCGTATTTGTTCCCAATACAAAATTTATTTTTCTCTTTTAATGTTACTCCTGCTGATAAATTGTACTATTTCCGCTTATTACGTTTATACAGTTTCTTATCTTGCATATAGCGGGATTTTGTAAATACTGTGGCATCCTTAAAACAGCACACTCATCCTGTACACACACAAAACAAATTTTGGGATGATACTTGTGAACTTGGTTTGTGAACTTTGTGAATGCTTTGTGAACTTGGAGGACTCCATTAGTTATGACCTGTGCTATCCTGTTTGTACAAATAGATTGTGTGTATGTTTACTCATACAAAATTGGTATTGCTGTCAACAAGTTTCGTATTGTTACAATGTAAGTGTCTTGGTTTAACTGCACTGTCAATATTAGGGCTGTGTTTCATGATATGTCATTTTCCAGTGTCACCTACATGTCTTATAATGGCCTCTGGGGCCCCTGGGCATCTTTAAAACAACACACTCATCCTGAACACACACAAAACACAGATTTCTGGAAACAAAGAAACACACTTCGCTTTCGATCAAACTATAAATTTCGAATGCTTCAGTATAATCTTCCCTTCATTGTATATGCATACAGGTGCGCTGATATTTTATACTTTGGAGGCTGCGTGAAGGCTTTGTGAGCTTAGGGGACTCTATTAGTTAAGACCTGTGCTATTCTGTTTGTAGAACTAGATCGTGTGCATGTTTACTCGTGTAAAAATTGTATTGCTGTCAACATGTTTCGTATTGTTACAATTTAAGTGCTTTGGTTCAACTGCACTGTCAATATTATTGCAGTGTTTCATGATATACCATTGTCCGGTGTCGCCTACATGTCTAGTACTGGCCTCTGGGGCCCCGTCAAGCTGAGTAACGCACCTTTTAGCACTGGAAGCCTTTCCAGTTTGTTTCTGGAATAAAGATTTTAATTGATTGATTGAAAAAAAGGCAACTTCGTAGGCAAAGACGAGACTCAATAGGCGCGAGACAAAAGCGGTTGGAACCTAAAGGAGCCATGAAGACAAAACACATGTTTGATTCATTCGAAAGGTTGCCTCGTGAGAATAATATAAACACAACTTAGAACGTACTATTACTTCAAATAAGCTATATAATTAGAGAAAGGGTAATGGCCATGCGACCACTAGCTATTTTCCCGCAACAGAACCTACGAAGTCATGTGAGCGCAGCTGTGCGATTGGCTGAAGCTAGCAAAAGCAAACACTATTCCTCCAGAGCTTATAAGCTTGCCGAACGAGATATTTTCACCTAAAGGCAATGCATATCCATTTTACAGCAGTACGAATGGCGCGCTAAACAACAAAAGTTACGTTTTGTTTTTAGGAGCAGTTTCAGCATCTCTCAAGAATATTCCCGACTACCTGCTCCTCTAAAAACGGGACGGGACGTCATTTCTTTGGGCAGCATGGGTGCGTCTGATCATTCTAGAAGTCAGAGCAAAGTTGTATTAGATCAATTTAGCTCCGGTCGAGACTGTTGAAAAAGTTCTGCATGCCCTCAGTTGTTTGATGACGCCGTAGGTAGCTACTCACTATTGCGGCATCCGGTGTTAATAAGTTGCCTGTTTAAGCGTTCTTTTTGAAGCACTTATAACGGTTCTGGTAGAATATAGCGGTAATTTAAGATAGGTTTCACGGCAAACCAGTATATTTCTTCCTGTCCCCTCCCAACAACTTTTCATTCCCGTGTAGCCGATTTACTCGGCGCCGCTTCTATGCTCCTCTTCTCCACCACCCAACCCTTTTCGCAACTGATATACCCCTCGCCACCACCACTGCCTCTTTCATTGGTTGCACATACAGCGTCTAATCGCGGTAGCTGTTTTTACCTGAAGCTTCCGGATAATCAACCGATGCGCGATTGGGCGTCAAAGCGAAATAGCCACTGAAGTAAATGTTTTGCCCCCGTTTCGGCCAGAAATGGCATCCCGTGTAGCAGTTGCGAATTCCGCCCGGGTGTATAGCAACTTGCCCGCTTGGAGCCTAATAGTAAGCCTAAAATGGTTCTTCAGATTCAAAGGCTTTCCGAAGGACATTTCCGCGGCCTATTTTGTGCCTAAGCACTGCATAATAATCACTGGTTGCCGGTTTATGCGTGCACAGTTCGCGGGTAACGGAGGGGAATTGCATTAGCATTTAGGCTTCATGCATTTAACAACGATAAGCCCTTCCTGCATAATGGGTGATTATAAATGGAAGTGTCACGGCTCAATGCAACCACTCAGTTGTCCTCCGTGGTCCAGCTTTTCGGGTTTGTGTCAGTGTGTTACAGTGTCAGTAAGATGTCTGCGCCACGATATAAGGAAACCGGCATGATTCACCGATGGATTAAATCTTGAAGTCATCCTGAGTTCTTTTACCTCGGAGGAAGAAAAGCGGGATTTGAAGGATCGTCCTCGGCGCAGAAACGCGAATGGGCGCTACAACAAAAATAGGCCGCTGTAACCACCATTGCCGCCCCAAGTTCCAGCTTGCCTAGTAGCTCAAAATGCCTCTAGCATACACAACATCTTGCCGCTAGAATCGCCGACGTGAGGCACTAGCAAGTTTTAGCTGACCGTTTTTCACAGGGCACTACCCTCCGACTGCAAGCGGGAGCGTGGCCTGCTTGACCACTAACGGCATTGGCTCCGGTTCCGCTGAGCGGACCTCGAATACCAGAGCAAAGCGTCCAAAACGGTCAGCTCAAACTTTATAACATTTCTTGTAAGCTTGAATAGCTTTTAGAGAGACACTTTCGGCAGTGTCTTTCACTGTAGGTATGCGCACATCACCCATTCCCGGCCGATGCGTGCAAGGGTGGGAAGTAAAAAGACGGTAGGCGCGCAAGCGCAGGTATAGGCTTCAGGTCTTCACTGATGACGATGACCATCATTCTAGAGGCAGGATTAAACTTCACCGTCAAACGGCCCATCTGGCGTCCTTCTTGGACGAAGGCAGTGGCTTGTGGTGTTACACAGACTGTAAGATGCCTACTACGCGGGAAGGATACTGACAGCCCTATGTTTGTGTTCTGAACTAAGGCTCGAGTCTTTGCAGGTTTTCTTCGTGTAATTTACTTTTAAGTTAGCTGAATGGAAAATTACAAAGGAAGATGTTTTGATTAGTCCTTCTCCACACAATAGAAGGGCACCAATTTTTTTTTTCATGTGAAAATGTCATTGCGCATGACTTCCGCGAAAGGCGTAGACCGGTGCCGCTGTTCGGTTTATTTTCTGTTTTTCCCAGGACCAAGGAATCGCCACCTACAAAGGAAAATCCTAATAGGTTTTACTTTCATTAGCGGGTACAAATATTTCCTAATACGAGTAGGTAAGGAAGGTTGTAACTTAATGACGGCATTGTTCCAATTGACAGTTGTTATCGTCACGAAGGTGTTTGCAATTTTTTAAGTGCGAATGCACTTCTTAAGCGAGCCTCAATCGTCCGCCGCCGTAGTCCGCATAGCAACAGCTGCGGGTGCGCGCGCTCCTCGTCTTCTCTAGCAACGGGGGAGATGGGCGCGCGCTGCCTGGCCGCGTCCCCATGGCTCATTCTTGTTGTTGTTCCTGCTGACATGGCACATACCCACGTGGGGGATTGGCCAGGAATCGGGCGTGAGAAGGGCTAATGCACCCGCTTAAAGGAGTACTGACACGAAGTTTCAAAGCTGAGATCCGCTCTAGCAATCAAGTACAACGACAACACAAATAGGTGTCTGTGAATAAATGCATCTTTCTTTCTTTGTAGTTGTGTGTGTGTGTGATCTCTCTTTCGCGAACATTACCGAACCGCGCAAATTCAACTCGTGCATTCGCACTTTCACATTCTTCCCCTCGGGGAAATGCGGGGAATTTTTTTATGTCACAGTTTCCGGTAAAGAGGTAGCTTTTCACATTGGCCAACGCCGGGCTTTGCCCCCGAAACACGGGGCAGCCTGCTGCCCGAAGCACAGTAAATGAAGGAGGAAGCATACGCATAGTTTACTTTATTCAGTGGCAACCAATAGATTTCTTTTGCGGAATCCCAAGTCCCAACAATGATCGTTTAACGTATTTAGCCATTTAATGTTTTTTATTTATTTATTTATTTATTTATTTATTTATTTATTTATTTATTTATTTATTTAGGTATTTATTTGTTTGTTTGTTTGTTTGTTTGTTTATATTTTTATTTCAAGTAGGGTCGTGGCCCAGGGGCTTTCCTGAGGGAGTGGTATAGCATGATGTTCAAACTTTGCAAACAATGTATACACATGAAACAATACGCACAAGAACTAAACGAATAAGTATGCAGCAGCGCACAGATATATACAATGGCTTAACACAAATCTACACCGACAATGCCTTTAGCATAAAAAACTAACAAAACTAACATTGACAGTTTCATGGCAGTATAAATACCTACTTAAAAGAAAGATTAACACTCTGGCGAAGAAATCACAAGCATGGCAGAAGTGGAGTAATGAGACACTATTTTCACAAGTGATCAATGTATTTAGTGACCATTATTGCTGTTGGCAGGCAATTTCTCTCCCATGTAGTTCTAGTAATAAACGATGTTGCATATTGCACAGTGTGGCATTTTGGTGTGTAATTCTGATGGTTCAGTGCTATCATTGATAGCATCTTACAGACGCGGCGACCACAGCTTTGTTTGGACAACGTACTTTTATTTCCTCAAACTGTAACGATACACCTTTCTACATGCACACGTTCTTCAGTGTTAAAATGAAGTGAGTGCATAGATTTTAATTCCCATTTGCCTTTACGTTTGTAGATGGTGCCTCAACAGTCTCACTGTTGACTTCGCGGACTTGGAGTGCTGGTAGCATCTTGTTTAACGAAAGCGTAAAAAGAACGGTGATTATATATCTAGTTATCAGGCATGGCGATTGACGGGAGAGCCCAGGCCGCAGAAGATCTGGGAAGGCGTGTCTCAGAAAAGATGGCTGAGTTACTTCGTGTAAAAAAATGAGGAACACAACTTTACGGCGCCATCTTAAAACTACTTGCTCGCCACGAACCACGGTGCGTGCTTTGGACTCAGGTATTGTTTCAAGCGCGCCAACCGTACACACCTAAAAGAGCGAATTCCTCGCTTGTCTCAGATACGCAGCAATTACCTCCCCGTAGAAAAAGGTTAGTATTGACGCGCGCAAAGCCGTATCATTAATCAATAAGCTTGCGCTATTATCGCTGCGAGTTCTTCAACTCTTGAAGTGCGGCTTTTTGCGCACCGCTTCAGTGATGTCAAGTGGTAGTTACGTTGGCGTTAGAAAACGGTATTGTCATCGGTAGTCTCGTCAGTTATTTCGATAACCTCGACGAACGCACTATAAGGTCCAAAGTATTGTTTACCAAGACCTTTACCGAGCCTTCCACATCGCACAGGAGGCCCATACACATCGGCCTATGTTCTCCCCCCCCGCTTCTAGCCACCAGCACCCGTCACATTCCTGGACCGCAAGACAGCTCCTCTTCAGCGAATGCAGTGTCCTGCTCTGTCCAACGCTACTTGGTTGTCGACTACAGAAAAGTGCATCTCCGATTCCTCCCTTCCCCATGATGTCGTGTATTCGATTATCGACAACAACGCATGAATAGCGCTTCCTTAGTGTGTCCGCTCTCGTTCACTCCTCAGTGTGTTTCGGCGTCCAGCGTCCTTTGCGTGCTTAAATTTTCCATTCTTGCGTTGCATGCATTTAACGTTAATATAATTAGTGTATACCAGAACTTAGTGACTGCTTGTCAGTCTCTAGGCTCTCCGGCCCAATAATACTTTTACTGACACCTCGCGTCGCGTTCAGTGTAGGGAACGCCTTCGGAGAACTGTAACCATCGCTACCAGTATTTCAGGGTTAATCGCTCGTCAACGGAGAATAATTAGCATCAGTGTTTCCCAAAATTCAAGCTGTCTCACTTTTACCTACGTTACCACTAATTAGGTTGAGTATTACAGGACTGCTTGCGTTCACAACTACTGAGTTTTTTTTTTGGGGGGGGGGGTAATTGTATTCACTCTGCAGCACAAAGCGTAAGTTTCTGTTAGCAGTTTACACGTTCTTATAATCTATATCACACTTTTCAGACGATATAACAATTGCCCTGCAGTGGTATTACATGCAGCTTGCATCCACCTTTAAAAGAACATTAGAATGACTTGCCTCTAGTTTAAAACTACTTTCATACACCAAACGTTTTGTAGACATTTGCTATTACTCACTGTGGATACAATTCTTTGAACTTTTTGTTCCACCTTGACACTACACGAAATTTTAGTGCTTCGGTGCATCGTAACTTTGGTTCACATCACAAGTTAAGGAAACAGCACGCTCACTCCTTTACTCTCTGGGTGCGATCTCGGGTTCCAAAATCGCGTTTCCAACTGTATCTGCTCTCTAGCCATCTATAAAGCTCTTAGGTTTTTTAAGATGGAGTTTTCAACAGCGGTGTGATCAGTATGATTCCCTTGTCATCTTCGTGCTTAGAGAGGATGCAAAAAGTGTTTTCTCGCATGTTCTCTCGCCGCTGTACCATGCATAAAACTACGCATCAAATCCCGTCTCGACACGACTTAACAAAGATGAATGAAAATTTCGACGCACGAGGCCCGATCATTTTTTTCTGTTGAAGTGTACTCACTCAAACTTCGACAGCCCCCAAATAAAGAGCTCTGTTAGTCCTCGACCGCCAATGCGAGCACTCTGTGCCGACGTGTATTTTTTATATAACGGCTACAGAGATTTTTCAGCGAGTGCTCGGCGTCCTACAAGTCTACAATGATGGTTTTTAAGTGCTGCTGGATCTGTCGCCTGATAATACCCAGTCTGTAAGGGGTGCTCCTAAACAAGCAAGTATACGAAGAGCTTCATGTATTGTGAGTACCGTGTATCAAAAATCCAAGTTCTTTTTGCTCCCTTGAAGCATTCCACAGTTGTAACTTTTGTTGTACCCATGCATAAATGTGCGTATATCTCTGTCTCTCTTTATATATATATATATATATATATATACATATATATATATATATATATATATATATATATATATATATATATATATATATATATATATATATATATATATATATATATATATATATATATATATATATATATATATATATATATATATATATATATATATATATATATATATATATATATATATATATATTTCTCACATTGCGATTACGTCTACATTAGGCAAATTGTATCTTATGCTGAAAAACCTAAAGAGAAAATTATTACCCGCAGAAAAACATAGGGTGGGTTGCTTTTGTCAAAAATTCAGACATGCAAACTACGAAGCTCCTTTCCTCTTTCAAGAATGTGGTGTTTCGTCAATGCGATCTTCCAGAATTGATGTTGGGGTCAGAAACTTGGGTCTCACTACACGATGCGAAAAGAAACATCAATAGGCCGAACGGGCTATGGAACTGAGAATGCTAGGTGTATTGCGAAGCGATAGTAAAACAGACCCGTGGATTAGCGAACAGACTGAGGGGGAGAGCACTCTACTTCAAAGTGAAGGAAATGGGCGCGGACGCATCACTTCATGCGTATGAGGGACAAAAGGTCGACACTCCGTTTAACAGACTCACTACAGAAAAACCGTAAACTAAACACGGGTCGGCTAGGGACTCGATGGAAATATAGACATGGTAGACATGGCTAGAGATTTTTGGGAGGGGCTTTCGTCCCGACTAGACAGAACCAATATATATATATATATATATATATATATATATATATATATATATATATATATATATATATATATATATATATATATATATATATATATATATATATATATATATATATATTTATATATATATATATATATATATATTTATATATATATATATATATATATATTTATATACATTTATATATATATATATATATTTTTTTTTTGCTGAACATCATTGGGCTTTACGATAGTCCTCGCTTCAAGGACAAATAGAAGGTGCCTGCTAGTGTGCGTGACAGTTCCGTCTTTAGTTTAATGTCAAGGATTCGGATGGCATCATTATATGCCATTCCTCAAGAAATTGGATGGCATGGCACACGTGTTGGCGCTATCGCACGAGAGGACACACGGTGCTGGTTCTTTACAATTCGGCACAATTGTAGTTGGTTAACAGAGCTAGTGCCACTCCCGAACGTCGCAAGCTATGAAGAAGTCTTCCACACACAATGTATCTGAAAGTGTGTAGTCCCAAATTTACCACTTGACAAAAAGCGGGTTGGCTAGTCACGTGCTCACTTCTGTTGTAGAAAAAGTGTTGATAACTAATACTTAACAGTAGTAAGAAAGAAAGAAATAGTAAAAAACCAAAGAAGCGGCGACTTGTTCTACAGTTCTTCAGCAAAGTTTTACACCAATTAAAGAAGGTTGACATGAGGCATGTCAACTGTTTTTTTGGCACCGAAGAAACTAAAAAAGCTGTCCAACATTACTAATCAAAATAGAGAAGCTAAACAAACAGAAAGAGGTGTGAAAACACAAGAACAAGTTGGTCAGCTGGTGCTACGAGATTGTTTTCTCGATACCTATGTCTTGCGGGAGAGCTTACATAGGAAAATCTGGACGATGCGTTAATGAAGAGCTCAGAGAACACAACAACCTGTACAAGAAAGTTTCAGCACCAGGGCACTACGATCCTCTTGAGATTCACTGACACACTACGCCGCAAAATTTGGGAAGTGTTTGCCATTCGGAAAGAAAAATAGACAGTCATTTCGCCATCGATAGCATTAGCAACAACGAAAATGGTATCACGACAGTGCGTAGTCGACGCATGCGGAATGAAGAACGTTGCATTTATTTTATTCTGTAATGATTACCAACTCCTGTCATGTCATCTGAACGTTTGCTTGGAATCTATGCCCTTGTGAATAAAAAAATCGGTTTGTAGTGAGCGTTTCAATTGTTTGTGTCTTCCTTGGTCCTCCGTCTTTCGTGCAGCTAAGCGCCAGCAATGAACCAACTAGCCCCGTGCCAAGCTACGGTTATATATGCACGCTACAGTATGTGGCTAGCTGTGATGTGTTCTATTGAATAACTCGATTTATTCGGTATAACAAACTTCTAGGACCATACCGATAGCGGAGTTAACTAAAAATTGTGAAAACAAATTTCAACTCTTCAGATGACTACGAAAAAACTGATAAAATATCAAGATATAAACCACTCTCCCGAGACATCCGAAACAACTGATATCTTAAAGGACAAAATAGAACAAAAATAGCAAATCCGCTGATATTTTCATTAAGCAAGAAGTTATGAAGGAAAAGAGCACATAATCTGTTTCTTTTTTTATGGACGCACCTGAGATTGTCGCGCATGGCTTAATCATCAGCATAATCTAAATAAAACATTTTTGCGTATTAAAGTAAAACTCCCTCTTATTTTCAAAACAAATATTTTACAAAGTTAGTTTTTTTTTATTTTCGCCTAAGTAGTCGCCCCGAAATCTACCTTAGCGAAATGCAGTGTTAAAACACCGCCAGTGTACCTCCAATGGCACTGAACGCTTGCTCGTCTAAGCGTTTTACGCTAGCAAGAAACCCACCTCGCAGCAGTAACACGAGAAGTAGAATTAATTACTGCACAAGAAGAGCCACCCTATGAGAAGGTACTGAACTTGAGGCGTGTTAAGAGAGGTTCTATGGGCAAGCGTCATCATCGCATTTATTTATGGCAGACAACAGAATCGCGTTACTTAATAGTGTTTGTTTTTAAACAACTAGTACGAATGGTGATATGATGCTTGCAAAGCCATGTATCCATCACAAATCAGTTTCATGGTCAGTGCACAATGAATAAATACACTTTTTCGACCTTTTTAAACACCGATTTTTCTATTATTATGATAGAGAAAGCATTTTTACAGATGTTCTGCTTTGGAAAAAAATGTTTTAGCGAAGCCTAAAGTGGCGCACCAGAACCAACCTGTTCATATTTATTTCTTTTTTTCCAGGCGGCAACAAAAACGGCAAGTGTGTTCTAAGAGTGAAATACGCCCAAAGAACGCTTTTAGATCTTCACCTCTACACAGATTGCAAGGGAGCAATGGTGAACTGTACAACTATCTTGTGCCAAATTGATAGTCCAGAGACGACCGTCTGCTCCCCTGAGCAATTTTGGTGCCCAGAGACTATGACATAAATTTCAATAAATTGTTTGGGTTTTTATTCCACTCACTCAAATATTTAAACAAAACAGCCTGTATTGATGTATTACTCTGTTCTATTTTGAACATTGGCGTTGAAATGTTTCAAGAATACGGCAATGAAATGTTTTAAGACCCAAATCAGATAATTTTCACGATTGTGACCTCGATTGTAAAATTGAACTCTACTTTCGATATTGAATACTGTGCATATATTTACATATACTTTCGATATTATGCCTATGACCTAAAAAACAGGCTCTGCAAAGAAGAATTTAGTGAAATTACGGCTTGGTAAAGTTAAGGGAATAAGTGAAAATGAGCATAATAAGCCCCGCATCAAGACTAGACTTTCGTGATTTATAAAAAACAGGGCCGCGATAGGAACCTCCATTATGCAGGTAGTATTCTCCTGCCTGTAAAACAGAATACCCTGTCCCATTGTTCTTCACAGCCTTCTCGCTCTTCCTCTCTTCTTGCGCTCGTCAAAAAATGAATGGTCTTTATTTGCTTGCGTAATTGTATTGGTATGTCATGTTTCCCCACTTCTCGCCAAACAACTTCAACGGTATTGCTGCAGAGTCACGATAAACTGGGATACACTATTTCTTAAGCAGATTGTTTTTTATCCAACCTAATAATATGCTACATGATTTTTGATAGAGTATGGAATGAAAACGGTTGACTTACAATAAACACCCTGCCCGTGAGCCTACCAGGTGTTGTTCCCGAAGGACTAAGGTAGTTAAAATCAATAAACACTGGCTAAACTGCGACGACAAAACCGTTACTCTCCGTGATGTGGACTTGAGTTTATTGCATAGAATTGAACAAAAAACAACTAGCATTTGTACCTATTAGGCCAAGTGGACCAATCTGCCAATCTGTCAATTAGGCCAAGTGGACCAATCGACCAATATGCGAAGCGTTGGTCGAAGAAAATCCCTATTAACTTTTACATTACTTAAAATGGGTACAGAACTTCAGGCCGTTTGTAGCTGGTTCGGATAGATGGGAGCACTATGGAACCACAATGATGTTAGGGGACAAGCACAGTTTGCTGCATAAGTAAGAATGCCCAATCAGCTTTGTGCACGGAATGTAGTCATTGTAGTTTCGTGCAGATTTGACTAGAACATTTCATGGGCACAGCAAACATAGCAGGTTATTCGGTCGTTTTAAATGCTGCATCTGCAAATGCGGTGATTGAGGCGTTGCAAGTGAATGTCGCTTTTTGTGTGCATCATCAATGCCGCAATTATTGGCCCGACGAGCAAAAGCCTTCACCAATGAAAGAAGTTTTGGTGCACCCAAGGACAGGTTGGTTCCATAAATATATGTTGTAGATGGTTCCACAATTGCGGATTTTTTGAAATAGTCTCAACTCTATTCATGCCGATTTTTCTGACACACAATAAACGACAATTGTAAGGTAAGGCTCCATGTGAAACGCAACATTTCCGTAGAATGTCTTGGTACCAGAAGCCAGATTTCGTGTTTTTTGTTTTCCCAAGAAATTATAAAAGTTTCAGCCTTGGCACAGTAGGTTCATAACTTTGAAGGAACCCCACAGCGCGTCTGCGCGACGGGAACAGTAATATCAAAATTTGCAACCTTTCAGGCTGTGAAGAATGATGTTGCCATATTCAAAGGCAACGACTTTTATACTTCTGGGAAGCTAAAGAAAAGAAAAAAGACGTATTAGATGGGCACGCGCGAGTAGCTGGATGGCAGGTGAGATGGGCTGGAGGCAGCGTCAACACTGTATGGGCGCTAACGCGGTGATGATGGACTGACGCGGTGATGATGGAGAGATGAACTGGCACAAAATAGGGAGGGCAACTTCATCAATGGCAGGGAGATCGTGATGCTGATTCCAGGGTGCTGCTGGCGTGGCGAACGGGTTGAAATAAAAACGGCTCGCCCTTTGAATGTGGAAAACACCATTCTTCACCGCCGGCAAGCTTACAAATTTCGGAAGCAGTTGTGAACCTTTGACGCGACTGCTAGTGGTCGCGATCCTGTGTGAGCTCGCCGCCGAAGACAAGGCTCAACGCTTTCGCCGACGTGAGGTTGGACTGCTTGCTGCGTTTTATACCATTCAGCTAGTACCGAGCAGCACAGCCAGGACTTCGTGCACACGAAAACCATTTGTGGGCTTGAAACAGCCTTGTCATTTCCTAGTAGGCGTTACGACTTTATTTAACTTTACCTTTTATCATTTGTCAGGCCTCTTTGAAGTGCATAACCTCAATTTTCTTTTTTGTTTCCGCGGCATGACAATACATCTAAAACCCGCCTGCTGCATCTCCGTGTCATGCACGGGGGAGTGTGACGAAAGCCCGCTTTTTATTATGATTTCTCTGGCGTCCATGGCAAGACCAAGCTGTACACGCCGATCAAGATAGCGTTAAGTTGCTTGTGTGTGACTACAAAGGATGGACCTAGACCCGTCATTCGCCCTGGGCAAGGAGGTGGGATATCAGCCACGGTGTATTTGGTGGAAAAGGAGCGTCAAAATTGAGGAGCGGCTGCGCTGTTGAACGACGTGAAAAGCGACGAGCTGCTGTAGAGGCCCAGGAGCGCGAAAGCGAGGCCCATGAGCGCGAACTGCAACTGAGAGTAAGTCTGCAATGACCGACCGCAAGCCTCAGACGGCACCGCTCTTGTCCCAGTTACGGAGCAGTCGTGCGAAAGTAGAGAAAGCCAGCAGTTGCGGCGAAGGCCACGGAAGTTCATGCCACCATTCAGTAAAGCTCTACACTAGTTCGCAGATTATTTTTTTGCGTTTCGAACAAGTGGCTGCAAGCTAAGGTTGGCCTGATAACAACTGGGACTCTTTGTTAGTCCTCTGATTGGTGCAAGAAGCCCTTTGTGTTTTCAGTTTTTTGCCCGATTAGATGCCGCAAGTAAAGCCAAGGAAAGCAGACCTTACTCCGCCAATTCCGGTGCACCGCACAGGGTTACAGAAAGAATTTGTGGCAGAGCAAGCTTCAAAACTCTAAGACCATGCTCCAATTCTTTGAAAGGCGTCAGGGGTACTTGCGCCATTGGCAAAGATGGGCAAACTGAGAAAGCCTACAAGACGTCACGGGACAAAGTAGAGGCCGGGCAATTCCTCAGGTATTCCGACAAGACGCTTGCAATGTTCTTGAATGATCTAGGCTGTTTAGCCGTGGACAGCCGCGCAGAAAGAGCTGACTGCTACCTGGATGCAGAAGCACTGATACGCCTTGGTCAACAAAAGAAAGAAAACGAAGTGACCACGCCAAGGATGCTTAGTCTAGGAGTGGGAACGCAAGCCTTGTTGCTTTCTCTGCGGGAAGCATGTCCGCATGGCTGCAGTATATTGGATCAAGGCGAGTGGATCGCGATTGGGGGATCCTAGAAGTACGGCCAAGTGGGACAATGGGAGCCAGCTGTCATCTATTGTAAGGGTAAAAACGTATATTTGTGTTCGCTGGCTGCTTCCCACCAACCATGAAGAAAGAGTGCAGTACAATGAATTCGCGTGCTTCGTTCAGTTGAGTAGACAAAAGTAGACAATGCAAAAGAATGTGTGAATATTAATAAGAAGAACGGAGCAAAATAGGCCTTTTTTTGGCTGGCAGCCTATGCACTCAGTTACATCTTGCAACGGTTTGCCTCTGATTCCGGCGTGCTCAAGGTACCTGGAGCTCAGTCAAGTAGCTGTATTATAGTTTTTTTTCCTGTCACTGTTTTTGTTCACCATGTGTTCTTTTGGTAAAAATAAAACACATAAACTGTACTGGAATACAAGGTGTAGAAAAAGAAGGAAAGAGTAAGGCTGTAAGGCTTACTGTAAGAAACATTAGTGAAAATAGCGTGATAAAACTGCAGAAAATTAGGAGAGAAAACGTTGAAAATTGGGAAACACAGAGCTAGAAAACTACGACTACTGAAAAGAAGCTGACAAAGATTTATTGAACCGTAGCAAAAAAAAAATAGGAATATGGCAAAGAGCATCAGCAAAAGGAGTTAAGGCTGACGAGGGAATCTGAAAAGATGAGAGAGAACCGATGAAGAAGGTCTAAAAGGAAGAGTGGCTACCCACAGAAAATAAAAACAGCAGTGCAAAGCAAGCAAGTACAATCGAATATAGCTAATGAGCTAGCCTAAGAAAGTAGAGAAAGGAAGTCAGAAAAACCGCGCACAGGCTAAAAAAATTGAGGGAGAGAGAGGTGAACTTTATTTTGAGGAGTTGTTTAAAGGAGAATCGAAGTCCGCATGGTGGTGGCAGGTAACGGGCTGAAGGCCGGCTCAGTCCTGGACGTCTTCTCCTTGCCTTAGGTTGGTGGTCCCGTGGTGGCCGTAGGCTGGCCCCTTCAGGCGAACTCTTCCGCCCTCTGGTCCAGGCGGACCTGTAGGTCCGGGTCGGGGCTGCAAGCGACGTCTCCCAACTCTCTTTAGAGGGGATTCCGGGGAAAGGGTCCTGGTGGCATGCCCACATAATGTGGACCAGGTTGGCATAAGCGCCGCATAAGGGGCACGCCGAGGTTGGATAGAGGCTGGAAGGCACATTTGGTATGTTGGCTGGATTGGGAAAGACTCCCGTCTGGAGAAGGCGCTAGACATGGCTTTACTCTAATGTCAGGGATTTCTCCGCCCCAGGATGGATCCGGCGGAAGAGAAGCTAGTAGGTGATAAAATCATAAAAACCAATCAGACCGTCTCGCACGAACCGGGCTCCATGATAACGATACCGGTTCAGTCGAGCCCGCGTAGTAAATCCTCGGGCTAGTTCATGAGCCGCCTCGTTTCCCTGGAGCGCAGAAGGCGCGGGGTCCAGATCAGTTGTACTAGGGATTGCGGGGGGTTCTTGAGCAAAATGTTGAACACCGGTATGGATATGCGCCCTGCGGCAAAATTTTGGAGAGCAGTTTCAGAATCTGTAATGATTGTTGCAGGTGCGAGGGTAAGTGAAAGGGCAAGCGCTAATGCTGCCTCTTCCGCCGTTTCTGGGATGGGCGACCGGGCTGTTATAGAATCGAGAATGCTGGTGATGGTGTAATTTTGAACGAAGATTGCGGTGAAAGCCTCTTAGTGTCCGTACTCTGCAGCATCGGCGTACACGACTTGAGGATCCTTTTTATAGTCCTTGTGCAGGGTGCGGGTTTATTACTTCCTGCGCTCGGAGTGGTACATGGGGTGCATGTTGCAAGGAAGCGGTTTGGCTACAATGTTAGGGGGAACTGTTTTCTCGTCCTGATACATTGTGTGATACCTTATTCTTGGTTTACTGAGTATGCGTCACCTAGTGGGTGTGCGAAGGAGGCGTTCGCATTGTCCCAATATGTGGGCTTGAACTAGTTCGCTGGCCTTGCTGTGAAAGCCTAACACTTTCAATTTGGCAGTGGGCGTGCCGGGGGGAAGACGTAGTGCTGCCTTGTAGGCGCGTCTAATGAGGACATCAATTTTCTTGGTTTCAGCAGCTGTTACTTTAAGCTATCAATCGAGTGAAGTATTCTGCTCATGACATAGGCTTGAATTAGGTGAACCCTATTCTGCTCTGTCAAACCTGAGTTCCATTGGTGGCCCTCTTGAGCAGACCAATGGTTTGATTTATGTGGCGTTTTATTGTTTGGAGACATTTCTAATTAAGTCTAGTGGATTGTATGTGCAGCCCTATGACTTTGACGACCGGGACCTGCGGGATATCGCTACCTTCAATATAGAGTTTATTGCTGAAGTGAAGCCATTTTTTCCGGTTCAGGGGAATAACAAGCAGCTCAGACATGGCCGAAGAGAAGGCTAAACCCGCTCCCCTGGCCTACTGCACCACAACACTTCTATGCCTCTTTGCAGTGTTTCTTAAACGTGTCCATCGCTCCCGCGGTTTATCCACAGGGTGGTATCGTCTGCGTAGAAGCTGTGGTAGAGGTGGGGGATCCGTGCCTATTTTTTTCGGAATGTCTATGATTGAAAGATTAAAGAGTAATGGTGACAGTACCGCTTCTTGCGGATTTCAACGACTGCTTTGCGGGAATGTATCTGAGACAAGGCGGTCAAGATGTATGGCGGCTGTCCATTTTGAGAGAAAGTCCCTAATGTAATTTTAGGTTCTCTGACCCTGATTGACCGATCCCAGACCCCACAATATGGCCTCGTGCGAGACGTTGGCAAATGTTTTTGTAAGGTTCAGGGCCAGCATCACTGATGTGTCCAGGCCGGTGGGTGGGTTGATAGTTTTTTTCTGATAGCTGTATGAGTATATCTTCAGTTGAAAGACAAGGAACGAAGACAATCATTTGGGGAGCGGGGATTGTTCCGTGCCGTTCATGTGTGTTGGGAGGCAGGCTAGGATTACGTGTTCCACGAGTGTTGCTAAGAACGACGTTTGGGAAATGGGGTGGAGGTGTTCCATTGTGAGTGGTCTGTTTGGCTTGGGGATTAGAATAACTTTGGCGTGCTTCCGAAATTCCGGAATTCGCCTCGTTCCACAGCATGTGTTGAGAAAAGCAGTGATTTTGGTGATTGAGAAACCGTCCAAGTTCCGTAGCGCCTGGTTCAAAATGTTGTCAGGACCTGGGGCCGAATTAGACCTGAGTTTGCGAATCGCCAATAGGACTTCGGCCTCAGGTATGTCCCCGTTCGTCTCGCTGTTGGGATGACCCATATACGGGGGTAGTTCGATCTTGGGTCCTATCGGGAGGTACATGTCTCTGATTTCTCCTATCAGTTCGTCCTTAGACCCTCATTATGTGTGGATGATTTTGGTTATGCGGTTTCTCTGTTCTGTCTAGTTCTGATTAGGGTCTACGAGGTGTCTAATTATCTGCCGCGGCTTCTTCATTCCAAAGTTTTCTTCAATTTGGCCGCAAAGCTAGTCCCATTGGGTGTGCGAGAGAGTGACTTCGTGGGTCTGCGAACTAAGAGTTTTGTGGGGAAGTATTCACAAAATGATGGGGTATGAGTAGTCTGCGGAAAAGAAACCGAAACTATGCGGCACATCGTGTTAGAATGTGAGGGTATCCATCCAAATCTACATGAAGGGAATATTGGGCTTTCAGAAGCCCTAGGATTTAAGGGTATCACAGAGGAAGTTACCTTCAAGGCTGTCGAGGGGACGAAAAGAAGATTAGAATGCTGGTGGACGAAAAGCAGAGAGGGGAATATTGCCTAGGACAGCTACCACCTGTAACAGAAAAAAAAAGTATTTTGTGCCTAATAAGCTCTTTGTGCCTGCCCTAAGCAGCGCTAGTATTGAACCAAAAGTGTAAAACGTATGTATATTAGTCCTTTTTGGTAAGATGACATGTCATCACCCCGATACAAAGGGGAAACCAATAGAAATAATCATCATCATCATCATCATCTCCGTCTGCAGACGGGATAGTTTTAGCCACACTTTGCGGTTGCTCTTATTTCTGTGCAGTCGTTTGTGGATTCCTCGGTATGCCTTCCAAAGGTTATTGAAACGGAAGTCTACGATATCGGAAGGGGTGCGGGGATCTAGGTCCTTGGTCACTGCTTTAATGTTTGCAAGTAGCTTTTGTGCCCCTTCGTTTATGTCCCCAATGTTTTCCGTGCTTGCGCACTCATCCGCATCGTTGCCGTTGCATTGTCGGTTCGCTCAGAACTCATCCCAGACAGTCAAATTTTTGTCTGAGGGCCTTAGCGATTTTGTGTTTGGGTATAGTCGCCATCTGGATTAGGAGGTTGTCATGGCCTAGTGTTTATTTGGTGACTTCCAATGTTGCCCTGTTTGTGTGCAGTGAGAGAGAGATCCGGGGTTATTTCGCGTTGTGCTCAGTTTTCGTTTCGTGTAGGGGTGTGAATGCCATTCTCTAGCGTAACATTATGGGTCTGTATTCGTTCCCAGAGGCCTTGCCCCTTTGGCTCACAGATTGGGTATCCCCAGACCGGGTGACAAACATTAAAATATTGAATTATGAGCAGTTCGTTCGGGCCCACTTCCTTCCTTGTGAGCGAGAATAGGTGGTTGAATCGGTCTGTCTTAGATTTAGGGGTGCTGTAGACCTATAAAATTTAAAGTTCTCTCCTCCCCTTTCGCCTGGGAGGACATTAATTAGGTCCTGGAGGGTGGCAACGCTGCCAAATTGACTCCTGTAGACCGGTATATGCCTCTGTACCACGACCGCCGGTTTCAGGCCTGTCGCACTTTGAAATGCCCTGAAACCGGGCAATTTGACAATGGCGATTGTCTCCTTTAGGGCTATAATTTTTTTTGGGGGGGGGGTAACCTCGCCTTTGCAGGTACTTGTGTAAATTATGCTTTTTGCGTTTGTACCCTCGGCAATTCCACTGGGAGACCTTAATAGGGTTGTCGTTTTTATTTTGTACTGCGGGCCATTTTGTGTTTCGGGTTGGGGAATGACATTGGAAGCTATACCGAGCCTGTTTATTATATCTTGCATGAAGCTGTGGAGTTCCTATCGGCACAATTTCTGTTCGGATCGGAATTATTTTATACTATTCTGCATGGTGGTAATGTGCTCGTGCCGCTCAGCGTTACTTCTCCAGAGAACGATTATTTTACGGTCAAGTTCCTGCTGCTGCTTCTACGTGGTTGTGGATGTGTACCGAGGCTGCCTCAATCGCTCGTTTTTTCGGTGCGGGGGAGGCAGGTTCTTGATCGGTGGAATTTCGCTGCTAGATGTCTGCGTTTTTGCGGCAGAGCCTGAGGAATTTCTGTTTCAGGTGTATATTTTCTCTCCTAAGAGCTATCATTTCTGCTCTTATGTTGGTTCGCTCAAGTATTAGCTGTTTATAGAAGTTTAGAAGGGGCTTAAAGAGGTGTTGTGGTGGGAGACCAGTCATCGAAGCTTACCGAGTTTTTGTTTTCGGCCGTCTTCTGTTGAGTCGATGGAAGGTGGCCCGCATCTTGAAGTTTGGTTTGGAGCGGCCAGCCAATGGAGATCTCGCCTTGTGTTTGGACAGCGATGTCTACGGTGCTCTTTCTCTTTTCGGGATCGGCGTCCGGGGAGGTTCGCGGCCCTGAAGTCCAGGCCAAACTTACAGGCTTCAAGCGTTCAGCGGGGCGTATTTTTTTCTTTCCTGTCCTTCGTTGTTTCTGGCGGTGGCAGGGTCCGACGTGGCTTGAAGCGGTGCGGGCACTCGGCGGACGGCGTAAGGTGAGCCCCACCTAACACAATGCCCTTGGGCTTGCACGGGTGTCTCTTACTGGGGTTGGTGATGCCGCACTTGGGGCACCTAACCGTTGGGTTTGGGCAGACGTCAGGTCCGTGGCCTCACTGCCAGAGATACGTGCAAGCGTCAGTTTTGTGCCGGATGGGTGTGCAGCGGTACGTGGTGTCGCCGTACCGAATCCAAAACGGAACCTTGTATTCGTCGAATAAGATTTGAGCGGCGTCTGTGCTTCCGAGTAATTTGACCGATAGGATGGCCAGGTCCTTGTTGAATTCGAGCACGTTCCTCATTTAACGAGGTAGTACTGAAAATATGCGTGAAAATAAAACGCAGAAGGAAGTAGTAGAACCATAGTGACAGGCAAACCATTCCCAATAAGTGCCTTCAGCGACATTTAAAAACGTGTCCCGAAGCCTAAGCTTTCGTTGCATTATCACTGATAGCTGTGAAAGAACAGAGTCGATATACTTTATTCCGAAACGTGAGTTGCAAAGTACGGTACCCAGAATCACAGTTATGGCACCAGCTAGCGTGAACGAGTCTTCGAGCCACCAAAAGATGACGCCTTTTACAGACGGCACCACTCTCATCCTACGGACAGTCGCCATTGACCGGTTACAAACGTGTCCGCTAATGGAGCACTGGGGCTTTCGGCATGTAAACAGAGAAATACTTCAGAGAATACGGATCCATTTTGGGCGACCATTTTTCTCCAAGACAAACACGTTTCGCAAAGTCACAGTAGTTGCACTGCATAGCCGACATTTATTGGGATGAGATTGATCATTAGGTTTGTGCTGAGAGATGAACGTCGTATATCTTCTTAGAATCGGCATTTATTGGGGACCTATAGACCTATGCGCCTCATGAACATAAATTGTGGATATCTTCGGGGGTTTTGTAAAGCTAGCCCGTCGGAGTTACTTAGAGGAAGGTAACAAACTAAGCGTATGCACTGTCAGTGTCGTGTATATAATTTTCAGGGAGTCTACGCTTGAAGTGACACTCTGCATTAGTACTGATACTTTCGGCACGAACCATCAGCTTAACTCAATTTGTGCTATTGCGTGTGTGTGTGGTGTGCTCGTTCATGAAGTGTAGGCTTGGGTTCAGGATGCGGGACCAAACTTAACCTTCAGTGTAACTCAATTCAACGGAACTGAGCCGAAGCGAGCTTACATATGCTCGATTGAAGCGAACCACTTTTGACCGCGTGTAAGATCATTTTATACATGGGTGGGCGAAGGCGAGTTGAAACTTCTTTACCATTTTGTTCAAGAGATCCCCTGTATGCCTACCCAAGCATTTTCACCAAATTGTGACTGTATGAGCGTTCACAGGTGCTGGCCAAGCACTTGAGTTATTTACAACTTGTGTGAATTATGTCATATAGTTTACGGTACTCTACCGAAGTGTGACGGATACAACCCTGGCTTCTTATACGCCGTGGGTTATTGAGAAATAAAATATCTGGTTTTTCTGCTTGCTAAGCCATCTGTCCTGCCGAGGGTGTGATATAATTTGTATTTTCTAATTAGGTTTTGGTGAGATTCAGTGCTTGAGTTCAGCAAAAACGCTCAGCGCAGTAACGATTTATATGTGGCGTAGAACCTCTGTTTCACATGTTTTTAAACGAAATGGCGTCCCAAATTGATTGAATAATTTAATCATTTATTCATATAGGTACTGATTTATTGATTGCTTGATTGATTGTCATAAGAGGGTAATGCGCCGAAGCTAAACCTGAGGTATGAGGCGCACTATAGTGGAAAGCACCACAATTTTCACCAACTGGGAATCTGTACCCTGCACCAAATGTCTACACAGAGCATTCAAACTTTTCGCATCCCTTAGAAAAGCAGCCCGAGAGGCGAGGGTAGAACGCGCGTTCTAGGACTCAGCACACCAACACCTAAATAACTGCGTCACCATTACGGAAAAATGCGGTTTGTGGGCTAAGTTCGCATTTTTCTATGAGCGAATGGCATGCCCTTTATATAATGCTCACAAAACGTGTGAGAAAACCTGTCAGGACGGAAACAGATGCCGGTAAAAAAATAACGTAATCAGCAAAGAATCAAAGTTGAAAAATACGGTTAGGATTTTAACAAGTATAATTCTCTCATATTGAGCAGAAACAAAAACTTGTTTTAGATGCAACTAAATTAAGCAAATGAATAACTGAACGGATTTGAACATTAGAGTTTTGCTTTTTGGCTTGAGCGAACGAATAACGCCGTACTGCGGGCAAGCGTCCCCATAAAACAAAGATGATCAGTGAACCAATCACGCACAGAACCAACACTTTGATGCACTGCGACTACCAACTGCTCACCAAAACTAGCCAACCAACTGAGCGGAATGGTCTTTACCTATGTTATAAGCGATGCAATGGTAGATGTTGTCTGTATATTCAACAGTTGACCCTTTAAAAACCAGTGCAGACAATCGGTCTCCTTTCGAAGCGTCCGTGACTGCAAAGCAAAGGTTCCATTGCAGACACACTCGAAAACACATATTCAAATACACAGTAAGCCATCGCGCCACAGGTATAAGCGGTTATTGTAAAGTCCTCATAGCCTTTTTGTGGCATGCTAGATGAGCCATGCGGCCATTATGTTTTCTTTCTCGAAATAATGAAACTTAATTATGCAGTTCGCCTAGGGATGGGAGCAGTAAGAACAGCCGTGGGGCGTGCCAGCATCCAACCCAGCTTACGGTGAAAATGCAAGTAAGCTGCAGCTGTTTCTGTAGCACTTCTTTGGAGTAAGTAGAGAACCACGTGTGAAATTAGACGCGGCATCTCTGCGAAACAGAGCGTATGGCACTGGGAGCACGTAAAGGTAATGTATTTTCTAGGTACACGACCGTTACCACGGAAGCTTAGAGCGACCAGACGGCCATACGCACTAATTATCAAAGCACTGCGGCAATACGCAGCAAGGATTGCCCTATTATATACTTAACCCACGAGAATGCCCTACTCTTGAGGTGGCATCCTATTCGGTGTTCCTGGGGTAGGAAAAACATAAATACAGGTGCTGCGATTGGCAATGCCCGTTTAAATTTTTGTTTCTTTCACTCCCATAGCGGGCGGGAATTTTTACGGTGGCATATAACGCACATTCGGGCAGTTCACTGTGCAAGTAGTAGGTCGGCAGACGGTTGTTATTGAAAGCTGCCTGTTCGGACGCAGGGACCTCACCTATTGAAGTAGGGACGCTGGAGCGTAATCTCTGGGAATAAAACCACACAACTTTTAAACATCCGCACTTCAGGGAAAACAAAAGTTCTCTTTTCAGCGTTCAAGCTAGGAAGACTCTGTAAAGACATCTTGTGATATATTGTGAAAGACATCCACGTGGCCCCTGGTCTCAGAGGACATGTTTTTTATGGTTCAAGTCCCAATCTAAGGAAGCAGCTTCCTACCAGGCACCTGTATGGATTTTGGAGTGATAGAGACTCCTGGCAGAAGTATGTCAAGTTGTTTTTGAATACTTCGTGTACAATATACACGAGAACCTTGAGGAGTGCGGGAATCGTGGAATCACCTCTAACTACCATTCGATGTTTTAAGTTGTTTCTTCGCGTGCGCTCAAGTGTGTTACACAAGTGTGTAATATATTCTTTCTCGTCAAGTTATGACCCACGTCCCGAGTATAGCGTGGCTTGCTCGGGCTTTATGCACCTGCATATTCTGTCAAAGCCACCTGATACGTTACACACTTTGAACAGAAACCTTGTTGGTCACCCAGATGTGAGCCACATGAATTGCAGCGTAAGCATCCAACGAAACACCATGGTACGAACCGTACTGCAGCGAATGATGTTGCCACCACCAAAGCCCTTGAATGGGTCTGACAACGGCGTATTTTATGAAGATTGTGAAGTTTATGAAGATTGCGCTCACGCTTTTGCCTTTGTACACAGTTAGGAAAAAAAGAAAAATGAAAGAAGCCACGTCCTGTTTGAGTAATGGTAAAGACTTGAGGAAAGGTCACATCACTTTCAATTTTGAAGGCAAAAGAGGACAACACAGTACAAGAGGTCTCAATTGCAAAGATAGAAAAAGTTCTGGATGTTATACACAGACTTTGACCGTAACATATACCGCTTTTAATGAAGAACCGAAAATCGGCACTACGTTTACGTGCGCAGCTGAGCCGCTCTTAGTGTAAGCGAGACACTGCGAATTCTAAGGACTGAAAGACAGCTTCATGGAAACCCGCATCACTTCCAAAAATAACAAGAAATTTCTGCACAACTTTCCGCTCAGACTGTTTAGGATCAAAAGAGTATTCATATCTGCCCTGGGGGGAAAACGGGGGAAAAGAACTGGGGGGAGGAAGAACTGGGGGAAAAACAGTTTCGCAAAACACGTCAACCGACGCCAAGACCGCAAGATACGCATCTAACGCATTCGCTAATTAGGGTGACCTTTGTTGCAACTGCGGCTATCGACACATCGTGGTTAAATATTTCCCACGATGAGTAGAAAATAACATATCTCAAGAGAGTTAAGCAACCTCGGCCAGCATGCAAACCATCTCCGTCATCACAAAGTTCCTATTACAATAAAACAACGGTGCCAATACGGAGAACACCACAAGTTGTTTTCGAAACGTAAACAATGGCATGGCCATGCAGACCATGTATTCGCACCTACGGGCCCTAAAGACCAACCGATTAGAACCAAATAACACACAGAAACATTGCTGCGTAATGGTATGTACTGACATCAGAAATCTACCGAATGGATGAGAACAGGCATAGAAAACTGGACTAGCACCATTTTCTGTCCAACTCAACCGTAAAAGCCCAAGTGGGACTTCGGCTTTCATTCAACAAGAGGATGGTATCACCAACACAAGAAATCGAGTATTCATAGTGATAGTATTGGTGACAGCGCGGACCTGAGCCTCATACTTTAGCTGTGTTCCACCGTGTCGACGGTTTGAGAGGTGTCAGGGAGAAGCCTCGAATTGTGGCCGTAGAAGCCCTGCAATAGCTCCGGCCGATGGTCTCCCTGCCTGTCTGCCAAACAGGGAGAGCCGGAACCTCCCCAATTATCACGGTAGATTTCGTGAAGAAAGTACAACAGTTCTTTCCTGCAATTTTTCTTTCCCCTGTAAAAATTGAAATCACCGAAAACCAGAGCGGCGAATGTAAAGAAAACGCTACTAAGTATTCTTTCCCCTGCTGCTAACTACAGAATTTCCGAAGCCAGACAACTATTTTCAATTTCTTGTATTTGCATATTTCGATACAGCCCGCCTTGTTGCTTCACAAGCAGCATTCTTGACTTTAGGGTCCTCCATAGCATCCTTGAAAATTCATGTAATGCAATAAAATTTAGAACCGTCAAAATCTTTTCACTTTGTAAATAGCTAACAGAAATCCGGAAAGCTTCTCGCCCAGTGCTGATTGGTTTATCTAAAAAAGCCACATCGCACCGAGCCTCACCCGCTAGCAGGGTGTGATCTCTGGAACCAGGCCAACAAAAACACACAAATGCTGAACTTTTGGAATGAATAATTCAACAAAACGTGGCTGGCGAATAGAGAATCGCCGTCTGCTGTGGCAATAAAGAAGTTCATACGGAACAAGTGTGTTGACAATTTAAACTTCCTGAATATATCAGAGCACGTTTATTACTTGGTCATTCCATCCACACACACACATCCCGCGCATTTGCTGTAGGTGCTACCCCTTCACGATGTTTAAAAACTGTTGCGAAAGGCAAAGAAGCTGGAAAAATTGTGCCGCACAGTCCGCAAAACTGATAGCTTTTACATAAACGTCACAGTAAAGGAGTACATCTCCTTTCGACAGGCGCAAAAAGAGTTGGCCTTTTTTGCTCTCGACAGGTCGGGTGGAGCGTTGCCCCATTTTTCCAACCACCGAGGAAGCGAGAGCGACCTAGTCACACTCCCTCTTTTCTTTGGTTGCCAACGGCAGTCCAACTCATCGCCGCTCCGCTTGCCCAGGTGTTTGCGGTGGCAACGTCCTTTGAAGGGAGTCATGCGGTTCTTAACATTTAAACTCTACCGGTCCCCTGTACCCCTGAGGGCATGAAGGAGATTCACATGTGGACAATCCGCCGTAGCTACAATTCCTTCTGCATCTCCGGGGCCATACATGAAAGTCTTGACACCGTCGTCAGTAGCAGTTGCACCCACCAGTAGAGGGAACGGTGCACTGTCAAAGGAGCCCGATCTCTGTGGGACTACATAAATGTCCGACAATATTCTGGACCTAAGACCTTACCTACTTCCATCGTAGCGCAGACAACTTGGTTACACTTAGCTTGCATTAGGAAGGTACACCTGAGCGCGGGGAAAAAGCGGAAACGCTGGCTGGCAGGGTGTCACGCATACGCATTGTCTCTGCCAACAGCTAATGGAATCCTTCTTGATACAACCCGTTTCAGCCATAATCAGTGGAATGCATGGTGGGGCACAAAGAAGGGTATATATCGCGGAGCAGCATTGTAGCAGCTGCGTTAGGCGTTGTTGACACACGGGGAGTGGACGCTTACTACACGAAACGGAAAGTTTTTAAAGCAACGCTTTACCAATTGTTTCGGGCGTTTTCGGCGTCTAGAATGATCTGAACTTAATTTTACGGTAGCCGTGAAGTACTTTTGGAAGCGTTGTACGTAAGTCTCTCGTCCGAGCTGTACCGACAGCCGCGGTCGCTATCCGCTTGGCCCAGACCACATCCGGCTTGGCGCTTGAGCTCTCCGCAGCTGGCTTGCCACCTGGACACATGGCTCGCCGCGGACATACAAGATTGCGCATAGATGAGAGAGGTACCGGGCCATTTTTACTCCTCTGGGCGTTGCTCGGTAGCAGGAGGTTTCGAAAGGCTGTCGACAAGCGGCACCTGACCACTCCTGAGACATCGCCCAACGAGCTGCTTCAATTTAGCAATGGCTAGCCCGGGAAGCTACCTTGGGAGGCTGAGTAAGGGCGAGCATTGTGGCTCGGAAAACGCAGGAAGCGGGACCGCAACCGCAGACAAACACCGCCTTTCTATGTATGGTATAATTGCAGATCAATGAATGGTTAACCTTGTGAGACCAAGATTTAAAGACCCCAAGCCACATTTTTCCAAAACGTATCTGTAACCGAGACAAAATGTCCTGTAGTTGTATGGGTTGTGTTTAAATTTCGACCTGACGTGTACGGACGGTAATTTCAAGTCATAAGCAACCGCCACTGGGTGTGATGGCTGACAATTCTAGGGAATCCGACCGGGCGCATTGCACTCTCGCTCCTAAGAGTTCCATAGTTCGACATAACAGTCGTTTATGACTGTGCACCCGACGGCCTTTAACGGGCTCTGGTAAATTCTGCAGATAGCGGCGAATGCGACGGATCATTAGAAGGAGCTGTCGGCAGGTTTGCTATGCCCAAGAACCAGAGGAAAAAGCCAGAACTGCAAATAATTGTCGACTTTTGCAAAGGTATACGAAAAACTGTCCCAAAATCCTTCAAAGAAAGATGGTCGTCTTTCTTCGTGTGAAATAATGTTCTATGCAAGAATTTCTCCCCGAAAAACAACAGCAACTTGTTAGTAACCTCCATCACTAGCCGCAATGTCTACTTACAGCTTTCCACGACGAGCACACAGCGGATCATTGAGGCTGCACTCGCACGCTTACCGGAATCAAGAATAAATATTATTGACAAAGGCTTTCAGTGATAGTCCGACTTTGTGCCCGGGCATTCCGTTAGTGTCAACCACCGAAAATGCCACCGGGTCATTAACCGGTCTGCTGCATCCCCTTTAGATTCCGGAAAAACACTTTCCAGGAAGTTGCAATGAATTTTTGTGCACATGTTTTAGTTTTGTCATCTGGAAATAGATTTTAGGTGATTTTTACCTTGTAATTCACCCCCCACGGAGAGACGAAAGCTATTGAGGCGGTGTTTTTTAACGTCTGAACTGCTGCATCATTTGAGTGACGTGACCAACGAAGTCATACCGGATGGCACTGTGCTCGCACAATGTCGTAAGCTTCAGCCAGAAATAATTCATGTGATCGAGTTGAATTCGTATTATTTCATACATTGCAACGCTTTCTGCATTTTCCTTAGCCCTTCCAACCACCTCCGGCTGTCACTTCTTGACATGCAACATTATTAAATATTTATCGAAATATTGATCGCAGGCTTTAACAAGAGAATTACTCTTTTCCTTTTCATGCAGCATTAGTGTTTTCGCAAATTGAGCGGATTGTGTCAAGATTAACAATTGTAGGATTAAAACGGTATACGTTTGCTCATAATTCATTCGCAACCGTTTTTCATACCGTCGACTCCTGATTTTTTACTACTACAATGCATAGCTCTTTTGAAGGTATGCCTAGTGTTGCCCATTTCATGCTTAATATATATTATTAAAGAAATCAAGAAGTCGACCACTTCGAGTTGCGTATTGCGCAGTAATCTTGTCAAATCCTCAGCCCTTTCATTTTAAATATGTGCATTTTTGTTAGAAAGGTCGGGAAAATTACACCCATCTTTACTAAATGAACAACGCCTCAGTCCTAAGAGCGTGCTAGACACAGTTAAAACACATGAAGGAGAAAACAAAGAAACAACAAGCAATTTTAGGAATTGTTTGGACCAATTACTTTGAACAGCTAATTATTCCAAACATATCTGTGGTAACTACATGCGTTGGAACACTCCTGCGTAAAAGTGGTGGTTAAATTTAGGAGGTCACTTTATTCCTTCAAAAAAGAGTGTGGTTCGGGTTTTTTAGACCCTAAGAAGACTTTCACTGCCTCAGCAAAAAAAAATGCAAATATATACCCCCGCAGTTGAAATGAGAGACGGCCGCCATATCGATTTATTCTCACATTTGAATCAGATTCCGCAAATCGGGGACAACTTGCTGGCGAAAATGCAAGGTTGCAAAGAATTTTGCGACAACACTCGCTGTTATTCAAGCGACAACACGGCATTTTGTTCTAATATTGATCAAGCCATTGGCTCACACCACTCAAGGTATGCAGCAAATGCGGCTAACCTTGTCGCACTCCAGAATCAAAATTGTTTGCAAACCTGGGAAACGCCTTTTTATTGATGTCGTGGGATCCCCTTCGATAAAACGAAATTGCGCGAGGAAAGGGTGCAGTTTGATGTCGAAGGGTAGAATTTTTTTTCGGCTACGAACCCCTCTTTAATTTTTTGTCGCAGTAAAGTATGACCTCTCTTTCCCGTAATTGCTGGAAAAAGCGGTAACAGAGGACCTTAGAACAATCTAAAGGCTACTGAAAAGATCAGCCTGTACTGGTGTGATCACGTGATCAATAGAAGAGGTCTTCTATTTTATAAAAACCAGATAACCCATCCGGTGACGAAAGAAAGGAGAAATATTTCCCTTCTGAGAACTGCATGCTAAAATGAGGATTCGATGAAAACGGCACCGAAGACGTGTGTTCGCCGCGGCGAGCAGAAATATCGTGGTATGAAGCCCAAAATACAAAAAAAGCCTTCTTTAGAGCTGCCTTGATATTTGAAATGGGACCATAAAAGTTGCATAAAGAACTTAATAGTTTACCTGTACTGCCAATTTCTTACTCGTATCATAATTTTTTGCTGGTTTTGAATAAAGGTGTTTCGCTTCCCATTCTCGATATACTCGTTTTGGTCCCAAGAATTTTTCCGTTCCGTAAACTACAGCCCAAACAGTAAAGTGCTTAAGGCACGCAGTATACAATGAGGAAATACGAAGATATTGTTATCTTGGCTATGTATTTGAAACTTTTTCATCATGCATCAGTCGGTATAGTTAAAATGTTATACCTGAAATGGGTGTTGAAGAAGTGAAAAAACTCCTAACGTTCTCCATTAAAATAATTAACTTTGTAATGCTCTGCCTTGCTGGCATACATACTTGTATTATGTCTTGTGATGCTGCCTGAGCAGATAGTTATACCAAGCCAGACGAGGGCCCTGATTGCTCTGCCAGCAGTATACCAGGTAGCACATATAGTATGCAAAGAAACTATCCTATAGTATCTCCGGAGATCCTTCTATCCCAAATATACACTAGAATTTTCGTTCAAGGAGACTCGCGCTGAAACATGGCATTAAGGTGAGGGCTTGAAACACCCCTGATATCAAAAATACCTGACCATCTGCTGTCTCTCTGAGGCGAGCAGAGGCGCCCAATTTTAGGAAGTGAAAACAGATAACTGTCTTGGTTCTCAATTTTCGTGCCATCTCCTGCGAGATGTAGCTTCCAGACACAAAAAAGTCTTTTATCAAGGTACGGGCCACTTGACACTGCAAGCCAGCCTAAGAGCCATGACGACGCAGAAGGATCCGTCATCAGCTGTCTCATTACCCACCCCAAAAAGTAAATGTAACGGTTTGCTTCGGTAAGAAAAGACATTATGTAGCACCGATGAGTCATGCTGATATTTGCAGCCGTTCTGTTTCGACCACACTAGCTGTTATGTAATACTTTTTCTGTGTACACTACAATGTATTTCCAAGAAAATAAACGTTGTTAATCACATTACTGGTGCCCTCGCTAAGCGAGATCGCCACTCACCCACCATCGCCAAGAATTTTGCCATCCTAATAGTGAGTGAGCCTGCTGCCAAAGCAGGTGGAGCGAGGTTCATCGCGGCCTGATCGCGTTGATGATCGCAACCAACATGCGAGGAAATGAGCCGGAAAGAAAGCTTGCTTACGTTTGGAAAGCTTCGTTACGTATGTTAGTTCATAGAAGATTCGTCTCTGTGTGAATGACATTTCTAGGTTGCTTCTGTCTTCTACAGCACGTCATAACAATAACAGATCTTGTGACGGACTCGGCAGTGCCGTATCGATTTATTATTTATGCAATCCGCCCTTGCCCGAAATGCGTGGAGACTGAAAGTACAACCATTTTGAATTACGTTCTTTGCAGAACAAGTGACAGACACTAAGAGCAGCTGACCACATACTGCTCCTTCGTATGAAATTTTCACCAACACGCCTGTCCCAGTGCACAAGTGACTCTGGTGATACTGACCTGCACCGGGATGTTCATTGGTGTATAGTATGGTCACCACGGCATCTAAATTCTCCGGGATGTGATAGTTTGGCAAAAAAGGCGGTACTTCAAGAAAAACAAAGGGATTCGTATGAGCAAGAGTGGATACGAGTGCTAGCAAAAGGCAAACCCCAAAGAATGATTTGTAGTTTCTGGATTCATTTTATAACTCTACTTAGATTCCTCGGCTCAGGCTAAATGTCTGTTTGAAGATGACATCTTTTTAAAGATGTCGCCGCCTTTTTGCCTACTGTAGGAGCTAGATGTTGAGCAAGTGGATACGCTGGGGTAACCCCATTGAAAGGCATGGAGATATGAAAAGATGCCAAAAGGTGCGGTTAGAATATGCTCTTCACAATAGTAGCTCTTTTTAAACACCTCGTCGACTACACGGAATAAAAAATGCCGGTAATGGCATATTACAAAAATATTACAAAATAAGAGAACGATGAAAAAAGTATACTTAGGTCAGTCATTTTCTTGCGTAGGCGTCCTGATCTATAAAAAAGCATTCGGTGGGTATCCAAGTACGTTCCACTATACATCTTATTTATGGCAATGTTATTGCATGTATAGTTCAACGGATTGCACTTAGAAAAGAAAGGAAAACTCTGAGAGACAACAGAATGATGATAAATTTGGGAGAATAAGTCGTGCCATTGAGGGCCTGTATTTCCAGAACACAAACTTTCCAGACCTCTCAGTGTATTGGGGTACTAATTTGCTGTTTGTTATAAAGAACACACGCACCTATCACTGACATCAAGGGGCAACGCAAAGCGTCGGGGCTGCTTTTCCAACAAGGTTCTGCTAAGCGCTGCCAAATACTACAACCGTTGAACCCGCAAGCTTAAGCTATGGATCCACGAATGAGCGCTAGAAGGAAGAGAGCAGTTTGTGCCCCATCAGGACATACGCATATTAGGTGAGGTGTATTCTCTTGCAAGATGTGTTTCTCTGGAGCTATAGAAAGACCAGATAACGCAATTAGAAATTCCTTCGAAGTTAATCGACCAGATATAGGGGATATCCCCAAGGTGCAGTAAGTTTCTGCGAAGTAAAGTTTAGCATCCACCTCAATGAAGCCTTACGGCTGCAAAGCCTCACGGCAACTGCACCATGGCGATTTTCTCTAAATCTGATCCCCTAACACTTTGTGGGGAAAGGAAAACTCCCTCGCAGGTTCTTTTTATATATTCTGTGGCGACTTGGACCTGCCACAGTGGCAATAATAGGACGAGGGCGCTTGGCAGCGGCACCGACACATAATCCTAAACCAAATCCACGCGCGGCAAGCAATTACAACTCAAAGCTAAACAAATCGTACATAACTCTAAGAAATACCAAATACACAAAAAGTCCACAGAGAAATCCCCACCAACTGTTCTGGGCGATGAGTCATTGTCCGCAGGGTGGCGTAGGTGCTGGTGACGATGCGGGGTTTGGCGTTTCGGGGCTATGACGATGGCGTCGCATACGCCGGAGCGTCGACGAATAAGACCCACTGTGGAAAACGTAGACGATGGTAAAGCAGGGAGGCCATCATCCAGGAAAAGCCATTATATTAACACTTTTTACAGAGAACCCAATTGAAAGCAGACATGTTCACGCATCGCTCGGCCGTTTCGTCTTCTCCATGGCCCGTGCGTCTGTTGAGCTAGGAGCCGGCATCGTCTTCGTCTTCTACAAAAGATTCAACATTCTCCCGCCCGACAAGTATTCGTGCATGCGGGATAAAACACAGCTATGAAGGCACTGTCCGAGTACTTGCAATCGTGTTTGGTACCATCATGTCCAGCCCGTGTCTGAGTTTCGTTTTTTTTACCTTGAGCCTTCTTTTTCTTCGTGATTTCGCTTTTCTTCTGACCATCGGCCTATTTCTGTGCATGATGATCAGGTCTTGCGACGAACCACACGCATATTTTTCTGCATAGTTCTGTGTACACGTAGTCTTCAGAGATTATTTCATCGAGGTCTGGTGTTTGCACCAAACATCTAGGTTTGAAGCATAAATATTCCCATTGTGTGAAGCGAAAACTGCCATGGGACCACTTCTTGCGTTTCTTCATGAATTCTGAACCACTTTAGTGACCTGGTAATTCGTTGAGTTCATCATTACCATGACAGAATTCTTTTTGAATTTCTTTCCTGACAATGCACGTGTTTTACAGTAGGTCTTAGGCCAATGGGAAGTTCTGTGCTCTCTTTTGAATGACCGCTTTTTTATGAGCCGTGATAATACCCAGTTAGTTTTTTGTTGCTGATCCTTCGTAGAGGTGAAGCTGATGCACTTTTGCCGCCTACGTCGTAGCTTAAAGTAAATGTGGGGCGTGAGAATAGTTTCTTTTGATATCTGGAACAATTTGTGGGTGAATCGGTGATACGCTGTGTTTGCGTGTTGAGCCGTTCGCACCTCCGATGAAGCCACGCGTCTCGGTCACACGATCAGGCTGTCCTCGTAGTGGCGAATCTCTCATGTCGTCTGTAGAACTCATCTCAACTGTTTCGCTTGGCACATCTTCATGTAGCACCACATATGCTCCCTCATGAAGGTCCTTTTGCCTATTGTCTATACGGTACCTTGAAGCCGCAGTGGAGCTGTCAAAGACTTCAAGGGCATAGACATAGCTGGTAACACCTTGCGAAGCCGGTGCGTCGTCAAAGATGTCTTCTGGTGCTGATAGGGTTGTCATAGATTTTTGGGTCAATAAATGGCCTGCATTGCGTTCCTAGGGAGGCGCTTCCCGCATCCTGGCGACATCACTTGCGAGCAATATTTGCAGTGTGGTCTCACAAAAACCTTCGTGTTTGAGTTGCAGCTCATAGAGGTGTAGGGCGTTGTTCGAGCTGCCGATAGAGCCTTTGGGGAAAATTCTTGCGGCCGATGGCCTATTACTGGAACACACACCGATGGCAAGGTAGTAGTGTGTTCGTGGTAGATTCCAGTCTCTTCCCCAGGTGCACTACTTTCGCTGGTACTAATCGATCCACCCTTAGGTCGGTATTGCTCTTCTCTCACAACTTTCTTGGGTGGTGCGTTCCCCTTTCGTTCCTGAAATCTTAGTTCCAGTAAGGCTCTAAAGCTGTGCGCTTCTTTCACCGAATCTGGAGCGTCGTCGTGTTGGCCGTCGATTCTGGTTCCGCATGTCAGAGAATCCAGCTTCACGCCGATGGCAGCTAGTCGGTCGGCGTTGTGCTGGAGCCGGGCGGACAACACAGCGGCCTCGACGTGTTTAGTTTGCTCGATAGTTGGAGTTATTTCGGTGATGAGCTGCCGGCTGAAGTCGGGAAGGCTTTTCTGAACAATACAAACCGGTTCCTCTGCCCCCACGCCTCATCCTCGCTTCGGGGTGGGCAATGCGGTCGAATAATTATAATCCGCTCAGTGGCTCACGTCGTCGTGTCACTAGGCATCCCGTGTTTCTGCACCTTGTGGGGTGTGCCGAAATACCGTAGTGCATTGTGCGAAGTTAGCCGATAAATGAGCTAACAGTAAGACGTTAAGTAGAAGAATTCAGGATCGCGCTTCAGCTCTTCACGAGGAAGCCGAGCTTACGACACAGGAAGCCAGCGACAACCTTACAGGAATTATCAAGGAGTGTGCAGTAGAAGTCGGGGGCAGTATAGCTAGACAAGATACGGGCACACTTTCACAGGAGACGAAAGATCTAAATAGGGAACGGCAAACCATGACAATCTCTAACGCACCTGACAGAATAGAACAAGTGGAGCTTTCGAAGTTAATCAATAAGCGTTAGACAGCTGACATACGGAAGTATAATATGGAGAGGATCGAATACACTGTAAAGAACGGAGGTAACCTGAAAGCTGTGAAGAGGCGTCTTGGCGTGGGGAAAATCAGACGTATGCACTTAAAGATAAGCAATGCAATGTCATCACAATTAAGATAAAATAGTCACAGTGGCCGAGGAGTTCTATAGGGATCTGTAAAGTAGCCGTGACATCCAGGATAATGCCGAACGAGAAAGCAGTTCAGAGGAGATAAACATCCCACCAGTAAAGACCGAAGAAGTAAGGAAGCCTTTGAAAGAAATGAAAGGGGGCAAAGCACCTTGTGAGGATCAGATAACAGCCGACCTCTTGAAGGATGGCGGAAAAATTGTACTTGAAAAACTGGCAAACCTGTACACGCAATGCCTAATGACTGCAATGGTACCGTAATCTTGGAAGAACGCGAAAATCATCCTGATCCATAAGAAAGGCGACATGAAGCACTTCAAAAATTACACGCCGATCAGCTTACTGTCAGTGGTCTAGCAGGTACTTACCAAGGTAATCGCTAAAAGAATTTCTGCTCTCTTAGATTTCAGTCAACCTAAAAAGCAAGCAGGGTTCCGTAAAGGTTATTAAACAATGGACCATATTCACAAGATCAATCAGGTGATAGAGAAGTGAGCTGAGTATACTGAACTCCCATATATAGCCTTCATAGATTATGAGAAAGCATTTGACTCGGTCGAAACACGAGCAGTCATCAGGCATTACGAAACCAGGGGGTAGATGAGCATTAGGTAAGAATACTAGAGGATATCTACAATGGGTCCACAGCTACCACCATCCTCCATAAGAAGAGCAGTAAAATACCTATAAGGAAGGCTGTCAGACAAGGAGACACAATCTCTCCAATGTTATTCACAGCATGTTTACAAAAAGTATTCAGAACGTTGGATTGGGAACAGGTTGGAATAAGGGTTAATGGAGAATACCTCAAAAACCTCAGATTTGCAGATTACATTGCCTTGCTAAGTAACTCGGGGGACGAATTGCTCAGCATGTTTTCTGCACAGAACAAACACAGTAGAACCGTGGCCTGAAAATTAATATGCAGAAAACTAAAGTAATGATCAATAACCTCGGGAGAGCACAGCGGTTTGAGATGGGTAGTGAGAGAGTGGAAGTGGTAAGCGAATATATCTACTTAGGCCAAGTTGTGACCCCAGATCCCAACCATGATGCGGAGATAATTAGAAGGATCAGATAGGGGTTGGGTGCATATGGCAGGTATTCTGAGATAATGAATAGCAGCCTACCATTGTCACTGAAGAAGAAAGTGTATGACAGCTGCATCTTATCAGTACTCACCTATCGGGCAGAAACTTGGAGGCTGACTAATAGGGTTCAACTTAAATTGAGAACAACTCAGCGGGCAATGGAGCGTAAAATGATAGGTGTAACATTAAGGGACAAGAAGAGAGCGGAGTGGGTCAGGGAACAAACACGTGTTAAGAACATATTAGTAGAGATTAAGAAGAAGAAATGGACGTGGTCAGGGCATGTAATGCGAAGGCAACATAACCCCTGGTCATTAAGGGTAACAGAGTAGATCCCTAGAGAACGCAAGTGTTGCAGGGGGCGGCAGAAAGTTAGATGGGCAGATGAGATAAAGAAGTTTGCGGGGATAAATTGGTCACAGTGGCCCAGGACCGAGGTAATTGGAGAATAATGGGAGAGGCCTTTGACCCGCAGTGGGCGTATATAGGCTGATGATTATGATGATAATGATGATAGAAGTGCGTTGTGGGCAATCCTCTTGCATGTCTTACAAAGTTATCACGACACCGTTGTTTCGTAAGCTTCGTTGATTGGTCCTTTGCTAGGAAAACTTGTATGCCGTATTTTTGCCCTTTTAATTTTTCAACAGATCTATCCGTGTCTTCATGCTCGAAAGATGCGATATGCGTATCTTGTGCCAGCGCTACGGCATCCGATGAGGAGCGAATTTCTTGCTCGGTCATCAGGGGACGTTCTTGAAACGAAGGCGATAGTAACCGGAGGTCAGGTGTCGCCAAAAAGAAGGTCTTATTTTCCCAATCGGCATGGGACAGTGAATCTGATAGATGCAAGGTTTCTGGAAAGATCGCTTGTTCCTCGGGGATCTGAACTTTGCATGGGCCATAGAACAGTTCAGTCGCGGTAAAAAACTTGTAGACGTTTTTCGAGAAACTCAATTAATTGATGATCTGGCACTCTTCGATGGTGCTACCTTTTTGGTAGTTTAATCAATAGTACAGTCTGCACGCAGAATGAATATTTTCATTTTCAAATTCAACATTAGTTGAATATTCTTCACCTAGGCAGTCGACGTCAATACATAGTTCTATTTTTTTTATTCGATATTCCTAATCTAATTTCAGATTTCCTTAACTCATGCAGCAACCTCGTCAATACATCGCTAACGCCACTGCTCGTCATGGACCGGCCAAATGATGCTCTTTCTTCCTTGTACAGTGCTCGAGCTATTATCGGCGCTTTTTTGTGTAATTTTCAGTTCCTTAACGTGCATCCTACACGGAGCGAGGCCCAAATCATGTTCCAGATGAAGAGCTTCTTGCATTCCGCGATGAGCTGCGGCATTCCCCCCACCGTTTATGGAACCGCCGTCCATCGAGGCAAATCGTCGGAGGTGAGGATACTTCGTCGTGCAGTCCACCCCTTGCCTCATCCCTTTTGGTACCACCACCGGTTCAGTCCAAAACACCGGTCCGTCAGCGGTATCAAGGGTCCTCCTCCTCCAAAAGGCTGAAGATCCGAAGGCTCCGAATCGCAGTAGGGCCTTCTTCCCGGGTTTCGTCACCATATCAAATGATACGAAAACCCAAGGACCGCGACGTCTCGGTGATCCGGTGGTGTTCTATTCGCAAGATGGCGGAAGATAGAAAGACGAAGCAGCTCCAGCGTGAGCTGCTGCCACGTGATGACATGCACCGATGATGATAGTAACATCGTTGCATCGATGAAGAAAATGTTTTACCATGAAACCCTTTGTCCTTGTATGCAGCGGTTTGCTTGGGAACTGCTCCCAATATGGCACCCTGTAGCAGCGGGTAGGAGGCAACCGTGCACTACCGGTGGCTGACGAGCAGCAGGCAGCGGGACGTCGAAAAATGGAGCATGCAAACGTTGCGCGCCTCTACGAGTCTGTCAAGATTTCACGGCGTTGTCTATTCCGAGCTCTTCTGCTCACCAGTTCACGTGTGTTCGTGCCTAAGGTGGCAAGCACAGACGCCGAGCTTTATAACCGCTTGCCCCGTCATCAAGCACGAGCTAACGCGGGTTACTTTGGGTGAGATGTGAGAGCCTGCGGAAAAAACCATGCGAGCCAGTCAGACGTAGACATGTTTCAACGGCAAGTCCGGAAATCCATGTGAGATGCAACAGCAGTGTCTCCGACTGCGGGACAGGGCAAACAGCTATGCTTTTTCTGCGGCCTTGTACCATTATTTCAAGCTGCCCAAATGTTTTTGTTCTTGATAAAAAAAGCCAGCTGTGTCACTAACCGGACCATTAAGGGTTTCACGCCGTAAAATACATCATCCATAAAGATGAAAAACGCTCTCATTTGACAAAATCCTCATAAAAACGCCGTCGTATTCCTCTAGCAAGTCTTATAAAGAATGCTACATACCGGCCTCAGCTCCTGTATAGAACAAAGCAATGGCGTCCCTAATACAATATTCTTGCAGGGCGTCCTTCTCTCGCAAGGGCTATAGTTATTGTCACGGCCCACGACAACTTAGCTATTCGGGAATTTAAATACAAACTAGGTGTTTCAAAACGTCTGGCTAGAGGTGATTGTCGAAGGCCTACCTACAAGCGATGACGGCCTACTCACAGCTAATTCGGTATTTCCGTTATCTACCTAAAACAATCAGCCATTGAAGCTGAATGACCTTTTCCACTGTACCACAGGGCCACAGAGATCTGAAATTTGCCTTCTCATAAAGGTGTCCTGTAGGCCACACACACCCGTAAGCAAGACGCAGGATATGATGGAGATACTTAACCAGCTAACTCCAGCTTTACTACTCATCAGCAAGAGGGATATGAGCAGCTTAGTCGTATGCTCTTTTTCCGTAATGAACAAAGACTTCACTACGAGCCACCTGTTTTCTAACCGATTGTGACCGCTTTGTTACGTTTGCTTTGAAATAGTTCTTGTGTTGTAATGGGCGAAGAAGCTTGCGCAGAAGGGGCACTACCGGTTGTCTCAATAAATAAGCCCTTGGAAAGGCATGACGCTGCTAGTTCAAGTTGCTCCAAATACATACTCCCCCTGTAGGTAAGTGTTTTAAAATCATAACAAAAATTTGTGGAACGAGTTTTTATTTTGTTGATATAAAAACTAAAACAGGTGCGTTTTTTGCCTTCAAATAAAACATCTATAGACTTAAGAACGGTATAGAGGGTAGTAATAACAGCGAAGATATGTTGTCGAAGTTGAGGGAAAGATGGCGATCGCAAGAAAAAGATTTTCTTACACGGCTTGTTAATCGGTTAGTGTCACAAACTCGAGCGTACGACGTCTAAAAGTATCGTATAAATTTTTCATTTTATTCTCCAGCGCCTAACTCTTCTTCAGTCGTCCGATTCATCCAGTTGGGTTCTATTCGGCCCGAGAAAGGGCTGGAACTTTCTCGAACGAAGCGACAGTAACGCGATCACCCGCCGGCTCGCCGGCGAGAAAACAACAAAAATAAAACCTCCGTCGCTCCAGTTTCGTCGAAGCTTCCAGTACTTTCGAGGAGGTGCGCGTGGCCTTGCCAGTTCTAAAGAGCGTCGATGATTCTAGAAGGGAGAAGAGTGAAGTTATTCGCTGACGGCGGCGGGCGCGTGGTGTGTTGTGCTCTCCCTCTCCGCGCCGGCGCGCCGGCGCGCCTATAAAAAGAGAAGCCGCACCTAAACCCACCAGCTACGTTTGGACGTCGTGATTGACAACGGCACCTGCCAGTTTGTACATCACACCATCGGCGACCCGCGCCCTGGAGGACTCCAACGTGCTCCCGGGCCTCGAATGACCGTGATCGTCTCGGACGGCCTGGCCTACAGCGAAGCCACGCTTCCCAGGTAGCCGATTCGCCTCCGACAGCGGTGCATCGTCCGGCCCGGTCGGTGAATATGCTGGGACTCTGTCTCTCATATGCATCGAACTGTTCATTTCTTTTTAGTTAACTGCTCCGATTCGTAATCTTCATTTGTTAGCGCTCCTGTTTGTATCACTTTGTCTAATTAGACTGTTTCTTGTATTTGAATTCCATCTAAGTTGTCTGTAATTATCGATCCGTTACCTTGTGCTTGTGTTTGTAACTTGCCTGTCTAAATATAAGTCTTTGTGCTGTTTTCCGTTCAAGGCTCTTGCTCATTCTTGCCGCTCTGTTCGGCGAAAGCCGCACATCAGACGGCCACCCCCTTTGTCACCTGTGCCCTGTAGATTCGGTGGGGTTTGTTGGCTCCCTTGAGTCGACTCCCCATATCTTCCGACAGTGCAACCCTAATTTAAGGAAACGGGTGACAATTTCTGGCGTCCGCGACAGGACGTTTGATGTGAGCGGTAAGGAGGAGAAAGAGCCTGAAACTTTTTTGGCATAGGTTGCTACTCTCTTCATAAGTTGGTGCTCTTGTTAACTTTCTCTGTGTAGATATACCTAGCTAAAGGCTAGAGTATTGTGGCTAGATTGCGATACATTTGCAATCATGGATTTAGAGAAAATAGTAGCGTTGGGCTGTCAGCTGGGCCTGTCAGGGGCCGAACTACGAAAGCGGGTTGCGCAGAAAGAAAAAGAAGAAAACGAGAAGCCTGAGAGAGCAAGGCAGGCAGCGCGAGAAGAGGCACAAAAAGCACGAGAAGAGGCTGAGAGAGCAAGGGAGGCAGCGCGAGAAGAGGCAGAAAAAGCACGAGAAGAGGCTGAGAGAGCAAGACAGGCAGCACGAGAAGAGGCTGAGAGGGCTGAAAGAGAAAGAGAGAAAGAATTTCAGAGACAACTTCAGTTGGAGCGAGAGAAAGCGGAGCTAGAAGAGAAAGCCCGCCAGGCAGAGGCAGAAAGGGAGCGAGCGAAAGCGGAGCGAGAGGAGAAAGTACGCAAAGCTGAACTCGAGATTCTAAAAAAGCGACTCGAGATACGATGGTTAAAGGCGGAATCCTCATCACCTGAGGGAAATGCGAGAGAAAATAACAGCAGCCTAAGCACTAAAACTGAGGCGATAAAGGAACGCCCGGATATCTCTAGAAGCAAAGAGGCGGATTCATCCGCGATCCGCAAGGAGGAAACACCTCCAGAATTGTGCGAAAGCACACTACTTCAAACCTGGAAGGACGATGATCCTACAGGTGATGCAGAACTTGAGGATGGAGATAACATCCCGGTTGTGGATGCCATCACGATGTCGGGGCCGAACCCTCAAGACGAAGGGGTACCCGATATTGCGGGGAGAGTGCCCGAGGAAACCGTTGTCTTTCCGAAAGACACGGGTAGTTGCACGTTCTTTGTGCAGTAAGATCCAGCTCGAGACTGCGAATTCGCTGGGCAGACTAGCGTCGCTTTCGAAACTGACAGCTCGAGGAGCAAAGAGACTGACTCTAAGGTCAAGTTTGAAACCCCCGTGCGAAGCGGAGCCGCACTCCACGGAGGGAACTCGCCATACATAAGCGTCGGCGACGATCGTGTGACTTCAGCGGTGGGAGAGAAACCACCCGCTGTTTCGAAAAAAGAACCCCGATTCGATACCTCGGATCGAGGCGAAGCCGTGCCCGTCGCAACTCGAGCACCGGCAAAAGCGAAGCCAACACGCTTCCGGCTCTCAAAATCTGCGGCCGCTGCGACTGTGCCGCTTAGAAGAGAAAGGAGTACCGAAGGGCCTGTAAAAAGCAAGTCAATGAAAACCGGCCTCCCAAAATTGTGCAAGCAGCTGAGGTGCCGAAAGAAAGAGTGCAGGTTTGGGCTCAAGCGTAAGAGCAAACGTGTGTGCCGGCTTTGCACACATCGGGCAGGTGTAAAGAAACACCGGTCAGTTACTGCACGAGGAAAGGCGAGGGAAAACCAAGTCGCTAGACGCTCCAATGTTCGCCAGACGAAGGCCCAGAAACTGAAGCATTTTCGCGGGCCCAGTATCGCGGCGGACACGATAGACTTTGTCGCTTCGCGCGACATTTGGAAAGGAACTTTTCCGAAGAGAATTCCGCAGGCGGAGTTATGCAAGCGCCCGATAGACACGGGCTAAGCATGAAGAATGCAGATTTAGGTATGCACGTGGGATATCAGTGGAATTGTGTAAGACAGAGTTGTATTTTCACGTCGAGTACTGTATACTTGAACGTTGTATTCATTGTTTCTCTGTCGTACTGTGCGCGAAACTTGTACTTATTTTGTCACTTTGGCTGTACAGTGTATATTCACGTACTACTTGTGTTCTGCGTAAATTTTAGTTTCACTATTATACAGTGCACATGCCGTGTATTGTTACCGTTACTAGTGGTGACGTTCGTGAACGTTGCGGTTGCATGTTATTGTTTCTGTACCGCATATTAGTTATGTTTCTTTTGAGTTTTATTGTACCAGTGCATTGTATGTATTTCTGAGTACTGACGTACACTCATTGTATTTGAGCCTACGAGACTTTCGCACTGTAGCGCACGCTGTATTTTCATGAGTTTCGCACTTGTGATGGCTACTGGCCAGACATTTATTATGGGCACGGGCTTAATTCGAATTTTAGAACTTTATTGTTCTTAAACTCACGAGTTGTCCCTAAGAAGTGTATTTGTTAAAAAATCTGCGCCAAATCGCTGTTCTCTACGCGAATTCTGTACCTGTCATTATTTTTATGAAGAACCTTGGGCTGTACTTGATTTTGTGTTAGTAGGCACAGCCTGTTTTGTTCACTAAGTGTGTACGACGCGAACGCACGACTTTGTGAGTTTGGGAATATTATTGCATAATATTCTGAAACTGGGGGGCTGTGTCACAAACTCGAGCGTACGACGTCTAAAAGTATCGTATAAATTTTTCATTTTATTGTACAGCGCTTAACTCTTCTTCAGTCGTCCGATTCATCCAGTTGGGTTCTATTCGGCCCGAGAAAGGGCTGGAACTTTCTCGAACGAAGCGACAGTAACGCGATCACCCGCCGGCTCGCCGGCGAGAAAACAACAAAAATAAAACCTCCGTCGCTCCAGTTTCGTCGAAGCTTCCAGTACTTTCGAGGAGGTGCGCGTGGCCTTGCCAGTTCTAAAGAGCGTCGATAATTCTAGAAGGGAGAAGAGTGAAGTTATTCGCTGACGGCGGCGGGCGCGTGGTGTGTTGTGCTCTCCCTCTCCGCGCCGGCGCGCCGGCGCGCCTATAAAAAGAGAAGCCGCACCTAAACCCACCAGCTACGTTTGGACGTCGTGATTGACAACGGCACCTGCCAGTTTGTACATCACACCATCGGCGACCCGCGCCCTGGAGGACTCCAACGTGCTCCCGGGCCTCGAATGACCGTGATCGTCTCGGACGGCCTGGCCTACAGCGAAGCCACGCTTCCCAGGTAGCCGATTCGCCTCCGACAGCGGTGCATCGTCCGGCCCGGTCGGTGAATATGCTGGGACTCTGTCTCTCATATGCATCGAACTGTTCATTTCTTTTTAGTTAACTGCTCCGATTCGTAATCTTCATTTGTTAGCGCTCCTGTTTGTATCACTTTGTCTAATTAGACTGTTTCTTGTATTTGAATTCCATCTAAGTTGTCTGTAATTATCGATCCGTTACCTTGTGCTTGTGTTTGTAACTTGCCTGTCTAAATATAAGTCTTTGTGCTGTTTTCCGTTCAAGGCTCTTGCTCATTCTTGCCGCTCTGTTCGGCGAAAGCCGCACATCAGACGGCCACCCCCTTTGTCACCTGTGCCCTGTAGATTCGGTGGGGTTTGTTGGCTCCCTTGAGTCGACTCCCCATATCTTCCGACAGTGCAACCCTAATTTAAGGAAACGGGTGACAGTTAGAGATTTTATGTAGCTGCAACGTCTTCACAGAACTGTAAACTACGCCGTATGGCTTAAAAAAAGAAGCAGACCTAATACAAGCACCTTTTCGAAATATTGTCTACTGTGTCGTAAGTGCGGCACCTAGAGGATAGCTGAAAGCACAATTTCCGAAACTTCATATTATTGTCCTATTACCTAAGGCGCCACAACAGATGCCCTTGTTCAGTGCGTAGTAATTTAGTGCTATTAACTAAGGCACCACAACAGATGCCCTTCTTGAGTGCGTAGTAATTTAGTGATGTTGGAAGAATAACTCTGAGTCTCCAAAACAAAAAAGTATGGCGAATGAAGCGTTCGTGACCTGAACAAATGGCTCCATTTTTGTTAGGATGCCTCATATACCAAGGAAAATTGCTGTAAACAACAATGTATGGAAAAAAATTTGAAATAAGAGGTTTTTTAAATTGGTTGGCTTTCCATTACTTGTAGAATATCAAATGCGGGTATGATATTCTACACTTTAGCATTCTACACTTTTTACACAAAAGCGGGTGGTAAAGATGGTAAAAGCGGGTGGTAAAAATTAGGCGGGTGGTAAAGAAGGAATCAACACTACGACAAAATAAGAGGCTTTGCCTATTTTAATACGATAAATAAATATTAGTGTGCCACGCGAGAAGCCGGGGCAGTATGTATCGTAATTTCTTGCTTTTGAATATTAGGGGGCGCTAAACCTACGCGGCGGTTGAGCTCTATCTTGGGAACTTACCGCTCCATTTCAGGAAATGAAACTGGGGCTCACATCTGGAGTATAATTCTGATTTTATACACGTAATAATATACAATTTTTGTTCCAGGTCCATGTAAACTGATAGTTGTACCTTCGACTGAGAAAATTTAAACTTAACGTTTCACGCCCTACCCGTGAACAATTTCCCGTCGTTTGCACATTATCTGAAAATAAAATGTGAGGCTAGTCGCAAGGAGTAATGCACAGGTGTTCCCTTGTGCAACTGCTCCCCTCTCTTTCATTGGCGTGAGGAAAATAAACGTTTATGGTATAAAAGCTAAGTACGATGACCAGATTCCTCTTAAGCGGGGATAAATGAGACGCGTTTACCGTTTTACAGGGATGACACCACCCGTTTATACACCGTCAGAAAGGCGACTTTGAAATGCCTCCGCACAGAGATCCTTCAACACTTATTATTTCCGTATTCACGTCTCATGACTAACGCCTGACTAGAGGCCGACTATTTTATGTCACTGAATAAATATGAAACGTGACCCCTTTAGAAGGCTCTACTAGCGTGTGTCATATTCAGATGCCGTAGTTAGGGTCTCATAGCCGTGACGAACTAGCGCGCTAGTAGAAAACTTTTAGTCATGCTCGGGGCTTGTTCTGGCCGTGAATAAATATGGCCGACCTACGCCAGCTACATGAGCTCCGCCAGTTTAATTCGTTTTGCGATGGATTTCCTCGTTCGTCGGCGCCGCGACTGTTGCGGGATCGCCTGAACCAGCTCGAAACGTGAGCAAGGAAGCATTTTCACGACGCTACAGTCTGACTAAACAGACTCTCGTGAGCTTGAAGGACTTGATAAGCGGAAAGCCTGGTACCGAGAACAGTGACCTGCGAAGCCATACCGCCCATTCTAAGTGCTCTGTGCGCTGAGCAACTTTGCGAATGGCAGTTACCACGACGAAGTGGCGGACATTCATGGCATAAGCCAGCCGACACAGTCAAAAATCATGCGGAACGTTGCGCAGGCACTGTGTGAGCGGTGATCGCAATTCGTCCACTTCCCGACCAGCCGGCAACAACAGAGAGAGACCGCTAGAGTATACTTCGAGAGGTTAGGTTTCCCAGGAGTTGTGGGTGCTATCGACGGCACACAAACAGCGATAAAGAACCATCGAGGAAACACACAGGGCCTTTACATCTGCATGAAGAACTTCCACGCTTTGAACGTTCAGGTTACCGAAACTACTAAATTATGCTTAAGCGGAAGACATCACACTCGATTTTTTTTGTTTCAGCTGTTCTGTGACGCAGACGGGATCCCAATAGCCGTTGTGTGGTGGTGGGGCAGTGCTCACAACAACCGTGTCTGGGAAGAGTCTAACCGTCGTAAGGAGTTTGTTGCCAACGTAAGTAACACATTTTGCACGTTCTCGCAATGCGTACGTTGACCTAAAATACAAGGCTCACTAAGCTTGCACCACTAATCACCAAGGGCGCCCAGAGAGAAACGCAACACCGCTGTAATGAAGTGCAAGTCATTTTTCAAAGCTGAGCAAAAAATGCTGTACGCATCAAAACATTCTACCTGGACAATTTGAACACAAACAGCAAAGCAAGCAGTCAAGTAAGGACTTTTGGGAACCAACCTGTTTATTTCACGCACTACGTACGGCAAGAGGGACACAGACTCACTCAAAAACCTTTCACGTGATTGCAAAGTTACCTTTTCACCAACCTGTGTCTTAAAACGTCGGAATAAACACCTGAAACGAACAGAGCCTCGCGAATGTATTCGTTTCCGCGCAACGAATTCACGCTGTTCTTTCAAAAGGGCCACCAAAAAGGCTTGCACGGCTTACAAACCGGAACGATGATCATTACAGCTTTGACATCCAGACAGTTTGACCAAAATATTCTATGCGCGCTTCTCTACGTATGAAGGAGTCTCCCCTAATAGCCGACTGTACTCGCCCGCACAGTCCCATGACCTTTCACCGGGGCTGTGGTTGGCACAATTCCCCAGACTGCTTTCCACTACGGCTCTTAAGCGAAATATACGGGACAGCGCGGTCTGCAGAAGATGGAAATAAAATAAATAAAACGGCGAGTGTGCTTCTTTTCTCTTCTCTTTTTTGGATTTCTTTTTTTTTACTTCCATGCTTTCTCGCAATCTTTGTCAGTGGCGAAGCGATAGGAGCGCTAGCTATTATAATAAAGAAATGAAACATTTGGGAAAACTTGACCGCATCGCTACGGAAGAAGGAAATAAAATAAATAAAACGCCGGGTGTGCTTCTTTTCTCTTCTCTTTTTTGGATTTCTTTTTTGTTACTTCCATGCTTTCTCGCAATCTTTGTCAGTTGCGAAGCCATAGGAGCGCTAGATATTGTAATAAAGAAATAAAACGTTTGGGCAAACTTGACCGCATCGCTACGCTGCATTCTGCGACATATCTGTTTTATGCACATACCAGTGGGGAAATTATTCAAGTGCGTTCAGAATTCTCGTTCTCCATCCTTATTGAGCGGCTGGCCCTTGTGTGGCCTCTGACGCCGAGCCTGTCTGTCGAGCCTGAGTGAAACTCAGCAGACTGCGCACTCCCTTGCGAAAGCACAGCAGTGCTCCCCACACTCTTCACTCGCCCCTCAACCAATCTAAATGCTGTCACCTACACGGTACTCACTCGTGTCTGCTTCTGCGGCGCCCAGGAACCTTATACCACATAGTCAAGAGTGACAATAGTTCAACTTCATCATCGAAGATTCCTCAAGCGTCTTCCAATATCTGGAGGGGTAGCCAGGAGGAGCAATTGTGGCCGAGCCCTGTGCTGGCCACTTAGCTTCTGGTCAACAGCGGGGCGAGGCGGCCCGGCCCACTGGAATCTTAGAATACGCGCAGTATCTTTATTTTGGTCCCGAAAACTTCATTCTTCTTCTCAGTAAACCTGTTTCGCACAACCAGCCCTCTGCAAAATTTTAACACGTCAACACCAATCACCTGCGCTGGCTTACATGGTACTGTAAATCAGTAATTGGCTGCCCACAGCAATTAGGGCCTCCTACAGACACGCACAGCATATTCTGATCACCTGGGCCTTTCTTTTGCAAGTTATTTCGTGTTTGATTGCAAATAATCGCCATGGCTAGAACAGGTCTGGTGGTAGCTAGCGCTCCGTCATACATTTTCCCCCCTAGTGGTCCACCATCTCCTCGTCTTCTTCGCTCGTGGAGAACGTCTTCCCCAACCTTTCTACTCCCCTCTTGATTCCGCTTTCTCGGTCATTGGGGTTACAGTGCTTCTTGCAAAACTTTTCCTCCCTTTCGCATGGCGGACACATGTCAGCGCTCGCAAGAGAGCTGCCGCCAGGCACATGTTTTTTTGTTTTATTTACAAATCTTGCCTGCAGTCCCCACGGTCCAGGCTTGATTTACGCCCCCATCCCCGTAGCGGCAGTGGGCTTGATAAGTTGGCGGGTGTCAACGCCACACACTTTTGATCCCTTTCTCTCGCCTCTTCCCAACCGCAATATTCAAATTGCTTTCTTGCTCGCTCCGAGTAGAGCAAAAACTACGAACAGAATCTGTGCTAGGTTATAACGCATTGTTTTCATTCAGCGCGGTACCTCCGCTAAATAGCTTTCATTGCGTAGTTTTTGGAACATGCCAGGAAGATTCGCTCTGTGCCTGTAAAGCCCATTTTGTTGGAACAATAGCCAAGCGATCTGACTTGCAGGAAGTGAGCAGTGTTCTCGTGGGCGAAAACGGATACTCCTGCAGCCAGCACATTTTCACCCCTGTGCTTTCAGCCCTGGCACGCACTCCCGAAGATACGTACAACAGGGCGCATTAGTCAATCCGAAGCGTCATCGAACGCGCATATGGACAGCTGAAGAACTGTTTCCGGTGCCTGATCAAGAAAATGGCGGTTTGCCTTGAAACATCGAAGCCTGTGATCGTAGCGATGCGCATTCTGCATAATATCGCCAAATCGCAGAAGGGTAATGCGAAAATTCAGATGTTTTTTTTCACTCCTGACAAAATTAGCCTGTGATATTTTGTTTCGTTCCCTTTTCTGTTGGCTATGACAGTTCGGAGGACTCCGACGAGGGGGTGGATGTCAGCCAGTCACCAGGTGGAAGTGACGATGACGGCAGCTCCGATGTGCCGGCAGCCTACTCTACTGAAGCAGCGCTCTGGCCGTTATACATACGGACTCACTTCGCGGCTGGTAGTGAGCTCATTATTCTTCAAACATCATTTTCCCACAATGCTACCTTGTCCTACATTCTATTCGTTGTTCAGCGAAACAATTTGGCGATAAATAGACGCTATCATGCCAACTGATTACGGACTCACAGCCTAGGGACTCACAGCATAAAAATGAATATTTAAATGTATCATTGTAACAAAAATTTTTTTATAACGTGTGATCGTGTTCACGTCGTGTTCGGTGGGACCTTGAAAACGATTTTTACTTGGTTACGTGGATTTTATAAGAATTATAAAGCTACTGGAACATGAATTTTAGACGCGCCTGCCATTTCCGAACTTCCACTGTATGCAGGGTAAAGGCCGACAGTAAGTTGGGGGGTGAATCAGTGCGCCTATACTTATGAATGAATCCAAGAGTTTTTCGCTGCACACTTGCTAAATCACGATATTAGTTGTAGTATGTGAGAACGACACTCTATTGGCATATTCAGGAATCAGTCGAACAAACGCAGTGTAAGTCAATAGTTTGGTAGATGGTGGTGACAGTCGTAAGCATCTTTTAAGAGAAAATAGTTCCCGAAGGGCCGATGAAGCAATGTTTGAGATGTGGGTTTCCCACCTGAGCTCGGATGTAACGGGTATTTGAAAGTTATTATGCTGACTTACATTAACTAGAGGGGTGTCGCTAATTTTGGGCGTGAAGACGGGTGGATTCTTTTGTCTTGTTACAGACATTGATAGAGACTTGTTTTTGTTAATGGCCATTTGCCAGTTAAAATACCACTCCGCTATTTGGTTAAGGGGTTTGTTAAGTTCAATGTGGTCATGGTTACTGCTAATGTTTTTGAAAAATACAATTATTGGCAAATAACATGATATTAGGGTCGAAGTCTGAGGTAATGCCGTTATTGTAAAGGAGGAATAGTACTGGCCCGAGAGCGGAACTTTGTGGAACACCGAGTGATGCAGGCAGTGTTTTGGATGCCACGTTCTCAAATGAAACAAACTGTGACCTGTTAGCGAGATAATATTTCATTCATTCCAAACTTTCTTCTGCGCCAAGATCACTTCCACGTTTGGCTAAAAATGTGCTATGCCAGGCAAAGCCAAGTGGCTTCGTTAGGAAAAGTCGGATGATGTTAGTTTGGCCGCAGTCATTATGTCTGAGCGCAAGCTCATGGACTACTTCGGTCAATTGAGTGGCGGTGGACAGTCCACTGCGAAATCCGCGTTGGTTGGGAGTAAACAAATTTATTTGCTCGAGAAATTAGGCAAGTGCTTCAAAATAGATGTTCCAGTAGCTTACACAACGTGCACGAAAAGGAAATAGGCCGGAAATTGCTAGGCCCAGCTGTGTCTTCCGGTTTATGAATTGCGGCTGGTTTTCCAATTTTCCATCTGTATGGAAGCTTGGATGATGAAAGTGAAATTGGATAAATTATTGCAAGATACCTGCTGCACCACTCTACGTATTTTATCAGAAATTTATTTCCAATATTGTCCGGGCCATTTGATTTTTTTGGGTTCATGTTAGTTATATATTTACCACTCCTTGCTTTGAAATGCTAAGATGATGTATGCCTAAGGGATTTGGTTTGGGATCTCATGAACAATGTTGTTGTCCCTTGTAAATACAGTATGAATAAATTTAGTGTATTTATTTGCATGAGTTGTCTCTGATTATAATTATAAAGACGAAGACTGCGAGGTTGATCTACTAAATGCCTCCAAAATTTGTTCGGGCTGTTCAAGATGAAACTGGGATCGGGTCTATTAAAGTAAATATGTTCGGTGTCTGTTACCACGTTTGATAATTTCATTGGTGCCCCTGGGTTGTTCCCAATTTTAATTGAGTGCCGCAAAAACGTAACTCGACGTCTAACTTGCATCAGCTCTCTTGGGACCCATGGATTATGCGTCTGCCCTATGTTATGTTTCACAGAAATGAAGTTAGCGATGCACAATGATACAATGTTCGTAAATTCGAGGCATAAAGAATAAGCATCCGTGTTAGGATGGGAAGGTGTTTCTGAAAAGTCCCAGTGAATATGCACAAAGAAACAGAAGGTGATGCTGTCGCCTTCCACCTTAAAATTGAGTACAGTGGTTACGCGGGCGAGGTTCTCATACTACAATAAACTGGGGGGCGGTAATTTAGAATTCCACGGCCCGATATGCCGTCTATTATATCCACCGTGTGTTGTGGAATGAAAGTGGTGCCTCGGAAGGAATAAATGAAGAATGTTGCAGATACGCCTTGTGTGCGTGTCAGGTTCACAAACGGGACGATGTGTGAATGACCGTCTTCGTGAACACGCTAACATCAAATCCAGTACCGGTAGTAACCTTGCCACACATGTTGCTTCCTGCGCAAACCAGCCCTCATGTGAGCCCTTGTTTGAGCGTTGCCATGTTCTTAAACGATGTGATGACCATAGAACACGCGAGATCATTGAAGCTTTTTCTATGCACGAGCGTGCGGGTGCTTACTTCAGTAAACCGTCTGTCGACTTGTTGCCAAAGGATATTGCATATCTACAATCTTAACTGTATCTTGTTTTAGTTTCCTTCCTGGTTTTTTTTATATTGGCTGCACGCTATAAAATTCATTTACTTGTCAGTCAGCACCGCGTTTGTCTTTTTCTCGTCTTCCGTGCCGTTTTTTTGCAGTGTTTTTTGCCTTCAGTATGAACAAACTAGCCCATATTCACACTTAAGTACCCCCGTTCCCTGCTTTCCACTATATCATTCGATATTTTCAACCTTCCACACCCCCCCTAAAACGTGACCGGCCCCTGAAAAGGAGCCGTACCAAAGTTTTATTCCCACCTCTTTCAACAACTGTCTTTTCAACAAACGGGAATAACTATTCTCGTTTTCTTGTGATCGAGTCAGCTAACCCAACGAGACCGGTCGCTTCACTGCCGGTATTCCGGGTATGGAAATTTCTGCAAAGAACATTAGGTGAAACATTTCAAGTAAAAAGCTCAGGACCGGAGAAATCCTTGCCGGACTCAATACGGAAGAACAATCCCGCACACTTCTTGCCCAAAGTCGCATCCTTGATCTGGACATCAGGGTCATGCCCGACCGGAGCCTGAACAGCTCCCAGGGTGGGATTTCAGAGTCACATCTTCTTACAGTAACATATTTCTACCTTCTTGAAGGGTTAAAGAAACAGGGCATCACAGCCGTGCGCCGCATCACGATGCGCAGTGACAATAAGATAATCCCCACGAAACACATTATCTTGACCTTTGACCAATCGGCACGTCCGCAATATATAAATGCAGGCTTCATCCGATGCTCTATTCGCCCATACATACCGAACCCGCGCCGCTGCTTCAAGTGCCAGCGATTCGGGCACAGTGCAACCACTTGCCGTGGCAAAACAACCTGTGAGAAATGCGTCGCTCAGGACCACCCCACCGACAATTGCAATTCTGATAACCTCACTTGCCCAAACTGCAGGAGCCCACGTGAGGCCTACTCCAGATAGTGGGAGAAATTTTAACTCGAAAAGAGCATAATCAACGTGAAAGGGGCAGAGAACATCACGTACCCAGATGCGAAGAAGAGGTTCGCCTCTTTCCCTCTGTGAAGGTACGCCGACGCAGCTTGCCGGGGGGCGGAGCAGCGTCTGGTTTCGGCTGGGACCCAGTACCGCGAGTCGGACTTGGTGCCGGCGCCGCCGCCCACCAGGTTGCCACAGGCAGCCCAACCTGCCTCCGCACCGCTCGGTGAGCTAGCAGCGGCTGTGGTGGCAACCACGTCTGGTGGGAATGAAGCTGCATCCTCCACTTCCGCTCCAGCGTCCCAAACCACAGGCGAGTGCGCAGAGACGTTTGACACGGAGTAACCAGCGGCAGCTCCAACAACTACCGCACCACCTGTGCCATCCGGGGCAATCCTGAAGCCCTCGGTGGTTGCGGGAAAGGAAAAGCGCGACCCAAAGGGTCCGCGGTACTGTGCGCACATTTGCCAACACAGGAGTTAGAGGCGTTTACTGCAATCGTTCTTCCTTTGTATATGTCGGTGATTCACTGTGGAACACACAATGTGAAAAAGACAGCTTACAAAGACGAAGCATACACTGTTGCTCTTGAAGACTTTTCAGCCTTTCAACGGGAATGCATTCCTGGGAAATGTTAATTTCAAGGCCTATGCAGGCCGCCTCAATCTTGAATTACCAAGGCTCTAGGCCCTTCTGTATTTTGCTACGTTTTGTTTTCCATACGCTGATGGTGTGGAAGTTTACGATCGGAAGATGTCGTTGGGCACCGTAGGGTGCAGCTACGGTTGCTTGCGATTGTTGTCTATATATACTCTGCTCTATCCTAGTCGCCCAAGCATTCACAGTAACATTTGTTGTGAATCCTAACTTGTACTGCGAAACTGGAGAATCACTTTCGCAGCGAGGATCGGAGCTAATTTTTATTTTTTATCAGTTGGGAGTTTGTGAGGCCTATGATAATTTGTGTTTGAAGTAGCTTTGAAAGACGACTTTGCGTTCCGCGAAGTACTGGATTCCAAAGCCCAACTTCAGGTGCCTGCTTTGAAGGGTCGCAAGGTCGTTTTTCTTTCCCGATTTTAAACAATGCGACTTAGTCATTTGAGTTATGATTCGCCAGATCGACCGGGGTGCGCAATAGATAGTTGCAGCAGGATGTTTCCTGGTGGTATTTAAACATTATTGTAACATATAATTTTTGATGGCACTTGTTGTATAGCCCCCACCCTGTGCCACCATCCCGCCACGGATACGTGTCTGTGAGCCCTAACCTGCTACTGCACCTCCCGCCTAACCTCAACCTGTGTCCCCATCCCGCAACGCTTATGAACCAGCGGTGTGTGTGTGTGTGTGTGTGTGTGTGTGTGTGTGTGTGTGTGTGTGTGTGTGTGTGTGTGTGTGTGTGTGTGTGTGTGTGTGTGTGTGCGCGTGTGTGTGTGTGCGTGTGTGTGTGTGTGTGTTTGTGTGTGTGTGACTGCGTGCCTCAGCCAGCAACCCCACCCTGCCCCGGTAATAAACTGGATGGCAAAAAACTCCCCCAAAACCGAACACCTGTGCACCCAGTCACCTATGCAAACGACAAAACTCTTCGCACCTCGGCCCACGGGTCCACTCACCTCTATAACTAACTAACGTAACCAGTATAACCAATGTGTACTCCCATTTATTCCCTCGTAACCTTTACCATATAATCCTCCTGATTCTATCTACCAGGCTCACGTACTCCCAGTTATCCTTTTACCTGCGTCATTATCTCACTGTCTATCCCGATGTATCCGCGCTTGTCTAATTCTTGTTGCCATCTGGTTTTTTTTTCTTTGTAATGTTTACCTGTTCAACTCTCATCTACTTTGTTTAGCTCAACCCTTATAATCTTGTTCAGCTGTTTAACATTTATCCACTACCTTTTATCAACTTAACTTTTTCCTTATTGTTGTTATTAGAATTTAGCTACTACTTAGCATCTAGTGTACTCCTTTTTTTCTCGTTTCCTTTTTTCTTATTATCTTTTCTTTTATTTTTTTATCCAACACCGCACTGTTCGTTCCTATTCCGGTCCTGTTTTGCGGCTCAGCTGCTTAACCTCTCTTGTTATTAATTTTCCTTTGATGTACTGTTTTTTTTTCTTTTTTTCCTTATATAATTTTTTTATTATTATTACTTTTTCTCCCCTCCCACCTCTCCCCCCGACAGCCCCAACCTTGTGATCCAGTACTGCATAACCTTCTAACCAATGTATACTGCATACCTAGCACAACCGCCAACCAGCGTGTAACCCCTTCTCCAGTAGTTAGTGTTCAGACCTAGCGACTGTTGCGGCGGCGGCACAGGCGTAGTTACCCCCTCGGCTACCATCTGGTCTTGCGCTCGCGCCACTCGAGGCCCTCACAAACCGTCTGCTCACCTTCACAGTAACCTAATCTCGTGACCCACTTACCGGGGTTCTGATCTTTTCCTGGCCCACCCTTGGGTTCGTGGTGACGTTCCCTGGGCGGGTTGCTGTGTTGCGCGCGTTTCCCCTGTCTGCAGGGAACGGGTGCGTGCTACAAAAAAGAGTCGCGGGCCGAATTATTATTCTCCCTCTCTTCCTCCATCCCTCCTTCTCTACTCTTTTTACTGTCCCCCCTCTCGCTTCCGTTCGGCTGGTTGAGGTGTTGGCGAAACGCCAGACAGTTACCGGCCTCTATCTCCCCTTCTCCCACCCCCAACAACCACTTCCTCCTTCTCCTTCTTGTTGTATAGCCGGTAATGTGGCAAGGGTTCCTCAATTTGGCGAACCACCACCACGCATAATGCCTTGCCACCACCTTCAGTGCTCTTGCTTGCATGTGCGGGCACAACTTAAAAGTTGCTATCCAATTGCAAGGCACACTTTCTCACTAATGGATTAATTTTCTTGATGAACTGTCGCTGGCATACGTGATTACTTTATCGCAGCGGCTTTTATTTTCGAGGAGGACGGCACCCAAGCATATATCAGTGCGCGTTTGTGCATTTTCTTTTTGGCATTTCAACATAATTGAGAGAGAACACACGGGCATTGCAGGTGTTTTTGCAGTTCAAGGAAGGATTTTTTGAGCGTCGTCTTAGCAGAAACGGGAGCTGTTGCTTTACAAGCGGCAGGGAGGCTCTACAATGCGTGCAAAATTTCCGATTTTTGGTTGGTAGTACGCTCAAAGTTTGAGGAATATTCTCAAACTCTCCTGTTCTTTATTGTGGGGATGTTTACTATGGCTTTACACAAGTTAGGCTGGACTTTCTTGATATTGAGATATAGTTGGAACATTACACAGCTGAAGCGGCATCACTTTGAACTCGTACAGTTTCTGCGCGGTTTGAACACATTCCTTTCTCAGTCTCCCCCATACACTCATCTTGATACTAGCCTCTTTTTATATACATCAAAGAGGTGCACTTTACGCTGGCAGATGAAATCGACGGTTTTGTCGATTCTTGGGAGAGAATATACATCGTTTTCCGTGATTGAGCTCAGCCATCGACATTGAAGGCAAACCCTCAATGTGCCGTCTATTTTCGTTCAAACCACAACTTTTCTGGACCAGGTACTTTATGAGGTTATGCGATGTCGTCCATGACAATGCCTGTAAATTGCTTCAATAGAAACGGCGGGAACATTACGGAAAAGTAAGCTTCCGTTTCCATCAGTGCAACCACCGTAACGCTATATGTTAACATCTGTACGTTGGACAACTTTGGCTTGGTGTTTTGGTTAGGTCATGGCATTGATTCCTACATGGCTCAAGGTAACAGTCGATATCTAGCTGTTCTCTTTGTCGTCGCCTACGCAGAAGGCCTTGGTCGCACCGGGCAAGCATGGCGCTGTGTGGCTGTCATTGGGTTGCGGGGAGACGTACGGGTTCCACCAAGGCTTCGAGCTGTGGACGTGTCGTGAATTTAGGTCTTTGGGGCGTCATTCCGTCGTTGGAGGGTTGTCGTATTTACACCATATTGCAACTCCAGCTCGAGAAGCTGCGGTTTTTGTTTCGCTAATCTGGTTTGGGAACCTTCGTTATGCGAAGTCACCATGGCCGCGGGGGTTTAGTTAGTCGTAGCGACAGGGCAACGGCGGACAGTTGATGCGCGCTGTTTTGTGGTTGGTGTGAGACACGTACGCCTGAATATAGTTTATTGGCTGCGCTATCTGCGCAGACTGTAAACGGAGAAACCAGCAGAAAAAGTTGTTGGTATGGACATCGATAGTACATGGCGCCTGCTTCTCGACAGTGTTACCCAGCGACAGAGATATCTAGTGTTCGCCACACGTTGGTCTTTTGCGGATTCTGCTGTGGCAGCAGAGGAATACCGGCCGACAGAAGAAGCGGTTATACGGGGCCTGCTGATGACGGGTTAGAGGTGGTCAGCGGTGACCGACAGCTATGGCGTAGGTCATAGCTTGGTGAAGTCATCACTTCCGACAAGTTCCATAGGGCAACGCCGTTCGAGATCATCGCGCTGCTCTTGGCTGTAATGAGCTCGTCCAGGACTGCGGCATTGGGACAACCTGTTTGCAGAATACAAGCTTGGAAGTGAAGACCTTACGGCTAACGCGTCTTCCACTGCATGCACTGTCCGCCTGGGACCATCAGCGCAAAGAGCGTGACCAAGAGATGGTGACATTGTTATTTCGACAAAATAACACTCAGAAAATGATGCATAATAAGATCTTCGGCATCCCCTTGTCCATAAACAACAACGCTGCTCGCCCCCAACCAGTGTTTCGAGAGTTTCTTAGCGGCGGCGTGGTCCAGTGGATAATATTGTCACGGCATAGCCTGTTGCACGCGCCGTGCCACAAAGAACAAAAGAATGAAAGGAGGCCTCGTGGAGCAACTCACCAGCCAAAAGGGCCCAACCAACACGCCCCGTGCTGAAGAATGAGGGATGCACGCAGTGGCGCGAGAGAGGCCTCGGTGGCAGTTGCACTAGGGCGTTATTTTTATTGAGGCCGAAGTTCGCTTTTTAAAAAATCTGTTTGTCCTTTAACTGCCAACATTATCTTCCGGAGTTTGTGCCTCGCTAGACTGGTGAAGGTGCGAGGTATCATCTAGCCCATGCTTGCGAGTCCTCCCGCTTTGTGTTCATCCAGCCCCAAGAAGCCGGAGCCTGTCTACACCCGGGTTCACTGGAGCAGCCGTCGACTGCTAGGCCTCACTCCTGAGTTCTCCACTCTTCCCTTGAAGAACGCGTCGGCTCGTCACGCTCGTCACGAAGCACCGATGGAACAAGCACAAGCTCCACAGATGACTTTCAACCCACAAATTACCTTCCAACATCCTGGAGAGCCTGAAATATTTTATGGTGACTCGCTCGAAGGCGTGGAGGACTGGCTCAATCAGTTTGAGCGTGTTTTTTCGTTCAATCAGTGGAACGAAGTCACTTGTGTTATTGTCATTGGATCACGATGCGAGAACCTGGCTTGAAAATCGAGATGGTTCTTTGCGAAGATGGTAAGAATTTTTTTTTGCCAGGACATAAGGGAAGCATTGTCTAGTACGGACCAGCTAGAGCACGCACCACGGCTGGAATCGCCCATTCAGAAACCGAATGAGAGCGTAATCATGTTCTCCGAGCGCATGGCGTGCCTGTTTCGGGAGGCGGACCCCGACATGTCTGAGCCCAAGAAGTTGCGCTACCTAATCTATGGCGTTAGGAGCAGCTATTCGCCAGCCTTGCACAAATCCCTCCGCGGACTGTACGCGAATTTATAAAGGACGCTACGGCCATCGAATGAGCACTCCAGGACCGATGTTGCCTGTACTATCGCTCAAGCAACGCATCGTTGGTGAATACTGCTGTTCTGTCTGCCGTCAACGAGAGCTCCGTGCGTGACACCGTCCGCTCGATTGTACGTGAAGAACTCCAGAAACATAATGTGCGTCCCAACCGCCCAGTTTGTGTTTCTGTTGCGGAGGTCGTACGTGAGGAATTTCGCAAGGCACTTGCACTACCCGAACATCACCCGGAAGAGCCACAAGTGAACTACGCGAATGTCTTGGCTCGCCCACAGTTCCACAGGTCAACGGCACCACGTCGACAGCCAGTTACTGGGCCAGGGCCTCAGCCCAAGCCGAGACCCAATCCTCAGGTACACAAGACGGACGTTTGGCCTACTGTTGACAACCGGCCGCTGTTTTATCACTGCGCTGAAGCAGATCACGTCTACCGTCACTGCCCGTACCAAAAAATTGGACTTCCTGGTTTCTTGCCATCAGCTCCCCGCTCTGCTTTGGTGAACGACCTCCACAAATTGAAGATTATCTTGCGACGAGATCAACTGCCAGGCTAAGGCCGTGTTCGCCGTCGGAAGGTCGTGCAAACAACCCACCCCACGTTCATCGAAGCCGTCAAGACGGGCCTAGGGGAAGGTCCACAAGTCATGGGAGACGGAAAAACTAAAAGCGGCAACCTCAGGAGGCATGGTTGCTAAGGATGACCACTACCAAGCCCCTCGAACAACCCGGACGAACGATCCGACAAGGTTTACGTTTGAGGAAAGTTGAGACGATGTGGTGACCTGTGGTCCGACGACGCTGACAACAGAAGAAAGCACCGATGACGTCGTCAGTGCTGACCTCCTTTTTGTCGACGGGCACACAGTGACTGCTTTGGTAGACACTGGAGCGGACTTTACTATAATTAGTCAACTTCTCGCGGCACGCTTACAACAAGTTAAAACCCCGAGGACCAGCCCTCCCCTCCGTTCGGCTGGTGGACATATAATGAAGCCCGTTGGAAAATGCACTGGCAATGTTCGCAGCGACGCTTCTGATTTTGTTACATCATTCATCATTCTCCCTTAGCGTTGCAAAGACCTCATATTAGCATGGACTTTCTGGGGGAACACAAAGCAGTCATAGACCTCTGCGAGCGTTCCGTCACCTTTTCGACTTTTGAACGCAAAGAGCACCGAAACTCGGCGTTGCACGTTATCAATGACGGGGTTACTTTGCCACCCCAATCATGTGCCCTTGTATCTGTCTAGCGCGACTTATCATGCCAAGAGGATGGAATAGCAGATCCGAAAAGCGATCTTTTTCTAAACCTTGGCGTTGACAGCATTGCTCGGGGTATAGTGCACCTAAATGATGATTGCACCGCGACTTTACTTACAAACTTTGGACGTGAGCGTCAGCAAACCCCTAAAGGTATCACCATGGCAAGCTTTTAGAACATCGCTGACGCAGCACATTGCCCTGTGTTGCACACAGAAACATCAGACACTGAGCGCACCCCTCACCCCCCCCAACTCTCGACATTGGTGCAGACTTGCAAGCCGAAAAACAGCAAGGGCTTCTGTAGTTATTGGTGGAATTTTATGATTGCTTTTATTCGATAACGAAGGTTCACCAGACAGCGCTAACAAAGCACCGCATCGTTACCGACGACAACCAAAGGCCTATTCATCAAAATGTTTTACCATGTCTCCCCAAATGGACGCGATGCCATACATCAACCGGTGCAAGAAATGCTCGATCACGATGTTATTGAGACATCTCAAAGCCCGTGATCGTCACCTGTCGTCCTAGTAAGGAAGAAAGATGGCACTCTATGCTTAAGCGTTGACTACCGAAAGCTGAATCAAGTCACAAAAAAGAAGGTGTATCCGCTTCCGCGCATTGACGACTCTCTGAAAAGACTGCGCAATGCGTGCTACTTTTCGTTGATGGATCTAAGAAGTGTTTATTGGCAGATAAAAGTCGATGAGTGGGATGGTGAAAAAACTGCTTTCGTGACAGAAACGGACTTTATGAGTTTAAAGCACTTCTCTTTGGATTGTGTTTTGCTCCGGCAACATTTCAGAGGATGATGGACACTGTTTTGCGTGGGTTGAAATGGTAAGCGTGTTTAGTCTACCTCGATGATGTTCTCGTGTCTTCCGAAACCTTTTACGAACACCTAAAACGACTGGCTTCTGTCGTTCGGGCCATCCGTTCCGCTCGACTCCCTCTGAACTCTTAGAAATGCCATTTTGGCTACTAGGAGCTCCGTTTTTTGGGCCATATAGTTAGCCGCCAAAAGGTCCGACCTGACCCCAAAAAAACTGCAGCCGTCGCTGACTTCCCTGTGCCTGCAGATAAGAAGTCCGTGCGCCGTTTCTTGGGCCTCTGTTGCTACTGCTGACTTGTTATACCGGTCTTTTCGCACACTGCAGCCTCACTGACCCAATCATCACGAAATGACTTGACTTTTGTCTGGGCGGAAGAACAGCAAGTGGCTTTTGGCGAGCTAAAGGAACGCCTACGAGCTCCACCTGGGCGTGCGCATTTTGATGAAAATGCCGACACGATGGTCCACACAGACGCAAACAACGTGGGACTCGGTGCGATTCTCGAACAATGGCAAGACGGTGCGGAAAGATTTATCGCTTTCGCGAGGAGGGCTCTTTCCCGCGCAGAATCCAACTACTCCTCCACCGAAAAAGAATGTCTTGCTTTTGTGTGGGCTGGAATAAAATCCCTCCCTTACCTTTATGGCCGGCCATTTTAGGTCGTAAGCAACCACCACTCGCTGCGTTGGTTGAAAAACCTCAGGAACCCATCGGGGCGTCTTGCATGCTGGAGCAGATGGCTCCAAGAGTTTGACGTGACTATTGTATAGAAATCCCGTCGCCTATATTCGGATGCTGACCGTCTTTCCCGGAACCAGTGCAAGCAGCGGACACTAACTACAGAGACGATGACTTGTTCGTCCGGGCCGTTGACATGACCCTATTGTCCGAGCAGCACTGGCAAGACCCAGAACTGCGCCACTTTATTGACTATCTGGAATGAAACACATCGCTCGTACCAAAGATTTTGCAAGAAGCTTGCCGTCCGTTTTGTTACGCAGTAGCATTCTCTACAAGAGGAACTTGCATCTTGCGGCAAGAAATACCTGCTGGTAATGCCCACAAATCTCCGCGCCGAAGTACTACTGGCCTGCTATGATGCGCCAACTGCTGGTCACCTTGCCTACGCACGAACACTGGCGAGAGTCAAACAAAAGTATTACTGGCCAAATCTTTCAGCGGCTGTTAAGCAGTACACACGGACGTGTCGGGACTGGCAGCGCCCAGAATTGCCTCCTTTCCTCCCGGCTTGCTAGAACCTCTTAAGATTCCAGCCGCACCATTCGAGCTGGTTGGCATCGATCTTTTGGCATCGTTTCCCACTTCGTAGTCGGGGCACCGATGGGCGATCGTAGCAACCCACTACCTCACCCACTAAGCCGAGACGAGAGCTCTACCCGGAGGAACAGCTATAGAGGTGGCCCACTTCTTTCTGGAGAATATAGTCCTTTGTCATGGTGCTCCTTCCATCGTCTCACACATAGAGGAAAGGCATATATGGCCCAACTTGTTCGAACACTTATGATGCTCAGCGGTACTTCTCACTGGAGAAGTACTGCTTACCATCCGCAAACAAATGAACTGACCAAGCGCATGAACAAAACAATCGCCGACATATTTTTCATGTACGTATACGTCGAGCGAACGACGTGGGACGCCATTTTGCCGTATGTAACGTTCGCGTACAATACGGCCCCACAGGAAACGACGCGAATGACTTCATTTCGAGTTCTCTACGGTTGTGACGGAGCCACAATGCTAGACGTGATGCTGCCCCACATTGAAAATGATGATGGCTGTTGTTCGCAAGAGGTCACGCAGTGCGCTGAAGAGGCAAGACAGCTACCCCGTGTCCGCATCAGGAATCGAGAGCTACGCGACGCAAGCCACTACAAACTGGGGCGCAGGCACACAGAATTCCAGCAAGGTGACGACGTTTGAGTATGGACACCACTCAGACACCGCGGGATGTCCGGAAATTTGTTGAGAAGATACTTCGGGCCTTACAAAGTGTTGAGACGACTAAGTGACGTTACGTACAACGTCATACCATCCAGCCATGTTTTCCCGGCACGTCGCCAGGCTCTACCAGAAACGGTTCATAAAGTGCGCATGAATCCCTACTGTACAAGGTAACATTCCGTAATAACGCTCAAAGTACCTGACACAAATACTCCCTTTTGCGCATCGTGCCACGGCATAGCCCGTTGCACGCGGCCGGGCACAAAGAAAAAAAGAATGAAAGGATGCCTCGTGGAGCAACTAACCAACCAACAGCGCCAAACCAACACGCCATGTGCTGAAGAATAAGAAGGGAGACACGCGACTGCGCGATAGAGGCCTCGGTGGCAGCGGCACTAGGGCGTTCTTTTTAGTCAGGCACAAGTTCACCTTTTAATGAATCTGTTTTTCCTTTTACCGTCAACATCATCTTCTTGAGTTTGTTCCTCGCTACAATATCGTTCGTGGTTTTGCAGACGAAAGCCATTCCGATTCTTTTTCTGCCAGGAAAACTAGTAATCTTCAGCTGGTACAAAGGCCAAGTTTCCGCTGCCCTATTTTGCTCTTGTAGCTATGGGGACATCACTCGTTAACCATGATAGCTGTCAGAAGAGGCAAATGAAACGCCCAGGGCCAACCACATGCCGCTCCAGTACTCAGGATACTCATACTGGTCATGCTTTTCCAACTACCTTAGAAGCCGGGAACGCTGCCGCCTTAGGAATAGTATGGTGAAATAGTATACGTCTGCTTTGTACCGAACAGCTCTTTGCTGATATTGTTCCCCGTCATCTCCTTCCTCGTAACAATGTCGTAGTGCACGCCATAGAGACCAATGTCTGGGGCAGATTCCTACGCGTTATATGGCCCGATGTTTATGATTTGTTGACTTAATCCGCAACAGACTCTTGACGACTCATCAGCTTTGAAGGATTGTAAATATTGCTGAAAAGAGGATACGTCATTACAACCTGGTCTCACATGGCGCCAGTGAAGGCGCGTTTGAATCCTTGGGTGACATCAAATGAAACATGTCGCTAAAACTGTAAACATGATTAAAAAATATCAATCAAACCTACGGATATCCATAGTTCGCAAAAAATCAGTAGAGTTGCTGCTAACAGAAATCGTCCAATAATTGTAAATTCCACCCCTTTCAAGGATAAGGACGATGTCTTATATGATGCATTTAAAATCAATGCTCAACTGATCAGTATACCTGCGATATTATTATTTTCGCTTCGAAGCTGGAGTCTGCTTCTACGTTACGCTACATGAACGTACTCACAAAAACAGTACTATGATGCTGGAGACAAGTACACAGCGTCAGCAAATTAGCGCGGGAAAAATTAAGGACTACCTTGTTTTCCGATATCTCTCCCAGAAGCACCCCCAGAAGTGCCTCCATAGGTGCAAATACCATAACATATTGCATACTTTTCCTAATGTTCCGTAAATCGGAAGTGCGATAAAATAGCCGCGGTTCCCAAATCATATAATCCTGATTTCGTCGATATTACTGAGGGGTCGCTTTCCCGACTTATCAAAGACACTTAAGTTGCCCCCGCAAGCCAGGTTTACTGTCCGCCGTCCTGACTGCTTGCAACACCGAGGGGGTGGTGCTCTATTTGAATAAAAAGTGTGCAATTTGTTTTTAACACACGAAGAAGGCCCCCTATAAATTTGCTTATCGTGTTGAGCCCTATCATACCTTATCATGACTGAAGCGTGCTACCGCGATTTGAAGCCAGAAGCAGATACTAGCAGCAAGTTTAAGTTTTCATTACACCTAATTTGCAAACAATATTTTTAGGCAAATCTAGTACTGTGCGCCAATTTTAACGACAATGAGTTTGGTGGAATAACAAATTTTTCGCATCTACCGCTAATTCGAGCCAGTGTCTAAACATCCTACAGGACCTGGTTACGTACAGTCGTCAGCAAAAGTTTGCGGGATGTGCCGCGCGTGGCCGAGCGGCGCAAAACTGCATTGCTGCGCCATCTGCAGCTAGCGAGCGCCGGATCGAGGTTCAAGAAACTAGCGGGCTAGGCGCGCTTTGCACATGCCTGTCCTTTATTTGTTACTGGGCATCTCTGATCACTCGCTTGCCCGTGACATGCTTTCGATATTCGCCGCAGCCGCGGTGGCGCCGCGTGACCATCACTGTCGTTCTGCTATCACTGGTGCTACAAAATACGCAGCCCGCAGCCGCCATTTGCGCGGCACGCAGCATTCAATAAATATTATCTTCCAAGTGATGTAATGGTCCACGACGAAATTTATTTTACAGGAGCTAATAAAGGGTTACCTGTTGGAAACTGCGTACCTCGATGTGGTGCTTAAAAAAAAGTCGCGTCGCCAAATGTAATCCTCCGGCAAAGCAAACTTTCTGGGGAAAGATCTAGCTCTCAATGTAATGTAGGTCTTATGTGAACATCATACTCGAATTGGCCGCGAGGACGACCGTTAGCATTACGCCGAATCACATTTACTTGCCATAATTAGTTTTTAGGTAAGCCGTAAACGATACGGCATTTAATACATAACATACTAAGGACGAGGTACAGTTACAGAAAACGGCTGTAACTCTTGTTTTGTTGGAACTACCGCAAAGAAAATTTTAATTAAGTTTTAATTAAAATTTTAATGAATTAATTTATTTAAGGAAATATTAATATATTGTAGATTGCAATACATGGTATCTACTTTATATTTACTCACCCGATTTAACAATGAGGGTACAACAAAAGACAACATCTGTGAGCCGTAATTTGTTCTAGGGCATGTTACAATCCATTTGTCAGGTTGTCGTGTACGGTAATGTAGATTTCGGTCGGTGAGGTTTTTAATTGAAGAAAACTGTTTTGCTGGTGGGAACAGGAAGCTTTTCTATAGGCGGTGAAGAAACGTATTTCGTATAAGGTTAGAATACTGAATTTATTTAGGGTATTCAAGGCCGGTTCCATGGATTGGTCTAATTGAATATTGAAAATTGCTCTCAGCGCTCTTTCTTGCAAAATAAATATTTTTTGTTTATTTTTCTGGGTTGTCAATCCCCAGAGAAGTCGACAATAATTAAGATGGGACAGAAAAAGATAGTGGTAGATTAGTATATATACTCCAGTTGGTATTGCGAATATCAGTTTTGGTAACGCGCCCACAACGAAACATAGCTTAATTATCACATGGTTTACGTGAATGTTCTAATACAGTGAAATAAAAAAATGTACTCCTAAAATTTTAAAGTTGCCCACGACCTCAACAGTCTGTGACCCATAGGAAAGGGTACAGTTTTCCGGTGGTTGCTTATTTTTCGCGAAAAAGAACACCTCCCTCGTTCTTCCCTGGCCGTTGTTGTGCGCTCCCTCCTGCAAGTCGCGGGTGTGTTTCTGTAGTACTGCTGCTGCTCCACTGCCATCGCTGCCTTCTCTTTGGTTTCCAGTTGCATAATGTTCGCTATTTGGCCCGTTGACGGAATTTTGTCTTTGTTTTGTCTAGGAGGTGGCGGAACGAATTCCAAGTCCTTGTGTTGTGCCTTTGGCCGTCTGCGGCGTGGCAAATTTTGTTCCATTTATGGTTGGTGAGAAGGCGATTGTGCTCCTCGATTTTGATATTGAGCTCAGTCACCTTTTTGCACAGTCTCCTGTTAAGTCCTTGGCTTTTTCACCGTTCTCGTATAGAGCGCTTGGCCTCCAAATGGTGGAATAGCCAGCTGTCGACTCGATGAATGCTGTCATCATTCGTTGTAATCTACCTAGTGACCGCCTTGACGTCGCTGGTGACTCTCTCCAACCAGACGCCTATGTCCGTGATTTCTTCGTCTGCTCGTTCGGCCCAATGCGTCCGGAATTTTCCACAGTCGACCCAGTTGTGCTTTCGCATTTGTGGCACTGGTCTCCTTAAACTGATCCTGGCCTCTACTATGGCATGATCGCTGCCTGGGTTCATGCCGGTGTTCCTCCACGTGACCTCTTCATCCGCAATGTTCTGAATGATGGTGAGATCGGTGGTTGTGTCCCGGGACACGGCAATTCCGGTTCTGGTTGGATTGAACGGTTCCGTGACCAGGATATATACGTTGTCAGCAGCGTCCTCCTCAAGGTGCTTGCCCTTCGCGTTGCCTTTGATATAACCCCAAGACTGGTCTGCCGCGTTGATATCGCCGCACAGAAGAAATTTGGTCCCTTTTGAATTTTGGCCCCTTTTTTATGGGCACCCTTGGTAGAGAGTGCCCGTAAGCGCTGTTTGCGTTTTCTCGGGTTGCTATAGATATTGAGGCATAGAAGCTGTTGTAGTTTTGGCTTTTTTTGCAATCACAACCTCATTGAATGCGTGGTCGGTGGCGTATACGTCTATTTTTAACGAGGTGTGTGTCTTCTTGGTTACGACGTACAGGCCTCTGCTACCCCCTTTTGTAGACCACACTACTGTGTATCCATGTAACGGAGGTATCTCCTATAACGTCTCCTGCAGTACAAGTATATCTGGTTCTTGTTCATTGTTCTCAATGTACTGTTCTAACACTATTGATTTCCTCCCGAGGCCGCGACACTTTCACCGCCACACAATCACCGCTTTACCTGGATCATTGTTGTTCCGTTGGTAATCCCTGTGACACCAGGTGTTGCAGCGCCGCCTCTACCTTGAAAAATCTTTCGCCGTACATTTTCTTGTTCTGTGAAAACCGTGATGAAGCCACCACCAACTCTTGCGTCCTGGCCTCGCTGCTGCTGACCTGTACCGCGCCGTCCGTGGCCGTTGGTCGTTGCTTCGTGGCTGGTTCTTTGTCTTCTTGCTGGTTGTTCATTTCTTCCATGTGCGGATGCGGTGGAGCAGTGTCAGGGGGATTTGGTAGCACGTTCTGGGAGCGTCGCCTGCTTTTCAGCACCGATAGTAGTTCTTTAAGCGCCTTGCGCAGGTCTTTGTTTGCGTTGCAAAACGCCGCCATGGCGTCATTTTGTTCTTATTGTTTCTTGGAGTGTTGTCTCCTGGTCGCCTTCTCACCACTCTTTGCGGCTCCTCCCTTGGCTCTGTCCGCGCAGCTCACGCGCTCGCGCGATGGTGATCGTCGTCGCCTCATGGCGTTGCGGCTCCTGTTGTTGCGCAGTATACTCTCCCTCGAAGGTTACCTACCCCTCGATTCCGCTCTTTCTTGAGACAATGTTCTTTTTATCTGGTTGCATGTCGGCTCCAGCGTCGCAAAATCAAGAGCAAGTGACAGCTGTTGCTTCTGCCATAATTCTTCGGCTGCAATATGCCGCTCCGATTGTCTCCGTCGCACCACGTACGGCATCTAGAACCTCGCCTTGCTCGCTAAGTTGCAGGTCACGTGATCGCCCCCTCACAGCTTGCTCCAGGGCGTGCACGGTTGACCCGTCCCTGTAATTGGCTTATCGCAGCCGCGCACCTCCATCCGTTGGAGTTGCGAAAGACGTTTCTTGCATGGCCTACGCGCCCGCATTGCTTGCATACACCGATTTTTTGCAGTACATCGAGCATTTTAGTAACACCGACTCGTACATCACGTAATTACACAATCTTCTGCCGTCGAAGACTAGCGTGCACAACCGTTGTTGTACCAATTGTTTCGCAGCGATCGCCAAAGGGTTGTTCTGGTTGACTATCTGGGCATGAATCTCCTCTGTAGTCTCGCTGAGCTTATTTCCCTAATGCGCCTTTTAGCAGTGTTGTGCAGGGCGGTGATGTACGGTCACGCTTCGTATTGCTGTCCTCTAATGCTAATCTCTCTGTCTTGGATGTACCGGATCGCCCCTTCGTACAGTGTCGTGCAAATCACAATGATGTTCTGTTGCGTGTTGACGCAGAGAATCTCCTCGGTTTTTACCTCGAAGTCGGATCTCGCTGCCGCTTGAACTGCCGCAGCAACTTTTAGTAGGCCTAACTTGGCCACACTAAATGCTCCTCTAGGTCTCTTTACAATCGCGTTGTCCCTCGGCAGCGCCGGCATTCTTACCGCTTTGTTCGCCGGTGACTTTGTTCGCCTTGATTTTATCGCTTCCTTTTTGGCCGTTATCGGTTTCCCTGATTTTCCCGCTGCCGCGTCCTCACATTGTTCCTGTTGCCTACGAGCGATATGACTTGTCGCAATCTCCTCCCATCCGGCCGTATTCATTTCCTCCGGTGAAATGTCGTTGCCCTCTACCTGTACAGTCATCTTACAAGAATTACCGGCAGATGGAAGTGGTAGATGGAAGGCTCAGCGGCCTCTCGCTGGCTGTTTATTTCAAAGGTCAATCATTCGATGAAGAAAACACTTGCTCGTCAAAAAAACAATGTCAGGCGATACCCGGTGTCTTCCTGGTCACATAGATAATCCCAAAGAAAACATTTGCATAAATCGGCGTAAATAATTCCCCATTACTGCGGAGCCGATGCGAAGAACGTCCGCTCACATACCCGCCATCGTCTTCACCCCAGTATGTTACAAAGCACGAGCTTCTCATGTCGGCCAGAAGCCCTGATAGTAGATACCGGCTGGACTGCGTTGAGACTCAAGCCACAAGCAGATATGTTACCTCGCGCAGCCTAACAAATACCCATGGGTGAATTAATCCACTTCGCGCGACGGCTAATGCTGCCTTGCTAGTGTAAGTTTTGTCGTTTAAAGCACTGTCCTTGTGAGTAATGTCGGGGTGTTCATGGTTGGTACTTGCTAAAATATTTGCTAGTGATATAACGCTTCTGGTGTGCATAATTTATAGCCTCCGGTATTTTTTAAGATACGGCCTGTGCTGCACATAACGAAAGTGCAGAGATTCGATGTAGACTGCACAGAGTGAGCGCCATTGACCTTACAAAGGAAGCTGTTGTACGAGAGTAGAATGCTTATATGCAAAATATTTTTGCATTTTGGACAAGGACGATTCAATAAAAAATCGGATTCTTACCGCCTACGTTCATTCATGCGGATGTCACACTCATCTTACTCAAGATGTTGAAATGCCGCAAGGTGCTTGTGTGTGCAGTATACGTCCTGTGGGACGGGAGCAGACTTGCACCACGCCGTCTGCGGATTTCTGCCCAGTTTTAAAATTCAACTGGTCCAAATACCATCACATTTAACGCCAATACCATAAGAGAGCCGTTAGTGGGGCCATATGAAAGAAAATAGAACCTTGTTAGGATTTATAGTACTAGCCTTTGGTAAGTCACCAAACGCCCTTTAAGTCAGAGAAATTTTAAAACCAGAGCAATGCAATAAATATCAATAATTTTCATATTTAGCGCACCATTGTTGTAATATGGATAGGAATGATGTTTGGCATGTCCTTGGGCTAGTTGATTCATCATATTTATACTCAAAATAGCACATACGGACGGGAGAAGGAAAAGAAAAGACAGGACGGGCGCCGACTCACAACTGTTTATTGAAGAATTAGGCATGCTAATATGCCCACACCAGCACATGCCCACACATGTCACCATCTTTAGCATATGATGTATCAGTTTAAACATTCATAATGAATTCCATAAAAAGATAGGTCTGCTTCACTCACACAACGTTTACCAGGCTATAGAATGAAGAAGGCCTCGAACAATTCCCTTGCCACCTGTCGTCGGCTTTTGTTCAGCACTTTAGTCTGAGTCAAAACTGGCTCGCATGGCTTTCTATCCCAAGCCACGCAATGGAGCGGAAGAAGGGATCCCGTTTTGTTACGCATATTCAGCTGGTGTTCTCTTAAACCATAGTTCAGACTGCGGCCCGTTTGACCAATGTACAGTCGTCGGCACGTGAACGGGATCATGTACACTACCCCAGTCTCGCCCTTCACGTATGGCGTCGCATGTCGTTTTTGGCAACCTGGTGCCTGTGCCATTCCTTTCCTTTCGAAATCTTCGAGCACAGGCTAGTAAAGCCACAGAAAAACGACCTACACTTTGTGCCTGTTAGCGAAATTTGTGAGGTTGTGTGACACTGGATGGATGTATAGAACAACCACCAGTTTCTTGCGCCTAGGCCGTCTGTCCTTTGGGGTGTGTTTCCTTTCAACTTCTGTAGCAAGGACTTGGCCACCACTGCCACTTTCACCAGCATTAAGGGAAACCAAGCTGCGAGCAATCGGGCAGCTTAGCATCGAAACCTTCCAGAAAATTGTGATGGCATGACTTTGTTAGTGCTCCTTGAAAGCAAAAAGAAACAACTTCTGCTTGTGAGAGGAGTTCTTGGCAACACCAGGTTAGCCGTTTTTTGCAGAAGCACCAGAGCACAATCAAATTGTTCTATCTCAATGCAAGGAAAAATTCTGACGAGGTGGTATTCTTTCAATAAAAGAGGGTATGCCCATTAAATAGTCGTTTTCAGTTTATGTCACTGATTTGTATTCTATTCCACACAAAGATCTGTTCGTGGTTGTTCGAGGTTGCATTGAAGAATGCAGTTGTTTTGTCTTTCATAATTCCTGTGCCTTAAAGGTTGATAATTTTTGACTTTGCTTGAATTTTATCTGCAATCTACGTTCGTTGCTTTTAAGAAAAAGTGCTTTTGCAACGCAAGGGTGTGTGCATTGGTTCATTCGTGGCACCAGTTCTTTCTGAGATCTTTTTACCCAGCATTGATCGGAATTTAGAGCGTGACCTGGACGACGGGCCAGCAGTTAAAGTTTTTAGATATTTTGATGATTCCTAATAGTTCTAGAAGTTTTACATGGTTTAACTTACTCTGACCAGATTAACCAGATTTTAAGCAAGTTCATGCTATTTGGAAAGGCCTGTCTTTCACCCATGAGTGGCCTAACAATGACAGCTTGCAGTTTTTAGACAATACTATCACGCGTGTATCACACCACGTGTGTTGGGTTTACAAACCGAAGGTGCGAAAAGGGTTATGGCCTTCCCTGTCTGCGCAGTCAAAGACAGTAAAAAGGGCAGTTGCTTCTTCTTGATTTCAAGGAGCACTAACATTACCATGCCATCACAACGTTCAGGAAGGTTTCGATCTACAGGTTGCCCCATTGCTAGCAACTGGGTTTCTCTTCATGGTTGTGACAGCGGTGGCCGAGTACTTGCTACAGAAATTGAAAGGAAACACACCATAAAGGACAGGCGGCCTTGGGCGCAAGAAACAACTGGTTGTTACGTACATCCATTGAGTGGCACACAACCTCGAAGATGTGGCTAACAGGCACAAAGTGCCGGGCGTTTTTTCTGCGCCTTGATATTTGGCTAGCCTGTGCCCAAAAATCCTGAATAGAATGAAATAGACTCCAAGTTGCCTAAAACTAGATGCGGCGCCATACGTAAAGTGCGGCGCAATTGGGGTAGTTGACACGATTCCGCTCACAAGCGGCCGGGTGTACAAGCGTCAAACGGGCCGTTTTCTAAACGATGTTTAGAGAACACCAGCTGAATATGCGTAACAAAACGGGATCTCACCTTCTGCACTATTGCGTGGCTTGTGAAAGCAAGCAATGTGACCCAGTGTTGACTCAGACGAAGGTGCTGAACAAAAGCCGAGAACAGGTGGCAAGGGAGTGAATCGAGGCCTTCTTCATTCGAAAGCATGTTAAGGAGTGTGTGAGTGAATCATCCATATCTTCGTATAGAAAGGAGTATGAATTTTTAAACTGAAACATCATGCAATAAAGATGGTGACATGTGTGCGCTAGTGTTGGTGTGGGTACATTATAATGCTCCATTTTTAAATAGACTAGTTGTGAGTCTGCGCCCGTCTTGTCTCTTCGTTTCCTTGTCCCAACCGTATGTGCAGCTTAATGATAAGGAGTGCTGTAGTTTAGGGATGCACTAAAACTCATTTATGAGTGTGGTAACCGCACCTTAGAATTCAAATGATAGGATCAATGGACGCCCCGCTGCAAAGGCGCAATCATGCTCCTTGGCGGTGGCTTAAGTCGTTGGGTGCCAAGCGTGCAAAGAAGGTCCTGTGATGCCATAGAGGAATCACCCAGAACTCGGTGGCGGGAGTCGCCACTGGTAGATATATATTTTGTTTGATATCAGGAATATGCATTTGAAATTTTGGATAACGCTCGTATCAATTTTATCTGGACAATGGAATATTTGAGTAAACCTTACATGCATTTTATACGTATAGCCTTTAGGAGCGCTTGCAAACTAGTTCGCTTTTGTTTAGATAAGGGGGGGTGGGCTTGAGAACACCCTTACCCCCCCCCCCCTCGAATAAAATCCTGATTACGCGCCTGCTGCCAGGCCCAGCCAACATCACATATACAGTGATACAGCCCCAACACTCCGGCACCCTTTTAACACTCCCCAGCTATATAACCACATGTGGCTTCTGGGGCACACCTTACAGTGTTGGAGGGAGGCCATAATTGTAGCTTTACGGAAATAAGCGAAGGACAGTTCCTCTCCGCCAGCCATCTCCCACCGCCCTTACAAGCTGCCTGTGCAAGCTTCTCGAGAGGATGGTCAAAAGAAGGCTTGTGTACATTGAAGCTCTACCAAGCAGTCTACAGGGTGGGGTGATTCACAGACGACCAAACTGCCGCAATTGAACCATGCATCAAGGGCGCCTTCGTGCATAAACAGTGTTGCCTTATGACGTTCTTTGACATCGCGAAAGCCTATGACACCACTTCCCGTATGAATACATCATCCTCAGTGGCCTGAAAGCACTCGTTGTTTCGGCAAACATGGTGAACATATTTTGTAGTCGTATGTCCTGGAGAACCTTTCATGTGAGAGTTGGTATCGCCCTCAACGAGCTTCATGTTCAAGAAACCGGCATGCCTCAATTCAGCGTTTTTAGCTGCACAGTATTTAGAGTCCAGATGAACTCCCTTAGTAAATACTGCCACCTACAATTTGTTATTTTAAGTACGTAGAGGATGTCCAAATATCTTTGAAATATTGTAATGTGTCAATCTGTTAACGTCAAGAACATCTTGGTTTCAACTAGCTTGCCTGCTGTACAGGCTGGAATGGCTATAGGCTCAATCCTGGAGAAAGTTCTTGCGTTCTGCAGAAAGCGCCTCTTCCAGCCAGACCCGGACTTTACTCTTAACCGCGTGCCGATTCCAGTGAACAAAGAGCGCACGTTTTTAGGTATTTTATTCCACGAAAAGCTCGCATTCGTTCCACATAATTAACAACCTGCATAAATGCATATGGATAAGAATAATGAATTTTCTTAAGGTCCTCTCAAACTAATCTTATGGGGCCGACAAACACGTCCTTCGGCGCCTCTATATCGACTTGGTAAGAGCTCGGCTTGACTACAGCAGTGTCGTGTATGGGTCGGCGAGCCCAATAGCACTGAGAATGCTGGGCCCAGCCCTGCATCTTGGGATTCACCTTTAAATTGGCGCATTCCACGCTATCCTGGTCAAGAGTGTGTGTAAATAGTGCGACATATTAGATGGCAGAATTGCACGGGGTTTTCCACAATTCAAATCACATCAGCAAATGTAAATTCCGAAGCCGAGCATATACAGAGATTCTCTAAGCGTTGTGCGGCTACAGTAATTTAAAGAACCCTCTATACCCTATACACATACGACGACAGTTTCGTAGCACATGACAATCATACTGGAGTCAACAAGCAGGTAAGAAAGTACATGTAATAAAACAACCCTTAGGGTGACACACAAGTGAACCCCACAACAGACGCACTGAAGTGTCTTTCGCTTGGCAACGTATACGCCACACACATGTACCGCACAAACACATGCTGACTGAATCTTCAAGGCCAGTGTATAACGGTGTGGGAAAGGCCTATCTGTAGTTCACATCCTAATCACGCACCAGGGTTTTGAAACAACACGACACAAAGGTTTCCCTGAACTGTACAGCAGGCTCATTCCACTGCACCCATCGTACTTTGGAGCCACGACCTAATGTTTTCTAGTGAACGGGTTCTTAAGGTATTAGCTTAGATGAAATTTCTGCAGATCTTTGTTATATCACCTGTAATCATCCTGCACCTATACACCAGTCGTATGGATTGTCTTTTGCTTCGTTTGACATTTACTCACAGGTTTAATGTTTACGCCTATATCACTAAATAACCCCTTCTTTTGCACGCTTTGTCCATGCTGACCTACCGCCCCTAAACATCGACCATCATAATCATCTTTACTGTATCTTGCTTGTTGGGACGACACTACAAAAAGACAAAAGTTCCGTGTGAGGGTTTATTATTGAAACACCTAATCTGAAGATCAGAACTGGGCGAGAACGTTTTTACACCTGCCATAAAAAACGTTAATGGCATGCGTGATAACGCGACATGTTTTGTTTTGCGAAAAGAGCATTACGACTTACAACGACCACCCCTGTTACAATACTATTAGAAACAAAAACATCAGACGAAGTCACAGACATTGCTTGCTTTATTGAGCTTTAATTAATTGTCTTTCGCATGAGAAAGTTTTGTAGCTACACTTCGAATTATTCCGCAAATCTACTTCCGGGCACTCATTGTTTCTCAGTTTAATGCACTCCAGAAATGTTTTCATGCAATCGTGGTGCTCCCCATTCTTTAGAGTCTTTCCACGTTCCTTCTTCACACGAATAGCGCATTTGCCATATTTTTTGCTGTCTGGAATAGACAAACAATAAATCTTAATGCCTGGCTTCACTTAGTGCTTGTGCATATAAAGCTTCAAACTATCACAAACTTTGGTACCACTAGTGAAAGGATACTGCACGACTAATGCACAGCTACTGCAACGCACAAAAATACTTCCCTGACACAAATTTATTTAAACGTGGTGAACGAAAGCAATGAATACTCTACTCATTAAAGCTGCCATAGCGAGAATAGTTTGCTTCAATTCCTTATTACGCAGGTCGACACAATTGGGCTTCCTACAGGTTGGTGCATCCGACTCAGCATAGGTTTCAGCCAATAACAGTTTATCGGACACATCATTCAGCGTGTGGCTGCTTCGTGGTTTTTGCATTGTGATAGGGCTAACGGCTGGCATATGATTGTTTTCGGGTCGACTCGCCCAAGGCATTTGATCTATATTTCACAATATAAGAACACTTTTTACCGTGCGATATTTGGCAACGACGCAGTCGTGCGTGTTGCATAAAGAAGTGTGCTCCAAGTGCGTGATACCCCTTGCTTATATGCTCAAATGGTAGTTGTTTTGCAAAATCCTAACTTATAAGGCCTACCACTGCAAATAGTTCTTTATTACGAAAACAAATGCGAAGAGAACCGGGTTTGTTTCAGTTTAGAAAATATTTTTCCTGTCTTGCAATATACCTAAGAAGTGGAGATATTTATAATTTTCTGCTCGAGTATGACATATTTAACCATTGAGGGGGCTCAGCCGCTTTGGCGTGCAACTGATGGATCACAAACGCGACTTGGATCCCATTCCCCGTAGCTGCTGTTCTGATAGGAGAAAAAGCAAATACGTCCGGGTGTGAGATTTTGGCGGGTTTATATACTGGCGGGTTTATATATTGTCTTTATGCTTTTCGTTCATCCACGACCATAGTTTATTGTCGTGCATGAGTGTAGTGGCGTCGTTGCGCATTGGGCTTCTTCGGTTGCAATGGGCCTATATGTCGACGGTCGGCGTCACTAATATCTGTAAGTCGCCGAGAAAAGTAATGGTATGCAAGAAACCTAAGCCGTTTCTTGCGCTGATGCAGGCAGGCGTCCGTTAAGAGTCGGTAGCGTTGCTGAGGCAATCTGATCGTTGGTGGTTGGCGACGCCTCAATTGATACTTGGGTAGTCGTGTCCGCCTGCGGTCCGTGGTCAGAGGTAACAGTTTAGTCCCATCGTTGTGGTCACACACATCATCGTTGTGGGTTGGAGTGCACTCAGCTCTTCAACTGTATTATCCATTGATGATGGTCATGGCGCCATTTTGTTGAAGAAATGAGGGCGGGGAAGACGCGACGTGGGTGATCTGTTTAATGGTTGATGGAAGTATGGAATAAGGGAGATAGATAAGGGCAGCTACTAATATCCAACTCTTCGACTTCTAATAATGTTAACATCTACAAACTACACCCTTGACAACAGACACACGGCACATACTTCTTCCACATTCGCTATCCGTGCTGCTATGACACTGCCCCAACGAAAGCTGAAGGGTGGCCAATACTGCTGCCAATATTTCTCACCCACGCTTATTTTGTGTTTTTACTCGTGCTGTAAGATGCTCCGTAACGTAATAGGAATAGACCGCACGCCGAGGCATTATTCATTTTTCAGTGGCGCTTCATGAAAGAATGAGCAGCAAGCTCTTCTGGTTTTTTAACATCGGAACTAATAATGCCACCGCACTTAAACTGTAGCGAAGAGCGGAAGACCCCAAGTACCTTTTTCGTGTTTTGTAGTAGAAGCGGAATCGCTTGCACAACGAACCCGGACTTGGAGTAAGGAAAAACTGCTAACTTCAAGCCCCCAAATCGATGGGCAGACCGAACAGCCGGTCCCAGCACAAACTTCTCAGCAGAAATCCAGGCACGTTCGGTGAAAACATGCTTTGCTTCATTTGGAATGGTAAAAAATTCAACTAAATTGGTACAGCGCTTACAAAAATCGCCGCAGCTTGCACTGTGCGCATGTTTGGAGAAGCAGAGAAACTAGGGGTGGACCTAGCATCTTCTCCCGATGTGATGCGCTGTCTGTGTGGGCGGCCGACCGAAACGGCCTTGTAAAATTCTGCTAAGCTTGAGATTGCCCCTCAATGCTTAGCCTAGCCTAGCAAGAACACAGCAAAAAATAGCAATACTTAGGAAAGCCCAGCGAAACCTACCGAAACTTAGTGAAACCTGAAGACGCTAGGTAGGCCCCTAGATCTGGCGTTTCTCCCGCCTGGCGCCACTACTTGCTTGATATCACTTGGTCTCGCTAAAACTTGGTAAAATAGGCGCGTCTGACACTGCAGGTTCAATGCTGCAGAAACAGCTGCTCTGGTGGTAGACCTAGCTTCTTTTACCGTGGGATCCTATAACAATGTGGGGGCCGACCGTAACAGCCTTGTAAATTTCCGCTAAACTTCGCCGCACAATTCCTTACCCTAGCCTAGCAAGAACATCTCAAAACACACTAAAACGTAGCAAAGCCTAGGAATTGCCAACAAATCAGAAAGAAGATAAGTCGACATCCATTTCCGCTGTTTCTCCAGCCTTCCTTGACTACTGCAAACTCTGGCAATTTTTTTCTGAGTCATGCTATGAAACCAAACGCGGTGGATATTTCTTTGAGTTTAATTCCTTATGGTGGACGAGGGCTATGAAAGATGTGGAACGGTATTGAACGCTTAAGTTCAGAGGTGGCAGCGGTGGATGCTGCTAAGCAGCGGACGATTTCTCTGTTAGCGCACACTCCATGAACTGCAGCCAGGTGCGTTTTTTTCGTGAACCTAAAGAAGTAAGAATTTCTGGAAACACTCTTTTTGGGTGCATCACCAAGCGTAGAGACGGTGTGAAGTTTACCCTAGGTGAATCGGCAAGGAGTAATCGCTACAAACCGAGAAACAAAAAAAAACAACGACCTATAAGCAAACGCGTTTAAGCTGCGGACAGCCGAGTTTGATGATCATGGCGATGATTAGCAGCCCTGCCTTTGTATCGACACGTCCGTTGTTAGCACGGACTTCGCCATTTCGTTCCACTTACTTGCATTACTCTTAGCTAACCTGATAAATCTGTCTGCCCCATCACCCCCTCCCACTGTTCCTAAAAACTCCTTTTGCTTCCTTCTCCACCCGCGAGACCGCCGCCAAGTGTTCGGAATTCACATTGGTGTTAAGACACCCATAACGTAGCCATCTCTTCCCTAGTTTACTTCCACGACTATTTAGGTCATCTGTTCGTCACCTCTATGACCCTGAGGTGGAGGCTACTTCTCTCCCCAAATCGCGATTGCCAGGCGAGAGAAGTAGCAGCTTCGCAATAACATCTCTCATAGCGTGTATATTTAAATTTGAGTTTGCGTGTACTCTCAGACCCACTTATAACCATTTTATGATATAACGATGCATCGGTTACAACTACCATGTATAGGTGCGCTTACGGCTTTCGCATGCTACCAGACATGCTGAACGTTTTTCAACGCGTCCTACTTATAAAAAGATCACTTCAGACATGGTCAGGGTAAAACTTCGCGCTCAACTTCACTCACGGCACAACGTCGCGCTCATTTTTGACGACACAATTTATGTTGCACTGAAAGCAGTACTCGTTCCTGAAAATACTCCAATATTGTGCAAGGTACTTCTACCTATTTCTTAACATTGCCTTAGATTTATCGTACAACAGAAGTGACCTTTTTCGCGTCGAAGACGTTTCTATTGTAGCTGAGCATTATAATTGCATTTGATCGTACCCCAGACCTTTTTATTTGGCACAAGCATTCGCGCATTCGTGCCATTCTCACAGAATATTGTAGCAATCGTAGTTGATACCATTACCGCAGGTGTAACGTATTTGTAGCAAATTTAAATAAAACCGTTGATTACTTGTACCCATGACAACAAAATCTCCATTTGCAAAATCCCGTTACGACGTGCACGGCCGACCTAATGGTTTTGGGATTAATATTGGATATTATTGTACGACTGCAAGGCTTAGTCTCAAAATCACGCGTACCGCAACCTCAAGAAAAATGAGAGCCTGAATGTATTTCGGGGTTATACTATACGCTTTACCAGATGCGTAAAATACCCCGCACGGGGCACCTTGAGTATTCACGGTGACGGTGAGCAGCGACACCGCGGACCCCGAGCTCCCAACATAAGCAGTGTCCAACCGTGGCGAGGTGTTTAAAGGTGAAGGGTGAAGCCGTAAACGGTGGCCGCCGGAGCCTTGGTCAAGCTCCGGCCGATGGGCTCCCTGCCTGTCTACAAGGCAGGGAGCTCCGGGACCACTTTGACTACCAGGGTAAGGTCAAAGAAGAAAGTGCCCCAGTCTCCCTGCTTTTATAGTATGCCGTGTGGAATTATCAAACCCCCCCCCCACACACAAAAAGTGATCAGTCCCTGAAAAGGAGCCGCACCGAAGTATCTTTCCCTTCATTGCCACCTTCAACATTTCCTCAACCAGGATAATTTTTCTCGAATTCTTGCGATGGAATCGCTCAATGCAACCCAACCTCTTGTATCGCAGTCAGTGTTCTTGATCGCAAAATATCTTGAAGCCATAATAGGAAAATCATATAAGTGCAAAAAACAAAGGTCTGGTGAAATACTAATCGAAGTAAATGACAAAGAGCAGTCCACGAAGCTTCAAGCTCAGACTAGACTGGCGGATCTAGACGTAAGGGTCACACCCCATCGGAGCCTCAACAGCTCGCAAGGTGTGATATCCGAGACGGATCTCTTGAACGATACGGATGCGGATCTCCTTGCCGGCTTCAAGGGTCAGGGCGTCACTGCCGTGAGACGCACCACTATCCGCCGAGACGACAAGGAGATTCCCACCAAGCACATTATCTCGACGTTTGACCGCGCAGTTCTTCTACAACACATAAATGCAGGTTTTATTCGTTGCTCCATCCGTCCCTACATCCCGAACCCGCGGCGCTGTTTTAAGTGCCAGCGGTTCGGGCACGGTACAAACTCTTGCCGTGGCCGAACGACGTGTGCAAAATGCGCGTCCCATGACCATCCCAATGACAACTGACCATCCGACACCCTCTCTTGTGTGAACTGCGGGGGGGCGCATGCAGCCTACTCCCGCAAGTGCGAAAAATTCCAAACTGAAAAAAAGATAATCAACATCAAGGTAACTGAGAACATCACCTTCCCAGAGGCGCGGAAGAGGTTCGCCTGATTCCCCCTGGGGAGGTACGCCGACACAGCTCACCGGGGGGCAGAGCGGCGCCTCGTTTCCACAGGGACCCAGTTCAGCGAGTCTGACCTGGTCCCCCCCCGCCCCCCTGTGTTGCCTCAGGCAGCCCAACCTGCCACCACGCCGCTTGCTGAAGCAGCAGCGGTTGTGGTGCCAACCTCTTCCGTTGGGACCGGTGCCGCTCCCGCCGCTTCCTCCCCGTCCTCCAGTGCGTTGGAGGGTGTCGAGGGGATCGACATCGGGGGCCCCGCATCGGCTCCCGCCGTCCCCGCACCACCCGTGTCACTTCTGGCGTCCCCGACGCCCGCGGCGGTGGCGGCTCAAATGAAGGGCTCCCGAAGGTGGACCAAGTCCGGGGCGCCCGGTTCGACGGGCACCCCCAGGACATCTGATGACGAAATGGACGTCGCCCCGTTCTTGCTTGCAACGCAGCGCAAGGAGCGGCCTCCGACGGCCAAGCCAGTAGAAAGGCCTAAATAGCCTAATCCAAGAGTAACGGCCCCGAAAGACGACATATGAACACACACGAACACACACACTCCAGTCATTCCTAAATTTAAATAATGGGAACACAAAACATCATCCAATGAAACTGCAGAGGCCTCCTTAAAAATCTTGACGATGTGTATGATATCCTGTATTCCAGTCAGCCAAGTATCATGTGTCTCCAGGAAACCCACCATAATTCTAAACAAACAAATTTCTTAATTAGGTACATGGTATTCAGAAAGGACAGGGTTGGCGGCACACACTCTTCAGGAGGTGTGGTAATTGTCGCCCGGAAATCCTTAGCCTGCCACCCTGTCACTATGAACACTGTCCTCGAGGCTGTAGCAATTCGAACAATAATATTTAATAGGTTGGTAACGGTATGCTCCATTTACATTCCTCCTGATCATGCACTTTCGAGCTCTGATTTCGAGGCGCTGGTCGACCAGCTGCCCGAACCGTACATTCTAACAGGCGACCTTAATGCATACAACTTCCTTTGGGGCTCCTCCACAACGGATGCCCGAGGCCGCCTGATAGAGAAGTTTCTTGCATCCTCCGGACCATCCCTTTTCAACAAAAAGAGCCTACATACCATAACTTAGGACACAATACATACTCGCATCTTGACTTGGCTATTGATTCCACAGTTCTCTTTCCATGTCTTGAGTGAGGTGTGGGCACAGACCCATAAGGTAGTGACCATTTCCCCACTTCCCGAACTTACATAGGTAAAGGCCCATGCAGTCCATCTTCCCATAACTGGTTTAATGAATCAAAAGCAAACTGGAGTACATTCACAGAAACATCTAAACTACACCACACAACCATAAAACACCTACACGTGGAGGAAGCAGCCCAACTCGTCACGGCACACATACTCGACGACGCCGAAAAGTCCATGCCCCAGGCCTCCAGTGCGTCTCGCAACCCAAGGAGGCCCTGGTGGAACGAGGACTGTAGGCGGACGTGAGAGGCCCAGAACAAGGTGTCCTTCGCCGGTACCCCACGCCAGATAATCTCATTTCCTTTAAACGGTCAAAGGCTCTTGGGAAGCGTGTGCGTCGTGAGGCGAAAAGGGAGAGTTGGCGCACCTTCCTCACTTCAATCAACTCATACACCGACACTCACAAAGTCTGGACACGACTACGTTATATTAAAGGACAACAGACACACAGCCTGCCCCTGGTCAGTACAACAGGGGACACACTAGAAGACCAGGCTAACACACTTGCACAACACTTCCAACACGTTTCCAGCTCTGCACACTACACAAACACTTTCCTGAAACATAAAACCGCGTGTGAAAAAAAGTCCCTACATGACATTAACAGGTCGAAATCTGGTTACAATTCTGAATTTACACTTTATGAGTTGAGGGTTGCCCTGAGCACATGTAAACCTCCAGCTCCAGGGGCAGATAAGATTACATACATCATGATACAACACCTACACCCAGAAACTTTTGAAACACTCCAACACCTATACAATAAAATATGGCTTTCGGGGCAGTCTCCACACTCTTGGAGGGAGGCCATAGTAGTGGCGTTCCTGAAGAAAGTGAAGGACCTTCCTCTCCCGCCAGTTATCGTCCCATCGCCCTGACAACCTGCCTGTGCTAGCTGCTCGAGAAGATGATAAATCGCAGGCTCGTGTACTTCCTTGAGTACAACGGTCTTCTCGAGAGCTGCCAGGCAGGCTTTAGGGTGGGGCGATCTACCAACGATCAACTTGTTGCGTTGGAATCCTTCATAAAAGATGCATTTGCTCATAAGCAGTTCTGCCTTACGGTGTTCTTTGATCTTGAAAAGGCTTACGACACAGCCTTGCGATATGGCATCCTTAGCGACCTGAAGTCCTTTGGTGTGTCAGGTAACATGTTAAATACCATTTCTAGCTACAAGTCCACGAGGACATTTCGTGTTAAGGTTGGGTCTTCCCTGTCCGGGATACATGTGCAGGAAAATGGTGTGCCGCAAGGTGGAGTTTTAAGCTGCCCATTGTTTATAGTTAAGATGAACTCCTTCCGAAAGGCATCGCCAGCAGCCATTTCCTGTTCCATATATGTAGACGATGTTCAAATATCTTTTAAATCCTGTAACCTGTGAATTGGCGAACGTCAAGTACAGCTCGGTGTTAAGAAGCTTGCTGGATGGGCGGACCTTAACCGTTTTAAACTAAAACCAGGCAAAAGTACTTGTGTTCTGTTCTCCCGCAAGAGCGGGCTTAGTGCGGACCCTGAGATTGCTCTTAGCCGTGCATCTATTCCTGTTAAAAGGGAGCACAAGTTTTAGGTGTCATATTTGATAACAAGCTCACGTTCATATCTCACGTCAAAGCACTTAAACATAAATGCCTAAAAACACTAAACATTCTCAAGCTGCTCTCCCACCAATCCTATGGTGCAGACAAGGAACAACTTCTCCGGGTCTTTACCGCCTTAGTCGGGTCCCGGTTAGACTACGGGAGCGTCGTGTATGGGTCTGCATCAAAAACCGCACTAAAAATGCTTGACCCAGTACTCCACTTGGGCATCCGCCTTGCGTCGGGTGCGTTCCGCACAAGCCCGGCAAAGAGTCTATCCGTTGAATGTAACAATTGGTGCTTTGAGGACCAACGAACGTACATGGACTTGCTCTACGCTTTCAAAATTTCATCGATGAATAACCATCCTTTTAAACCCGTTTTTAATTATGCATCCACATCACCAGTGTTTGTAAATCGCCCATCCGTTCCTTTGCCATTCTCTCTTAGAGTGAAACAGCAAGCTTTGGATTTCAACATCTCCTTTTCAGACATTTACACATCTTCTTTTACTGACGTTTTACCACCCTGGCCGCTTCAACCTGTGTTGTGACTTGTCTTTTATGAATATTGATAAAACCAGGGTACAACAAACTGCAATTTTGCAGCACTTCTCCCTGCAGTACAAGTATCAATGTGCAGAGTTTTATTGTGACGCATCAAAAACTGCCACCATAGTGTCTTGCGCTGCTCATGGACCAAACTTTGATATATGCAGAACCATGCGCACATACTCTACAATTTACTCAGCTGAAGCATATGGCATCTTACTCATTGCACAACACAGTCTTGAACACAAAATCTCGAAGTCCATCATATATACAGATTCCTTGAGCATTGTGCGTGCATTGGCATCGTACAAGCCATGCAAAAACAGAATTGTCCATATGGTTTTCAACACTATCATGTCTATATATGCCTAAAAACTTGTTCTGGTGTTATGCTGGGTTCCAGGCAATGCTGGAATTTTTGGCAATGAGGTTGCGGATCAGAAGGCCGCAGTTGCTGCACTCAGGAACACAGTAGATATAACCATACTACGACAGAGTGACCTTAAGCCACAAATTTGACAATACCTTCGTAGGAAATGGCAAGCACAGTGGAATGAAGAGACAGATAACAAACTACACGTAATAAAGCCACACTTGGGACGATACACAACTGACTCACACAACAGACACACGGAAGTCGCCTTGGATAGGCTGCGGATAGGGCACACCCATGCAACGCACTCGTATCTGCTGACGGGATCTTCTAGACCCCAGTGCGGCAGATGCGGAGAGGCCCTATCCGTAGTGCACATACTAATCACATGCAAGGCACTTCACACAACACGACACAAACACTTCAGAGAACTCTACAGACAACATATTCCCCTCCATCTATCGTTTTTTCTAGGTGACGATGCCATTGTTTCCGTGAAACGTGTGTTTGAGTATTTGTCAGAAGTCAAGTTTTTAAACCTCACTTCCTATCACGCATAATGAAACTGGCCCTATACACCCGCCATCACCATTATCTTTAATTGATTTTACTATGGTCGCTTGACACGTTTTTGTTATTAACCTACCGTTTTGTGCTAACCACTTCACTTCATTAAATCACCTTATCTCTGGCGCTCTTTGCCCTCGTTGGCCTTGCGCCATTAAACACTTACCATCATCATCATCAGATGCGTAAAATATTGCAAAAGAGACTAGCTCAGCATCCATTGCAATTGGTTTCTGTCTGACGAAATATAAAATTCAAAATTTGCCTGTTGATAGTGCGTGACGAATAGTCGACGCACCTAGTAGTAACAGAGCTCCGCGGCAAACTATTAACACTGCTTAGGGATATTGTGGTGCCCAATGCCTTTGCGAGAAAGGCGGCTGCGTTTTTAAATGCTGAGGCTTCTACGCGATGCAGGCAAGAAAGAAGAAAATATAGTTCTACGACGGCAGACTCGTTTCTGGGTATTATCTTTGTCATTAACTTTGTTATACACGTTCCCACCCACCGAAGTCAAGTGCACTTGGCGGAATGGCATGATGCCACAGTAATGTTTGGAGTACATGGTTGTGCATTGTCATTCACTGATTTCATCTAATGTTACCGGAGCCAAGCTACGGTAAAAGCAAACCTTAAAACGTGGGCGCATTTCCAGGAGATAACTGTGCATTACTGACCGCAGGATAAATACTGTAGGATTTTAGTGTTTTGCAAATCCATCCCTGTGTATATGCTTTCTTTAGCTTTTATGCTTGGTAACATAAGTTTTGTTATCCCCCTTCTTTTTAATGCTTTTTTTACATATTTTTGCTTGTGCTGCATTGACTCTTACTTGAGTTTGTGTATTTGTACGTGTACCGTGCCTCTGTTTGTTCTGTTTAAATCGCCGCCTATGTGTATTTTTAATTCATGAATTTTTCTCTCTCTCTGTGGAGCTTTCGACAGACTTTTCACATAAGCTGGCCACTCTGTCGTCGCCGGTGATCTATGGAGTTGATGGGTTGAATGTCTCTCTGCAGAGACTTTAGGGTGCCTTTTTCTAATCACTTATGATCGGGGGCTCTGAAGTAAAATTTATCTCTCCGGACAGCGTGGAAACTGTACCACTGTTCTCTCCGGACAGCGTGGAAACTGTACCACTGTTCAAACACACCTATACCACAACAATAATTAAATGTAACCTTGAAAATGTAAAACATACATGCAACTTCGTTTCTATCCGAAGTTATGACATAACCGCATGCTTGAAAGAACCAATAACTTTTATGGGTGTATATTGCAACTGTAATGCGCTGAGCAGACGTTCGGGGGGACTACACAAACCAAACATCATGTCCAGCGAAACCACCAGGGGCATCTTATTTCCTTAAAAACTTGAAACAATAAAACCAACAGTAGCACAGGTTTTGAACTTCGAACACTCGACCACAGAAGGAAACAAACGCTCAGCAACTTTTTTTAGGTTACAATACTGCGCTTTGTTTTTCACTGACTGTTGCAAGGGCTCCGCTCAGTAGAGGAGATCGGTGATGTAATTTGCTGTGTGGGTCCTCTTCTTCCTCAATTTGAGGCCCATGCTTGCCAACCCCGCCATCCACTGTTGCATGCAAGGGTATAAAAAATGATGCAAATCTCTCGCATGATGGCACTCTAATGGTTTGAGTACAAATTGTCCGGTGATAGGAAGTACGGAGCGGCAGCCTGATACCCAGTCGACTGGATAACATGTACGAGATTTGGCGTGCATGGGTGTTCTTGTCAACTCAACTTCGGGTGGTGGTTGTAAGGAGAACTCGTGAAGTCGCAACCAGATGACCCTAAATTGGTTGCAAACCGATAAATCCCCTCCGCCCAGTCTACATAGGCATCACTTCCAATTCTAAAATTTCATCGTTTTCATCTTGAAAACAGGAGTGGAATGAACACCAAATCACCCAACTTTCCATCCTGTTCATCGTCTTGATTTGCTACAGGGCCTCGGAAAGCTTGTCGTGATGTTCAGCGTTCGCCTCACAAAAACAAACCACCCATTCGAATTGTAAGAATTGGCTGCAGCACAAAATCAAAGGGTAAATCTTCTCTGCTAAAATGCCAGATGAGCCAATTGCCATGATTCACCACGGTTGTGGCTCGCAGTGAAACGGCGGCTGTTCGCGAAGCACCCCTCCTATTTTTATTCAGAATTGGTGCACGTTCACGCCCGTTTACCCAGATAATGCACAAACTTTAACAGGGAAGCGGCAGCGGATAATTGATTGTTCCGCAGGTGGCATAGTGACCGCTGTATGCGTAACTTCTGGCCCTCCCCTACACGTGGGGAACCTTGAGGAGCATTCGAGAGAGAAAGATTAAGAGGAGTACCTAGGTTTTGAACTTTTTAAAAAACGTTCGCTTCTGAGCCTGCCAGCTAGACCGTCCCCGGCTAGAGTTTCGTCGCGACCATCGAAAGTAGATGTGATTTAGGAGCCCTCAAACAAACGGTAGTATTCAGAGAGTTGTCAGAAGGTAATAGTAAAGCTGTGCGCCTTGTAACAAGGCATTTACTGTGGCAAGAATCGAGTACCGACTGCCGTCGTTCGATCGTTTATGTGCAGTGTGGTGCACAGTTTAAGGAAACCTGCGCGCGCGAGGCCGCGGCGTTTCGTGAAGCGCCAGCGCCGAGAAGTGGCGAGCACAGGAGGCAGCCGCTACGTGCGCAGAAACCACGGGAGGCGATATGAATAACCGGGTCGTCTGCTACTGCACCCCACCACACCACTCAGCATGCTTCGAGTGCGACCTTTCCCAGCCTTAGCAATCTGAGCCCAAGGCGGAGCACTGTAGCAGAACATAGGGATGCTTCTCTCGCCTCGTGCAGTCAGTTAGCATGTGCCGTCTCCAATTAACGCCACTGCTCGCTTCACATGACGCAGCGAACACGGGATTGCAGGTTTTTTTAAAAAGTTGGTCTAAACTGCGCACTTAAGTATAGGAAGATTATACGCAGTTTGAAGGGTTTAAGTGGCTGGTACGAACTTGTACCTAGAGCCTTTCTGCAGCGTAAAGTTTTGCTTCCTTACTCCAGCATCCCGGGTTCCTAATTTGTATCCCCGTCTACATCAGCAGCCTACTCAGGTGTACTGCAGGACGAAGACCTCGCCCATTGACCTAGAGCAGCTCCTGCACAGGGCTGTTGGATTCCACTGTTATCATTCGAAGTACCTTATTTCATCCCTCCATCGGATTAATGGTCTTGCCCTTCATCTAGACCCATCTCTTGGTATCTACATTGCTACCCTAATTGTCCAACGGTTTTCGGTTCGTCTCCCTACATGCCCAGCTCAAGACCATTTATTTTTGTCTATCTGCAACGCATGGGCGTCCCACAATCCCGATCAAGAGCTTGCCATTATGGTGTTTCGTGCACTCTGGCGTGTAAACTCCCTGACGAAGAAGGCATTTACACAGACGCGAGGTTGTCTGCTAGCCTCATAAGACTGCATTGGTGATGTACAGGTTTTCCTTGTGTAGACGATGCTCGCACTCGACAAACATCCGCTTCTTCTACAATGGACTCTGAGCCGCATGCCATCCTCGCAGCTATCGTTAACTTGACCTAGGAGACGTCTGCCTCATTATCACCCGCATTAGATTCCTGGCTGACTCACAAATGGCGCTACGTGAGCTCTGGAAACCATACTCCGATCACCCCCTGCGTCATTATATTCAACATCTGATTAGTCTCCTTGCTCGCAATGGTACCTCTGTACGTCTTTCGTGGATACGGGGGCACATGGCTGAGGGTGCCGGCAACCAGGCTGCCGATGACGCCGCGCAGGAGGGTCTTCAGATAACTCCTCAATTGGTTGACAGCTCTGATCCCCCGCCCTCCCTCAGACAACACCTGAATAACACTCCTCAGGCTAGGCACAACCGCCTTGCCGCTGCCCCTGCTGTAGGTTTCGTGCATAACTCCCCATAACTAACTCGTCCTGCAGAAGTTTTTATTAACACATTTCGTGCGAATGCTGCATTGACTCCCCACATCACACACAAATGGCATACCAAGACCAGCGATCCTCCACCCTACTGTCCATTTTGCAACACAGCTACAATAGCAAATGTGACACCTTTTTTGGTACTGCTCCGCTTACCAATCCTTCCGCCCCATCCTGTAGAATGCCCCATCCAATGAAAGCAAGATACCCCCCACCCCCGACACTCAGAAACACCGATGTCCTTGCTGCCATTGGCTGCCCTAATAGAAAGTTTTCCCACTCAAGCATTCGAAATACCCCTGCCATTCATAGCGTGAATTGTTTAGTCGCGATGGTATCTCAATGTCTTGCTCTGTTTCGGATAGGTAAAATATGGAGGTTTATCTGACTCGTGCGGTCTTTATATGTCTTCGAGAAATCTTATTTAGGTCTTGCCTATTCCACGGTCTTTTGTGGCTTCTAGCACGGCTGCATTGAGTACGGAATGTATAATTGCCATGCACAGGGGCTTAGTTTATTCTGGAAATTTTGCTACTACTTGATTGCCGACGTTATTGGGATGCGTTGGAAAGTACCCTTTCCTAAAGCGAAACTTCTGGATGGGTTTTTGGGAATCCAGGCTCTCACCTATGCAGATACCGATAGCTTTGGTACACAGATTGTAAACAACTGAAAGTACCCCAATGAGTCTGTAATTCTTGAGGTCCTTAGGATCTCTCTTCTGATAAATAAAAAAAATTTGGTGTTTTTCAACGATATGGGCACTTTTGTAGCCGTCAATCATTCCGAAGATAGTGCAGCAAGCTTTTTAGTGCCATATCTTGTCCTTCCTTTGAATATCAACGGTTATGCCGTCCACATCTGTAGCTTTTCCTCTTTTCATGCCTTTGAGAGCCTTCCCTACCTCCTGTTTATTTTACAGAGGGGAATCGCAAGTGGAGCTTGTAATTTTAGTAGTTACCAATCGTCTGACGTCGCTGGCATACACCTTAGTGTAGAACTGTTCTGCTACATTTATTACTCCGTCCGAGATGTGCGTAGTGTTACCCTTCTCGTCTCTGAGTGCGTACATCCGGTCTTTGTCGATTGCTAGCATTCTGTTACTTGCTTTCAAGCTTCCCCTTATTTGTAGCATTTCCTCGATCACTGCCGTATTATATGCACAAAAGCCGTTTGCTTTACTCCTTTTATTCAATTTCTACAGCTCTGCTTTTTTTGTCTGCTCTCCCATACTTTTCACTTCGAAGTTCTTATGTATGGCAAATACCTTTTTAGTTTTTTATTCTTTTTGAGTTTGTACACTAGATGTTGCTTCTTCTACAGCTGCTGGTGATTCACTGATTGCCGATGTTAAGTTGTTATTTAGCCGGTCTATACTGACCTCATTCTGCTTGTCCAGAAGCGCGAGTTTGTTTGAAGAGTTATTTTAAACTCGTTCGATAAACTCCTTCAAAAACAATATGTGTGAAACCAATTTAAAGAGTGAACTTAACAAATATTTGTTATTTTTGCGAATAATCATCATATATTATATTTTAAATTAGTTTTTATAGTATTCTAGTTTGAACAGGTTCTATTCAATATACATTTATTTTTCGAATATGGTTTGACAATTCGATCTACCGTGACTACACAAGAGGACGACAGCAGACGCTGACAGCCAGAGCCCCTAAGGTGCTTTACCTGTAAAAATTGTGGCTACATTAAAATAGGGGAAGTTTATTATCTGCGGTACGACATCAATCATAAATTGTACAACGCACGTCAGAGGGGGAATGTACCCGGCTCAGCATTAAAGGTATTTGCTTTAAGAATTTTGTAGCCAGTTCTTGTTCTTGTCAATGTCTATTCAGTGCAGGACACATTGACGAGTAGTACCAACACGGGAATGCGTCCACGTACAAAATAGTCGGATACTTTCTGTATATGCAGAAAAAGGTTAGGCTCAGTCACTTTTTGCGGGGCTTGTGGTTTTTCGAATCAATTATTTAATTTTGGGCAAATCTTAATAGCAAGCTTCTACAGCACTTAGGTTGTACTGACCTTGCCGTAATTAACACAACTATTTAGCATATAATAAAAAGGCTGACTCGAAAAAACAGGTTTGCCTGTCTTGCGCGTTCTTGTCTGGGAACACCACCTACTTAATGCATTAGGCGAGACGCCCATTTCGCTCTTCATATTCAATAAGACCACAGAAAAACGGCAAACATACGTAGTGCCTGCGTGCTCCAGAGCCCTCATCACGATCCAATAATTCAAAAAGAAGAATACATTAAACTAAAATTCTTGAAGTATTACTGAGGAAGAATATTATCCTATTTGTGTCAGTAAACACTAAATAAACGCACTTTATGTGTAATAACATCACCAGTACCTCTTAAAAAAACATATTTGTAGCAGGGTATTTTAGTTTTACAATATTTTATAAAATGTAATACTATAGTGTTTTTTCAAAGAAACTGGTTAAACTGCCTTTTAAATAATCAACATTATAATGAGGACACAGTAGGGAATGTGTAATAAGGACCAATTTACCGTGTATTTAGCGCGATAACATTTTGTTTTCGTCAAAATACCGCAAAATTCACGCCTAATATTTCAAACTTAACACAAACCATTACTAGTGTGTCAAAAGCAAAGTACAAACAATTCCACCCAGGCAATAACTAACATAAACGGCTTTCAAATACTTTTGGATCGAGTGTACAAAACAATACCAAATATTCAGAACGAGGTTTTTCCTTTGGGAATTGGTTGCCTCGCGACATGCTTTTTATGTTGCCTTGTGTTTTTCATGCCTATTTATGGTAGATTTTTACGCGGTATTATTTCTTGCCTAGAGATACTAAGATTATACTAGATAAGCAGAAGCGGGAAGTTATATTCTATTCCGACAATATAACAGAACAATAAGGCGTCCTCCTAAATTTATTGGCAAGGTGTGTGAATATATTTCAAATACAAGAACGTAAAATGAATTATTTCTTTCTGACCTGTATTGCTTCCACCTCGTGACAAAAAGAACACTCCGCATGTTTGCGACGAGGAGACGTAGAGCAAGTACTCAAGAGACTTCAGGTTCGGATCATCTTCTGCAAAAACATCATTTACTTTTCTCCTCGCATTGATGTTTTTTGAATGGTATTGTTGCAACAATAATGAACACCATACGCCATTGCCTTTGTGTATGCTAATCACCTTTATTTTGCTAGGCCATGTTCAGCCCATGACATTACACAACATCATTTTCTCAGCGATCAATCAGGTCAACAATAGAGAGCAGAATCATATAACGTGCCTCAAAACAAAAATAAAAACAGAAATTTATTCTGTTATTATTTTTGTTTCAACAGAGTACAATAGGTTTCGAATATATAATCATCATAACCACCAGACTACTTCGGTTCACTGCAGTACAAATGCCTGTCTAATTGACCTCCTACCTCTCCAGGTCAGCGCTGTTCCACTCCACTGTATACCTCGGAATCACTTTATTTCCTCCCTCTATCGTGTTAATGTCATTCTCCTTTTAGACAAATCTGCTGGTATGCACTTTATTACCCCAATTGTTCACCAGTTGTCGGATTGTCTCACTACATGGCCAGCCCAAGTCCGTTTCGTTCTATTTATTTGAACTGCGACGTCTTCTACCCTAGTTTGTTATATAATACAAGTAGCTCGTTTTGTTGTCCCTGAGTGTTATTGTGAACCTAATTTGTTTCAAAGCCCAATGACCCGACTTAAGTTTGCTTTCTAGTGGTTTTCGAGGGCGCCAAGTTTCAGCTCCGTATGTTATAACCAGAACTATGCAATGGTTGTAGGTTTTTTTGGAGCGACAGAAGTAGCTTACTTTGCACTATTTGTAAGTCTCGAGCCCTCCTCAACCCATACCTGATCTATGCATGATATCTCTCTCGTGGCTCGGGTCACCACTAACCATCTCTACTAGGTAATTATATTTGTTTACTTGTAGCTTTTTTTTCTAAGTTGAAGATGACGTTATCTGTCGGCTTGAACACTCAGATGGCTGATCAATTCCCCGGTTATCGTCAATTCAATATTTAATAAATCAATAATTCTAAGTACCCCGCCCAACATGCCATAAATAGTTTTGGAGAGAAGGTAACTCCGGGAATGACTCCATTTCAGATTATTTTTTAACGCTTTGCTTGTTGCGGGTTATCCTGCCAGTACATTCCATGTCTTCTACGCATCTTATGTAGGCTTTTTTTATTCCTTGTTTTAGTGCGTTTTAAACAGCTGCGGTGAGTACGGAGTCAAATGCTTTCCCGTAATCTATAATGTCATGTAAAGGCGTTTAGCCTGTCTGGAAGATTTCGATTGATGTTTCTATTGTTTGGTTGATGATGTGGATGTGATCTATGGCTGAGTACCCTTTCCTAAATTGCGCCTGCTGTCTTCGTTGTTTGGAATCCAGGATATTGCCTATGCAGCTACTTATAACTTTGGTAAACAGCTTGCACACAACTGAGAGTTAGCTGGTGGGTCTGTTATTCTGGAGGTCCTAAGTATCTCCCTTTTGATGAATACGAATATTGGAACGTCTTTCCACACTATGGGCACTTTCTTTGTCTTCAAGCACTCCGAAAATAGTACAGTAAACGTTTCCAGTACAATATATCCTCCCTACTTCAAATCACAGAGGTTGTGCTGTCGTCACATCCAGTGTTTTCTGCTTTCTACCCTTTGAGAACCTTTCCAACTTCCCGTTTAGTTACTAGTGGGACCTCGGTAGTTGAGAATCTGCACTCGTTAATTTCCTTGGTATAACTGCGCTAGCATGCAAACTGTTGTAGAATCGTTCTTCTACCTTCATTATCTCGTCCAAGGCGTACAGTCGCCCAAATCTTTAACTAGCATTCGGAGCTGCAAAGTTTTATGCGTAAGGGGCGTGTGACTCAAGCCAGTTTGCACATAGGTCGAGTTTCGAACAGGTCAGAAGAAAACTTGCAAACAGGCCCCTCGTCTGCGAGGCTGTTCCTTCCTAAGAGCGTCGTAAGACTAAAAAATGGTCGCTCCCGCACGCTAGTTATTTGGCCCAGTGTACGTGATGTTGCCTTGTACATAACTGAGTACAAACACCCTGTCTTTGCCGATGGCTAGCTTTCTGTTACTTTCTTTCAAGCTCCACTTATATGAAGTGTTTCATCGATCAATGCTGTGTTATATGCACGGATTACGTTTTTTTTTTACTTCTGGTAATGCGTCCCGAAAGCTCTAGTAGTTTATTACATTCTGCAGTACTTGGCCCTTTCACGTTCATACGTTGTTGGGCAATTGGTCCCCGTATTTTCTTAGTTTTCCCGTTTGTTCGCTACATGTTGCCTCTCCAGAAGGAGCTGCTAATTTACTGATAGCCGTTGTTAGGTTGTCATCTAGCCTGCTTATACTCAAATCGTTCTGCTCGTTGCGATGCGAGAATTTGGTTCGAATACTTATTTTAGACACCTGAGATGTAGCTTTCACTTTCTCTCTCGGGGTTTGTCACTTTTCGCGACTTTCCCTTTTTGTCTTGTGAGATTCAGCCTTAGCTTGCAACTAATCATCCTGTGATTGCTGCTCCGAATATTACTTAGCACCTCTACGTCTTGCACGATACATGGGTTACCACTTTAATTGAAGTCAAGTTCATTTTGGGTTGTGCCATTGCGGCGTTTTCATGTCCCATTTCTATTCTTTCGCTTGTAGAAGAAAGTGTTCTCCGGCCGCAATTTATTTCTCAGTGAAAATCGCACCACTATATCTCCTCGACTGTTAAGGTTGTCTAGTCTGATGTTTCCCAATGGCCTTTCTTACGTTTGCTTATAACCGACTTTTGCGTTAATGTCTCCCCTACAATCGTGAACTATGTTGTTGCCTTCTTCGGTGCTGATTCGACGTCCACGTAGCAACTATCTACGGCTACATCATCATAGCTGGTTTTTGGGGCGTAGGCCTCCGCTATCTTAAGCTGTATTGCTGGGTTAGTTTGACCACGAAAGCGGTGATTCTCTCCCTAATGCTTAAAAACTTATCCAGCTATCCTGCTATTTATCTGGGTATTAAAAATCCCAAGACGTATTCTTTCTTCCCTTGGAGTACACTGTGTCATAGAATATGCTCGCTAGTAAGGTCCATGAAGCTTTCTCCAGCACTTCTAACTTCACTTAACACTGAATGTCCGGGAGCTCCTCTAGCTTAACAACTAAGCTTCTTCACAAGAGGAGGTGCCGGCATTGAACGTTGCCGGTGCCAATTTCCACATGCGGCATAATTGGACCAAGACATTTTTAGTACCCTCTACTGTATCGCTGTTTTACCTTCCGCTATAGACAGGTGCCCTACAGATGCTGGGGACTGAGGGCCCGAGAATTCATTTGGTTAATCATAAGGGTTAAAGGCCAAGTTCTACAGAATAGTGGCGAGATCCTTCTATGATAAGGTGGTGCAGTTTATTTCCCTACGACTCTTCCTAGAATGGTTGAACCTTTATAGTGTATGTGGTTAGGTATCGGTGAGAATGGTTAGTTTCGTAGTATCGAGCACTCTCTACTTGCATGAATTGTGTTCAGAGAGCCAGACCGGAGAGAGCGAGAGAGCAAGAAACATTTCCCGCGAGTGGTATTCCCGCGTACGCCAGTAGTGATAATAAGGCAGTGTTGGTGGGTTTTGAAATTTATACGTGTGGCTCTGAAGGAATAACGTGACACGCTGCCTTACTCATAAGATTCACTGAAGTCTAGCAGCTGGAAAGGTAAACCATTCCCATGATCCGGTCTACAGCTAAGCGAAAATAGCTAGTTTCAAGCTCAGCTGACCACAAATGGCGCTCAAGTTGTGTTACGTAGCCTTCCTGGCCTTTGTAGTACTATTCGATCCCGACAAACAGCTTAGCGTTTTCTCCACCACCAACAACAGCATTTTCGAAATGATACGCAATCATTTGGCGACTTTGTGCTCTCTGAATTCCAGAAATATTGAGACCATGCGAACGCTGCAAAGGCTCTATTTCCTTATTTTCCCCATAAAAAGTGATTACATATCTGTATCGTCCTTGCTCGCGAGGTCACGGCAAGTGTTTGTATGTTTTTGGCACGCAGTGGTTGTCATGTGTTTCAAATTTGAACGATGCTGTTTGTCACCTGGCACGTCTTCCTATTACTAGCCACGTATGGGCACGGAATTCTGAGTTACCAGTGTACGCGTAGTTTTTCCCATTCGTATCTTGGTGTTGGATACTCCGGAAGGTCTTCTTTGGCTTTGCCAACAATTTTTCACCACTGCGTAGTGAACAATTTGCTTTTTTTTGTTTTTCAATAATAATCCTTCCGACTGGACCGGTTAGGCCCACCGTTACTGCAGGTTGTCTATATCGCGTTTCTATGAGTGTGTAATATACTGCCTTTCCTTGTTACTAAGTGCCCGTGCGGTGCGCGGTAGTATGTTTAACCTAATTAAGTGTTTAAAAGCACCGCCATGTAAATGGCTTGCCTCTTTTGTGGTTTGCACAGGGGAGAGAGAGAGAGAGAGAGAAAGTAAAGGAAAGGCGGGAATGTTAATTAGGCTACGGCCTAGTATGCTATCCTGCACGGGGGTAAGGGGAACAATGAGGAAAAAGAGGAAAATAGAAAAAGAAGGGGAAAGGTACCGACAGACATTGGAGTGGTGTGCCTAGCGGTAGGACACTATAAACAAAAAAGTTCATACAGTTCGGTTTTGTGGCGCAGTGGGAAGAGCACCATGTTTGCACAGGGGGATTCGCAAAAAAGGGCGAAGGAGGTGACTGTCTTGTTTACAATACCGCTTTTTGCTGTAACTTTAACAAAAATGCGCCTGTCGAGCTGATTTAACGTTGAACTATCCGAACGACCGCGCGATAACAAGGGTACGGCCTTGAGGGTCACCCTTCCGCGCAAGTTAGCCAGCTTTGTTTTTTTTTGCGTTGAGACTAGCTAGGCGTGACTCAAGGCATCCGCCACGGCTCTAAAAAACAAGAAAACGTTTGTATCTGTAAAATTGTTTTGCTACGAGGTTCAAATTTGGTACAAAGGTGCTAAAGAACTTTATTAAAGAGAATTGCGGATCGTATAAAACTTCCATGGTAGATTTCCTGACGAAGTATGAAAATTCGTGCAGCCCCGTCTAAACATGCTCGCCATGAAGGAGAGCTTCTCGATGTCATTTAAATAATAGAGGTAGCTTACTTTTCGTTATTTCGGATTGGTTGCCTAATGTGTTTGAACCCATACCAATTCTGCAGCAAATTTTTTTCTTGTGGTTGCGGTCAGCCCTAACCATCTGTCCGAGCTATTTATATTTTTTACGCCCTATAACATTTAGATTCCTAAGCTGAAGAGTATGGTTCCGACATGCTTACTCCTCAACGTTTTAGATTGATTACTGCGAAGCAGTATACGCTTAACCCCGCAGTCTGCATTTCTCTGAATCCCCTTTACTCGGCGCCGCTCCGGGGCTGCTCTTCGCAACCGCCATCAGCTCACATCCGAACTGCTATGCCCCTGGCCACCTCCGACGTCTCTTTCACAAGTTGCGCTATCGGGTGACAACAGCGGTAGCGCCGTTATTAGGTGATTGCGGAGGATGCATAGAAGCGGTTGTCGGCGTAAACATCACGCAAAGCGGACGAGGCGTGGCCAAGTAGGCATCAATTTAGGAGCCTGTTTGAAACGCCGGCTTAGGCCCGTAATTCTTCTTAAACTTCAAATTCTTTCCTAGAGGTTTTTTCTCACGAGTATTTCCTCCCCAAGTATGCGCCCATCACGGGGGGTTTATGCGTACCCGGGTTCCGGAGGGTGGGAGGCGAGAATAGGGGCCTGCATGCAAACCTGGGCTTCATGCCACTAGGACAACGCGTGGTGTGCTGGTACGAGATTCAAATGGGGAAGTGTCATGGTTGAATATATTCTGTAACCTATCATCTTTAATCAAGCGGTTTCGGTCTTGGTGGGTCTTACACAGGCAGTGCGATGCCTTAGATGGGGGAGCGAAACAGACTGTCGCATGTTTTTAAGACAGAATAAAGCTCGATACCTTCCAGCTTTAATTCGCTATTGGACGGGCACCTGTAGTTCACTTGGAGGAACCGCAGAAATTGAAGAAGCGTCGGCTGAAGCAGAAGCGGGAATAGGTACGAAGACAATAGTAAACCGCTGTCACCACCGCCGCAGCGTCCCCCAGTTACAGCTCGTCGAATAGCTGAGATTCCTTCCAAGATGAAGGGCAACTCGCCCGCTTGAAACAGTGACGTCGGGCAATATTACTTTTTAAGTTCAAGGGGCATTTAGAGCGACATTTGGGTGGTTTCTTTCACTTCTAAGCCCGTGCACTCAAGAGGGCTCTGCAGTTCCTCGCAAACTCAGATTCGCACTTTCTTGCTTTACAGATGACATCACATATCGTCCCCAAAAAGATGTGTCAGGTAGCGCCTATCTAGCAGTGTAAAAACAACCAGGACACCGACGCGCGCTTTACGCCACCGCACGAAAAAAAATATCGCTCTGATGACACATTCTTCGGTCGTGCGCGGACACGAGCGTTCTCCAATATGACCAAAGATCGTCGCCAAGAATGTGAGGTATCCGTAGGGAATCAAGACTGGCGTAACTTGGCCCACATGCTGTTTATTTCTTGCATTCTTGCATGCTGTCTCTTCTTATGGAGAACGCGAAGTCGACAACTTGGAAAGTGGGCGAAGGGGGTGCTTTTCTTGGTATGAATGGATACCTAGATTTATTCCCTGCAACCTTCGGATAAGGTTACGGCGTCTAATAAGGCGAAAAATTGCATTTCATCGTTCTTAAAGTTTTGGTGTCAGCCTACGGATGAAGGTAAAAACACAGATATAAGACAGCACGTATACACAATTCATTTCCGTGCCAGCATACACACGACAATTACATGGGTGCGACAGAAAAGCATTGCAGCGAGATACTGCCGCAGCAAGGGAGAACGTGGGAGCCTACTGGGCTACAAACATTCCTAAGCATTCATTGTGAATTCTGCGGTATACGTGACGTTTACGTGATAGCAGCTTGGTTCGCTGGGCTTGTTTCGTAGCAACGTAAATATGACTTCTCAAAGTAGAATTCACGGCAATTTATCCGTGTTAACTTCGTGCAGCAATGACTCGGAGTGTTACGGATCAAAAACAGCTCACCAACACCAGAGCAGAATCTGGAAAACACATCTCTTGCGGGGTCCAAATCACGCTGGGCGGCGTTGTGCTGGCGGTAACTACAGAATTGTCAGTGCTGCCAGGAATTAAGGGTGCGTAAAATTGTCACCCGCACCCCCCCACCACTTTTAACACGCAAACACCTTTGTACAATAAACAAATATTTTGCTAAAGATTTTCCATATTCGAGATAACGTCCATTATAACATTTCTCAAATAGGTAAACAGCTTCGTTGGAATTCAGTACCGCTTTATCGCTTTTCAAAAGTTTTTCACAGTGCGACATGCGATTTCAACTGAAAGTACACAATTATACGTAATAATGACCAGACAACATTTCGTCATACGAAATTACAATTAAAAAAAAAAGCAAAAACTATCCCCATCACATTATTATGCATCAGGTCGGGCAAAATCTCAGCTACGTACATAGTGGTTTGAGCGGAAATAAGTGTGGTGATTGCTGCAACGACTTGTGAGTCCCTGGACAATTGAAGTTGGCTAAATGCGCGGAGGCATGAGAAAGAAACCACGAAAAGAGGTGTAGCGGATATTATTCAGGCCATGGCGCTTCTTAGAACGCTATTTTATGCCGTCTCATTGGTCTGTCTAACGCTGGTGATTTCTCTGTTTGTTCGTTCATTTTGTTTTCTTCCGCGAAATGTGTTTGACATAACAAACTATTCTATAGCGACTGCTGGGAATCGTGCGCAGTATACCATTTTGAGGTGTTTTTTGTAGTTTGTTAATTTTTCCACGGAGATATAACAAATAACTGTGACTATAAATATTACGGAACGATGAAAACACACGTAACAAGGAAAATGCGATAGTCACAGCTGAGGTAAACGTTATCATAACGCTAAAGTCGCAAGTTGTACATTGAGCTGAGTGTGACTAACAAAACACGTTTCCGGTACGCTTAGATTACCGGTTGTTTTTTTTTTTTATTTTTTTTTCTAATACGTCCACACTTCGTAAATTCAATAGTGTACATACGTATGTATGTATGTATGTATGTATGTATGTACGTATGTGTGTAGGTTTATGTATGCTTGTATGTGTACGTATTTATGTATATATATATATGTATGTATGCATGATCGGCCTATCAAATCAGTGGCCCGTGGGAGTCCAACTGCTCCTATAGCGCTCTGTCCGAATAAATTATTTGCGCCTAAATTCTTTATTTCGTTCGTTCGTAGCGCTATCAATCTTCGCAACCACTAGACTTATTTCAGGGTAGTCATTTCGTTAACACGGTGGTACAACAGTTATCGGTTTTAGCAAAAACATGCCCTACCTCACGCCACTTTCAGGGGTATATCTCCCAACCCAACACAGATATCCAAGACACGTTCCCAATGCCCCAGCTCTTCTTTTATTGTTGTTATATCGATGACCACATGGGCCAACCAAAGATTATTTTGACGTAATACCTACCTGTGCTACACGTGTATACAGAAGGAAAGCCAGCACTCTAGCATTACAAAAAATGCATTGGGAATGTTGTTTAGTATAAAGATTGCAAAGCGCTATAAAACAAAATCGAACCAACTATTCCCCAATGGTTTCTGTATTGCTGGATTTCCTTCCTCGCGTCTGCGCTATCCTGAAAATGAGACGCGAGCATTCACACACACGCACGAATGTACAAACAAGCACACACACACATCCCTTCTTCCCTACTTTTTCCAAGTTCGTACGCATCATCAACAACGCGGGTGTTGTTTTGTGCTTAGCTTATTATCATCATCGTTTTTTCCCCGTAAAAAGCCCTTCAATATCTTGTAATGTTTCCCGTGCACCGTACCTGCCGACAATCTCACATTTTCTCTTTCAGAAAATATCTCTCCTCATTTAGGAATTGTCCTCCCCCTTATATGCGGAAGTGCTGTGTACTGTTTTGCTGTTCTTTTCTTATTTCTCTCAGGTTCTGTCACGTTGCAATGAACGTGCAGCACTCCTCATATACCCAGCCCCTCTCTGCGTCTTTTCTGACGCTCCGGGAAGCCTTGCTTGAGGTCACACGGCATCACAACCAGACGCCTTATACCATTCCTCCTCTTTTCCGCCCAACCCTCGACCCTCAAATAAGCTTGTCCAACCCCTCCTCTTTTGCCGGCGACGGCCACTTTTAAGGAAGTATATGGCTGTTTCTTTATGGCTAATTTTCTCCTTCCAAACAGATTCTTTATCTCGATCCTGCTTCCCCCTCCCTTTTTTAGACAAGTAATAAGATCTGTGAAGATGGCGGGGAAGAAAAAAGCTTTCACACACTTAAAAAAACAAATTTCAAAGCCGTCAAGAACGACAGGATCGTCGGGAAAATTTTGTGAAATTAGAAACCCCAAATTACTTAGGTAACACAAAATATTGAAGCTATCATTGAAACCGAAACTAATGTTTGAAAAGCACTAAAATTATTCAAAGGCACCGCTCTGACCAGGCTTAGTTTCTGCTCCATATTTCATGGCTAGGTGGTAAACGCATTTAGGTGGAGTACCGCTTAAAAATGCCGAGGCTTGCCATTCCGCTCATGTGCACGAATGTTGAGAATCAACAACTGGCTAACGAGAAATAAAGCGTGATTTTCATGACGCATTGATAGATACAAACGCGCGGAAAAGGTTTCGCTTAGTGACAACCAACCTAATATTCTGGAACAGAAGGTCCTCATGAGATAGCAGCGCTACCAACCGCGTTATGCCTGTACGGTTAATTGCCCTGTCAAATGTCAACGCAAACGTAAAGTCTACACTGGACCTCTTATCTCCCGTTCAAAAAATGTTTTTTGCCGTCTTTGATCACACCCGAGTTTCGTATAGAAGATTTTTCATGCAAGATTTAAGTAATTTTTAAAAATACGTTTTTAGAAATATTTTTTTGTGTCTAAAATGTTTTCCCTTAATACAAATTATTTTTCTTGTATAAAATATTCTAGTTAGTGCTTGATTGTAATCATGAAAGTGTAAAGCTTCATGAGTCTATCCGGTGTCGAATATGACATTTCCGAAATCGTAATTGCGTGCATACCTACAGCGCTCAGAGCCTCAGCTCTCCAGATGCACGCAAATGGCCTCGGGCTGCAGTGGAGGGCTGCAAAGTCACTCCCACATGCTCATGCCACTCGGAACTATACAGATTACACGAACACCTAGCTTTACGTTTCAGGCCAAAAAAAAGGCACGCGATGTCGTGTGCATCCTCCGCTGGAACCTCTTCGCCCGCCTAAGTGTGACATGTCAACGATTTCCGAGTGCGGCTACGAACTGCCGCCGTGTGCATGCGGGGGCCACGTGTAATGCGCAAATAACGCAACAGAAAATAGAATAGCATCTCCAATCATTGAATTATGGTGAGGGTGCCGAGTACTGCGACTTGACATGACATCCAGGTTGCGCCCCGAGTGACATCCGACTGGCGCCCCGACCGTCGTTCGATTGGAGCACTGAGTTACACATTGATAATTCCCTAAATAAAACTGCAACTCACGGCTCAAATCGAATTTCGCTTGATTTTCGCTTGATGGTGGTGTGCGCACGGAAAACGGGGACAGACATTAGGAGGTCTTAAGGTACTTTGCACCGTTACAGGCGAAGGAGTAAAGCGTTTCACTCTCGTGTAGTAACTCACTGTCGTAGCCCATTGGTCAGACGACTGTCATTAACTCTGTCTGGTCTACAAGACACAGACTCGAATCCTGCCGGGGCCTATGTGATTTTTGCGATTGTAAATGCTATGCGCACGGACGCGGACAGACATTGCGCGGTCCTAAATTACTCCGCATTAAAAGTAAAAGAAGCTGAGAAAGAAGCTAGCAAATTTCCGCCGTTTACTCCTTAACTAGATCTTTTTTTTTGAAAACCTACATGGATACTTGCTCATCGCACGTAATACTTGGAACAGAAACCTGCCTTTCTGACGTCATCACAGATAGTGAATTCAGATTTCCTCGGCAGTTTGTTGTTTTCCGCAAAAATAGAACTGTCTCCCGAGGTGGAGGTGTTATTATCCTAATCAAACAGGACTACCAGCCATCATTACTAACAACTGACTACCCTCTCGAACTAGTCTAGATTTCTGCCACCATTGGATCTATCAAATGTGTTATTTGGACATGTCACCACCCCCCGGATTGTCAGAAAGACTTCGTTGACCTCCTAAACGAATCACTAGAGGAAGTGTCTGCCAAGTTCTCATATCGTATTATAATTTTAGCGGGTGATTTTAACTACCCTGATATTTATCGGTCGAGCTTGCATCCTAAGAACCGTTACAATGCTAATATCTTTGTTTTATTCATTTCACTCAACTTCACAATGTCACTCAGCATGTGGAAGAATCCACCCTTAGTTTTTATGTTAAAAAACCACCGCGTCAACGCCTGCGTTCGTGATTTGGAAGATATTAGTGACCATACACTCTTTCATTGCTTGCTATTGCTGCCACGTCCAGATAAAACTATAAGAGAAAAACGCTTGCGGAACTACGCGTGCGCAGACGTCGGTAAAATGAACAGCATGCTCGCGGATTTTTTCCTTCACTTTCAGAGAAACTTCGAGAGGAGATCTATTAACCAAAGCTGGTGCTTCTTCCGGGACAAGCTAAAAGAATGAAAAATGCCTGCCTTCCCACACTGACCTCTAAAACATAAAGCAATGATCCTTGGTTTACACAGGATGTTATGCTCTGCTTAAATAAGAAAAAAAAGCATACAGGAAGGCTTCGCGAATCAATGCAGTTGCTGACTGGCTACAGTACAAACAGCTCGCTAAACTGGTACAGACGTTGGTTGTTGAAGGCCAAGGATAAATACTTTATCTCAACTTTCCCTACTCTACTAAAAATTGATCCAAAGAAGTTCTTGCGCACGGTAAACCCTAAGCGAACTAACTCAGTCCCTGCATTAAAAAGGGCTGATGGTAGCTTACTTTCTCTCCGTGGGTGCGCTGAGACTCTAAATACCCACTTTAGTGAAGATATACTGAAGAACTACCAATACATGAGTCAATAAACCTTGCTGAAATCGCAATGAATCTTCCAATTCCTGAAATAGCTATCACCGCAAATGATGTAGCCTGCGCTATCAATCGCCTTTCCCCTAGCACCAGTCCTGGCGCCGATGGTATCACCACGAAACTACTGAAACTCTCCATCAATAAATGATCTTTCTTCTAGCTGTGTTGAAAACCGTGGAGCGGGCGACGTAGAGAGAGGACCACTTTATTGTACCAGCGGCCAGAATCATTCCAAAAAGCCAATGATGATGGCACGCGCCACCTCAATCCCCGCATACCCTCAGTTCATGCCAGGTTCGTCGTCCTCTTCTGGTCCCCGTCGCTTTAAATATGTAACAGGCTCCGGGCCGGCCAGATATGAAGCAACAGGTTGCAGCTGGGTGAGGGATCTTGACATTAGACCGGAACGTCTTGAGTCTTGAAATTCCAAAATAAAACAATGCACTGCCACAGAAAGCGCCCAGTGCGCCCCTAGTGTTTTGGCCAGTGGACACCCGCTGGTCATGGAATGTGTCACACACAAGCACTGATCAGCAGCGCGAGAAGAGCTTCGCGGTGTCACAGCAGGAGTCCAAAGTCCGGCGGGGAAAAGCAAAGGAAGGCTGTGGCAAATTCGAAGAAGGGTGCGATGTCAACGAGCCACTCCGGTGGCGGGCCTTGGGCGAGCAGTCCCTTCAGAAGGCTTCCCCCCAGGCCACTCGGCGCCGTCATCCAGGCTTGACGTGGGGCCACAGGGCGCTGGCAAAACTGAAACGTTCGGGCAAGATCTCTGAGCGGGGATCCTCCCCGGGCACCTGCAGGTTGTGCATCACGCACTGGAACAAAAAAAAAAAAAAAAAAAAAAGTTCCTGCGATTTGTCTACAACAGGTACAAGCGACTCCCCGTACTCGCGACTCTACAATAGGTACCAGCGACTCCCCGGCCTGGCGCTCGGCCCTTGTGTGGGACTACAACGCTTGGGAAGTTCACCCGGCTTGCACGGGAAATCGCCCCTATGGAATGGGGCGGCTGCAAAATCGCAGGAACTTTTTTTTTTTTTTCCCCTTCATCTTCCGCCGCCCCTGCTCCTGGCTTGCCTTCTTGCTCGCTTCCAGCTGCTGCTGCAGCGACTCAATGTCAGCAGCACTGGTGGCCATCTCTCTCTTGCACTGGCTCAGCTTGGCCGACTGCGTGTGAAAGGCATCCCGGAGTCCCTCAAGCACAACGACGTCGTCATCCAGCATCACGCTGTACTGTTGGCCATGCTGGGAACGGCGGCACTCTTTCTCCTTGAGGGAGCTGCTCAGCTTGGAGTTTTCCTCCTGCAGCCGAGCGACGGCGCTGCCCCGTTCCTTCATCTTCTGCCGCCAGACGTCCTCGTACTGCTCCATCTCGTTTTTAAGCCTGTTCCTCGACGCGCCCTTCTCGAAAACGTCGTGTTCTTCGTCTGTAAATTGTGGTTCATCTTTCAATCCGAGGTGTTCAATTTCCCAAAATGGCTTATTAAGCTGATGTGAGATTTCTCCAGTAGACACGTGGAAGGTCTTAACCTCTTCCACTCTGCCGCTGTTGGTAACGCTCACGCTGTTCCCGTGTAAAGTCCATCCGACAGCAATGTTCACAGCAGTCAGCGATTCGTTCAGACGCTTGATATCTCCAGTGACGAACGTCCAGTAAAAATCTGCGCCAATAAGTATGTTAATGCCTGGGTCAGGCTGGATGTCGAAGGCGGCAACGTCAGCAAAGGAAAGCTGAACATCCTTCATGTGTTGGAAAGCATGCTGCTCCGTTAGAGGAGAGAGGTCCTTACATATTTCTGGTACTTCGAGTGCCTCGATCTCCAATGGTCGGTTGTCGTACTGACTGTACAGCGTGACTCTCACTTTTCGATATTGTTTTCTTTGAAATGAAGAATTTCCAAACCGCGAAATGTTCAACAGTTCGTGTCCGGTTGATTCAGCCTGTATCCGTCGTGCTAGAGATTGTGTAATAAAGCTGCGCTGGCTGCCTCCATCAAAAAGAATTCTTACAAAACGTTTCGTTGTTGTGCCCTTGGCCCAAACAAGCGCTGTCTGCAAAAGAACTGTTCGTTCTTTCTGGTCAGTCGCCGAGCTGGAAACGATGGTTACCTTATCTGGTGGTGCACGTTTCCAGTTGGGGTCGCACATCGATGATATGTGGCGTCCCCCGCAGTTTACACACTGCAATCTTCGCGCCGTTCTGCAGTCTTTGGCGCGATGAAACGGTTTCGCGCAGCGGAAGCAGCGACCCAGTTTTTGTAATTTGGCCCTTTTGTCACCAATCGTAATACGAGCTGTGCAGGCTTCCGTCGTATGAGCTGGGGTGCCGCAAAGAAGGCAGGTACCTGCGTTCTGATGAACCACCAGCATAGACGCCGAACCTTGAAAGGTGTCGCTGTTGAGTCTTCGCTGCGTTGACTTATACGGATGGTGCTTGTCACTTGAAATAATCATCTCTGCAGATTCACGGCTTCGTACTTCGATATTCAAGATGTTGAGCAGCGATGACAAATCATCTTGCCGGTCTCCTTGCCCTTGCGTGGATGCCTCCCTGAGCAAGTGCTGGTGGTACTTTAGTACAAGCTCTTTTGGCAGGGCGCGGAGTAATGCTGACTTCAGTAGGACACCGTGGGCATCAGTGTCAACTCCGAGGTTCTTTAAAGAGCGCAAATGAGCTTGCAAATCCTCATTCAATCTTTGGAGGCCTTCTAAATCATCGCAGGGCTCAACTCTTTTTATATTTAGTAGCTTGCTCATGAGGTCGTTTATTAGTAGCGCCGCCTGGCCGAATCGTTGCTTTAAGAGGTCGACTGCGGTTCCGTAGCATTCGTTTGTTGTTGGTAATCCGCTGATGACATTTTCGGCTTTTCCTTTCAGGTAGCTACGCAAGTATTTGAATTTATCTACGTCTGCAAGCGAATCATTGCTGTGAATGGTAGACTCAAATTGGTCCCAAAAGGCAGGCCACTCCGCAATGTCCCCTTGAAATTTGATCAGCTCTAGTTTAGGAAGTCTGACCTGAGCTCGACCATGTGCCATCGCACCAATCGCGTGAGGAGCACTTGGCGGTTGCGCCTGCGCTGCTTGCGCTGTAGATGAAAGAAGGCGTTCTGCACGAAGCTTGGTGAGGACAATTGACTCTTGATAGCGGGTTACTGAGGTCAACTCTTCTTCTAAATCACCATCCTCAACAAGCCGTGCAATTTCTTCATCTAACGCGGCGAGTGGTCCTTCTTTAGTCTTTAAAAGTCCAAGTTTGTCATTCAGCTCACCGGCAGATATGGGTGCCGCGTCCATCAAGGTGTTGAGGTCGTTGATCACCCTCGTTGTGGCTGCGCGAAGGTGCGCCCGTTTCTGTTTCAACCGATCCATGGCGTAGCTATGAACGGGTTCGCTGGTCTGGATCTCGAACCGCTGGTCTGCGCTGGCCCTGCTTCTCTTCAGTAGGCTCGCTGTTCGATGGGGTCTTCAACGGTAGGATTTCACATCCTGGTCACGGCACCAATTCTGTTGAAAACCGTGGAGCGGGCGACGTAGAGAGAGGACCACTTTATTGTACCAGCGGCCAGAATCATTCCAAAAAGCCAATGATGATGGCACGCGCCACCTCAATCCCCGCATACCCTCAGTTCATGCCAGGTTCGTCGTCCTCTTCTGGTCCCCGTCGCTTTAAATATGTAACAAGCTGTAATTTTTAAGCAATCACTAGACTAAGGATGTATTCCAGACGACTGGAGAATAGCAGAAGTAACTTCAATTTTCCAATCAGGTGAGATCTCTAGTTTTTGTTTTATAGACCAACTTTTATTACATCAGTTTGTTGTACGATATTACGATATCGATGCCGTTTTTATAAACACGTTTAAAGCTTTTGAGCACGTGCCCTATAAGTCATTACTGCTTAAAATTCGCAATCTCGAGTAGGACCTGAACACTCCTCGTTACATTCAGGCATTCCTAAATAACCGCACTCAGTCAGTCAAAATAATTAATTTCTTATCTAAAAGCGTGTGCGTTCAATCGGGGGTACCACAACGCTCTCTTTTGGGCCCCTTATTGTTCATAATATACATAAACCTTATAGCTAACAACATTGACTCCCACATACGCCTTTTCGCTGACGACTGTGTGGGTTAGAGAACAATAGTTGAGCCGGATGATGTAGTTACTTTACGATCTAATCTAACAAAGTTAAAAATTTGGTGTCGTACATGGCAAATTAAAATTAATACGGAAAAGAAAAAATCTTAAATTTTCTACAAGTAGTGATCAATCCCCAATTAGTTACATAATTATCATTCGGACGTTGAAGCAGCTTCCTCATTTAAATATTTAGGAGCGTTTCCTAATGCAAACCTGTCTTGGAACTCTCTCGCCGAATTTAACACTACCAAAGCGGTGAGAAAACTTGGCCTCTTAAAGCATCGATTACGGCAGGCTAACTCTGACACCACTCTTCACGCTTATCTTTCGCTAATTATACCTTCATTAGAGTATGCGTCAATAATATGGCACCCCCACCATCTTTATTTTACCAACTTACTAGAGTCCGTTCAAAATAAAGCTGAGAGGTTCATTTTATCATCATACTCCAGACATCAACGTGTATCTTCCTTGAAAAAATCCCTTGCCCTTCCACCCCTTGTCACTCGCAGAAAATTTTCTAGGCTCTCATACTTCCACCAAAGGCCGGACACTTCAGATAGTTTCGGTATCGCCAAATAAATTGTCGACATGACGCTGGTAGCCAGGCGAAAACTCAGCAACTTTGGCATATGTGGCTTTATCTTTTCAACATACGCAGCAATAAAGAAAAGTGATTTTATTATATGTAGAAATAAAACGTATTCTTGGCAGTTGCCTTTTATGGAACCCGATTTATTTATTTAATCGCTTACCCGCCGCGGTGGCTCAGTGGCTAAGGCGTTGCGCTGCTGAGCACGAGGTCGCGGGTTCGATTCCCGGCCGCGGCGGCTGCTTTTCTGATGGAGGCGAAAAGCAAAAACGCCCGTGTGTACGAGATTTCGGCGCACGTTAAAGATCCCCAGGTGGTCAAAATTAATCCGGAGCCCTCCACTACGGCGCGCCTCATCGCCTGCGTTGCGTCGGCGCGTTAAACCCTACAATCAATCAATCAATTATTTAATCGCTTCATCCGTTGCGCCGGCGAGGGGCGCTTTCACTCTTATCTCTCCTGCTGCCATCCTGTCCATCTGCTCCGGCCGCTTTCACAGCGTGCACGTGTTGACGTTTTGTAGCATACCTTGAAGGTGGAAATTTTGGGGTCCGCGAGTGCGAAATGCTTCAAAATGTCAAGGAAACTGAGAAAAGGACACAATGCATGCTTCGATGGTGTGTGGTGCGACAACTCGATAAGGAATAGCACAGCGAAATTTTTCCGCTTCCCAGCATACGGCAGATCAGTACAATTTTATTCAGTCTAAGGTATGAAGAACCAAGCGCTATGCTTATCAAAAAAGCTGCAGGGCGAACCGAAAAATCTTCTGCTGTTGCTTTACAGTTGCGGTCTTTTTGTTCGGTACAGCGCATTTGCCAGTAATGTTGTAAGCATGTTAAGCTAGTTGTCGACAGTTTCTCATGAGCCAATAGATGCCATCCGTCATGCAGACGGAAAGTTTGCTTCGGAATTGGTTTGGTGAGTGGTTGCTCTTCATTTTCTTTCCACCAGAGAAAAGCTTGAAAACATTGTTATCCTAATGTGCTTAAATGCTTCTTCGATGAACTAATTTGTCTTTAGAGGGTTCCAGCGATCAATTTCTTATAGTAATATTTCCACCTTTGAACGCTTATTAACGCGAAAGAAGCCCCCAAATTTATTTACGTGGCAGCTGACCGCTGGCATTCCGTGTTGTGAGAAGTTCGAGCTACCTGCGCGATGGCCGAGCGGCGTTTGCTTTTCGACCTGTGGTAGGACACACTTTTTTACCTTGTTTGCACTCGCAATATTAAGTGCGAATGCGCTTTATAAGCGACCCTGAAACACTCGTCCGCCGTCCGCGCTCCCCCTCTCCCCTAGCAACGGCGCGAAGGAGGAGAGAGAGCGTGCGTAGCAACGGTCTCGGCGTAGCAACGGTCTCCTGCTCGGCGTAGCTGCAGGCGGCGCGCCGCTCCCTGGATCACTCGTCCGCCGTCCGTGCTCCCCCTCTCCCCTAGCAACGGCGCGGAGGAGGAGAGAGAGCGTGCGTAGCAACGGTCTCGGCGTAGCAACGGTCTCCTGCTCGGCGTAGCTGCGGGCGGCGCGCCGCTGCGCTGGTTCGCTTCGTGTTCCATCCGCGTGAGGGCGCTCGCTCGTCGGCTCCGCATTCCGACGCTCGAGGGCGCTCGCGCGACGGCGCGCCGCTAACGTCCGGTTCCGTAAAGCAGTCGAGTTTCCGTAGCGCTTCGTCGTTCTAGATGGATCCTTCGCGGGCTTCGCAGTCAACTCCGCAAGCAACGGAACCTCAAACAACGAGTGTTCGGGCAAACTCGGGCATTCGCACTTTGCCATCTTCTCTGTCACTTGGGAAATGCTTGTCTTTTTGTTTTGTTGGACGTGTTGATTATTGATATTCATGGAGGAATATCTTCCATTTACTAGGTGTGACTTATGGGGAAGGTACTCAGAAAATTTGTTAGCTATGAAAGGTTTTACAGCGAGCAAGTTCACGAGAGTAAGGATATGGAGCAGTTGTTAATGGTGGCGAAATAAGCTGGTCATCTCACTTCATAATTATTTTATTATTCACAAACGCGTGTTTTTATGAAACATCGTTTCTTTAGAATTATATTGTGTACAGCAAATGAACGTGATGACCTCTGCAGCAATTTTCTGTATACGATGAATTGTACGAAGATGTCTCTTATATTTGCGTAACCGACACACAAATCAGACATTTCTACTTACTATACCAGATACACAGCTCTGTGCTACTGTGGCATGTACTGAAGTTCACTTGCGATACGTTGCTAATAAAATCAGTCAATAAACGGGATTTCCCGCCTACTGCTTTTTCTGCCCCAGACAAAATTGTCACGCTTCAAGGCGTGCTGGGTCGCACGCCCTGGCTAAGCAAAACATCCAAACAAATGTTTTGCGCGCGTGCTGAGAGTTCAAGCAAATTAGCAACTGAATGCTTTCGAAAACAAGATGTGCAGCAGCAACACAATCTGAAAAGCAAAATGCAAGCGGTCTTTGTTTACGCTTGTGGCACACAAAGACAGTCGCGCTCGTTCAGCCCATAGCAGACGATACGCCGCACGTTGTTTACTCCTCGCGCATCAACGAAAGCGTTGGCATAGCAGCATCATTGATTGTTTTGTTGTTTTTGGTTTGACAGTTGGGCCTACCAAGCACCCGGGGATAAATTGGCGCTAGTGGCGCAATTATCGATTACCTGGGGGGTATACCAGCTGACCTAACCGTGTTTCCACTCTCTGTATCACAGCGCCCGCCCGTTTGCACGCACTCACATTCGTCCACCCCCCACGTTTCATCTCTCCTTGATCATGCGGATATAGTTACCCCTATATTCGCCACAACAACTGCTCATCGAAATTCCCCGCTTCTACTCAGCATCCCCGAATGGAATTCATTGCCATCCCACATAGCCATCTTGACGCAGACGTCATCGTTTGAATCTGTACTCTTCGCGTTCCTCGAAAATAAATATTTATGGTGTTGTTTTTGAGGTTTCATATGTGCCTTTCCGGTGGTCGTAGCTTCTTGTGACTAAAATGTTTTTTTTTTCTCCGTCTTTGTGTTGTAGTTCCTATGGTCCATGTGGATGACTTTTAAAGCGAAAGCTTTTTACCTCTACCCCCCGAGGTTTCTGTCACGACCGTTGGTGTCAAAAGAAAACTCCCGCCAACAAATAAAAGAAGTTGCTTGCACCGCCCGGAGTCAGACCTGGAACGACTAGAAAAACGAAACGAGAGCCCGTTGTCTTAACGATTGAGCTACAAACTCTTTTTTTATTATTACCTTTTTTGTTCCAAAGGAACGTGCGTCAACGTCGGATTAAAAACCACTGCCCATGCTTTGGTTTGCTGAAAGATTTAAAATAAACATCAAAGGTTGACAGCTCCTCCAATACAGATAACCATTCCAGTTCAGGTTCCAGCAAACGATACACTTCAAGTAGGCTGGTTACACTCTGCGTGAAATACTTGCTCACCGTTATAGCATTGACATCACAGTGGCACAGGGCCATACGGGAGCGCTAAATCGCGCGCAACCCTAGGATCATTATTATGTCGTACGGCACTTCATCCTTTTCCACTGCCAAGAAACGTATCCCACGCGGCGGTTCAGAAAGATCTTTCTTTATCGTTCTCTGTAGAACATCTCAGAAAAAGGTTGCGTCCAGAACTTTATAAAAACGTGTTCAATGCTTCGGTGTTTTTTGCACAAAGTGCACGTTGAGGACCAGCCAAGAAAAAGCCTTTTTTCCTCCATTCATGTGCCAACGGAACGTGGGCCGGTGTGCAGCCTAAAGAAAAATGTTTTTACGGAGGAGTGGACTACCATTTTTTTCACCCGCGATAAAACATCTTGGCCACCGCCTTCACCATACAATGAACGATACAGAGGTACTGGAAAGAGCATTTCGTTCAAGTCTTTCGGTAATGTTTTGCTCGATAGAATAGCCAAATACTCCATGGTAAATCTAACGAACACAAATTTAAAACATTGCACCACTTCTTTCCAGAAACCCTTAACGACATATGTTTCGTTGCTTGTTGACACCATAAAGTCTCGAATTCAATTTGATACTGTAGTTTCTACGTAGGTCCACGGGAATTGATGTTTTACGTCCCGAAATAGCAAAAAACGGCTCACAATCTGCCTTACACAAACATGGGCGAATCCAACACCGCCTTGCCTTACAGGCCGAAAAAGATTACTACGGCTCATGCGTTCCAACGTAGAACCCCAAATAAACACAGCAAAAACAGGATGTATCTTTGGCACTTGTGTTCGAGAACAGTGTATCGCTTGCAGCACATACCACAGTTTCGCGAGAAGAAAAAGATTACACACTGTGGCGCGCGCAAATGCAGATAGCGCGCGCCCGCCCCAGTTTGCCACTTTCCCGCGCATGTTTTCTGTTTCCGCTTCCCAGTACTCGTTGCTACTCGCATAGCTGTCCAATGGTACTCCTACATACCGCGACGGCATTACCATAAAACTGACATTTGCAAAAACCCGCCACGTCGACTCCCACCCACCATGCGAAAAACCTTCCCGTTTTGTCCAGTTCACTGCACTGGCTGTTACCCTACAAAACTGTGTAGTTACATTGATCGCTTCTGTTATTCGCATATCTTCACAAAAAAGCGCCACATCATCTGCGTACGTTAACAACTTCACTTCGCTTGAGTGATGATGAAACCCAGTTATTTCAGCATCGTTGATAACTTTCAAACAGTAAGGATCCAAGAAAATACAAAAAAGTAGGGGTGGAGCCCGACACCCGTATCGGACAGAAGACAACACTGGGATACTTTCTGTCCCCTCCTTATTAATTACCAACTGCGTGAAGCATTCACGATAGGCCATGCGTACTCCTTCTATGGCCACACTACCAACATTTATATGTTCGAAAATACAAAACAATAAAACAATATATCATGGCACACTCTGTCGCCCGCTTTCTCATAGTCGATTTGGAGCATAGCAACTTTGCGACCATACAGATTGCAACTTTCCAGTTCTGTGCGGTCTACATGAATGTTTGTAGTTATGCTCCTACCCCTGATTCCGCACGTCTGGTGCGGTCTGCCAACGCTCGTAATAACTCCTTGTAATCTTAGTGCTATAGCTTTTAGGAGTATCTTGTAGTCAATGTTAGCTAGCGTTATTGGACGATAGCCAGTGACCGACCTGACCGACTGCCTTTTACAGCAATGGTCAGCTTTAGGTATTACCACAGTCTGCGTACGTGAGAACGATGGAGGCTAAACAACCGCGTCGTACGCCTCGGCAAATACATGAAAAAGGAAAGCTGCTACAATGTCAGTGAAATGGTTATAAAAGTCGGCACTCAGTCCATCAGGGCCTGGCGTTTTACAGTTTTTAAATCTGAAATTGCCTTCTGCATTTCTCTCAATGACACGGGTTCTTCCAGTTCTTATCTAACATCATCCTCTAAACGCGGCATTAGTGAAAGAAAATCCTCTTTAAAGTCCTGAATTCTCGGTGACGCGGGGCTGAAAGCTCGGTATAATGCTCAACGAACGCCCGCTTTATAACCTCAGGCTCATGGGTCAGCTCGCCTTGCCACACAATTCCTTCTATTGCCTTACCTTTTGCGTATTTTTTTTGTCACTTTCGTCATTTTTTTCATCAGTCGGCGTTTCCCCAGCCAGAAACCTTTCTCCGCAGGCCCTCACCGTTGCTCCTTGAAATCGCTCTTTAGTTATCGCTTCGAGCTTATTTTATATCTATGTTATTTCTTCAATAAACACAACCGGCCTTTCACATTCAAAGATATGTAGTTGCCTCAGATTATTTCGAAGCCTTGTTTCTTCTTCTCTTTCTAAACGAATCAAAACTGTCCCTTTCTCTATCGCACACATTTTGCTTTCTTGCTTAAACGACTCCCATCTGCTCCCCCAGCTTTCTTTTTCCATCTGTGTGTTTCTGTCAAGATTTCTTTCACCGCCTTGTTAAACTTTTCATCTTTTAAAATTTTCGCATTGAACTTCCATAAATTCCAGTCAGGCTTGTTATAAACCTTCTCTCCTCCCTCCCAATAAAAAAGATACCATACAATGGTCACTGGAAGCAACATAATCAACCGCGTAATTTTTACACGTAGGCGCTAATCCATGAGAAACAAATTCTGTCCAGCCGGGCATGGCTGGCTCCCTTAAAATATGTGTACCGCACGGCGTCTGCCTCTGCTGCGCAGTGAGCCACATCTGTTAAACTATGCTCATCCAGTGTGTTTTGAAGTAGTTGTGCACTTAGGTCCCTGTTCCGCATTAGGCCTGCTCAGTTTTCTTGCGCGCAGACGCAGTTGAAATCGCGGAGCTGAACAACGTTGTTTTTGTCCTGCAATTTGCTCGCTATGGTTTCAAAAAACACTTTTCGTTCATTCACATTATTCGGGGCGTACATGCATATAACAAAAAAATCGGATCCCATAGTAAGACATTTCACACGTCACTTGACGACCAGATTCACAAGAATGAATTTCCCCTATTTCAATTCCTACTGCATTCTTAACAAACAAACAGCAGCCAGCCAACGTCCTAAGCGCATGGCTAACACAGACACTATACCGGTTTGCGAAAGGACGAACCATCAAATCGGTTCGCATTTCACTCTCAATTTTTGTTTCCTGTACAGCCAGCATGTCTATTTTTTTTTTTCATTTAGTAACCTACTCAGTTGGTATTGCTTGCGCCGTTCCGCAAGGCCTCGTACGTTCAAAGTTGCAATACTGAATGGTTTTTTGAGGACTGTCATTTAAAATTGGAAGTGAAGAGCAAAACGAGAGAAGAAACACAAAAGTTGGCTTGCGACATCTCACTCAGGTCGCTTTCCTGTTTGCTGGAGTCGCCTCTGTCTTCGCATACATATCCAAGCGCTCCGTGGCGGTGGTCCCGTTTGCCTCAGCTAGTTCTCTCTGCGACCTCCCCCCCCCTTCCCCCCCACCACTGACTCGGTTCGCCGCTGTCCGTCCAGTTACACCACATACATCCCTGCTGGCGTCGTGCACGCTCACTCCCCATCCTCCTTTCGTCAAGCTGAACTAAGTGGGTGACGTAATGCCTTTGTGTCGTTCCGGTGTCACACTCGGCCTCGTTGTGGTCGAAGGCCGTCGGACTTGTGTGGTCGCCTTCAGTGGTGGCTCCTGGGAACTTGCAGAACCTGCGCTCTGCGTGTTGTCCCTGGTGAGCTCCCAGGACCGCTTGCTCGAAGCCGCTCCCGAACCCGGAGCCCCCTCTTCTTCCATGTCCTCGCTCTCCACTTCCTCATCCGTTGACTGCTCGTCGTCCTTCATTTCCGCCTCGTTCAACGCATTTGTTGTTTCGTCCATCTTCTCCTTGGGAGGCACTATCTCCGCGTGACTGCCGTTTTCTGCCGGGGAGGTAGCTGGCTCGGGGGGCGTTACCTCCTCCGCCTGATCGTTGTCACCACCCCTTGCGGCATCCTCAGCCTCGGCTTCGTCCATAACAAACGACGCCATCGCCGTGTCCTGCGGTGAGCCGGCTACACTAGCGTATGAAGGCACACACGGACTCTCGTTGTAGCCGAAACGACGACAGAGAGCGCAGAGTGGCACTCTACACTCTCGCCTGATGTGTCCGCTCCGATGGCAACGCAGACAGAGGGGCGCTCACCCGGGCACGACGACCAGGGCTTGATCTCCGGTGACGCGTACTTGGTGCGGAATTTCATCGACGGTGACGCCCGCTCTCAAACTGAGGGTGACTAGGCGTGTTGTCGACCACTAAGCGTTGCATCCTTGCACATGCCACTGGTCCCTAGCCACGTCGGTTACCTTTCCGTACGGCCCTAGGGAGGCACGAACTTAGTCGTCGAGGACGTGGTGGAGCATCCAGTGAACCTTAAGGCGCACCTCCTGGTTCCTCGTGTCGATGACGAGGCACCGGCTGTCCTTCACTAGTAGTTCCCCAGCGGCCAAACACTTTATCGCACCTTCCGCATCCTTGAACGTAACCGCCCAGACATGGTTCATCTGATATGCCCCCAACGAGATAACCTCGGGGAGCAAAGTCGAACGAACCAGCGTATCGGGGAAATCTCCAACCTTGTACGGTCTTCCATTGACGCCGGCGTGCAAAAAAATTGTGTTGAGCGCAGATGGTCAAGATGGCAGATGAGGCAGCACAACTTGATAATCCTTGGTATCGTTTGAAGGAACAGCAGACCTGTCACCGCGGGCCGAAGGACCCGCCAAAACCGCTCCTTGGGCGGAGCCTGACATTCTGCTACCGCTCCGCTCGAAAGCCGGAAGTAGAACCGTTGAGCTACAACCTCTTCTTCCCCCCTCATGCAAGCGAGTGCACTGACTGTTAACAAGTCGCACCTGTGCGGGAGTCATGTACGAGTACGACAAGAAGCACCAACAAATGTTGGTGTATGTCGCTCTTAGTCGCTGCACGGGCATCAACCAACTTTACCTGACAAATGCCAGCAGCGACTTTACATTTTACCATGTACACACACACGAAAACGTCGACAGGCAACTTCAAGACAAGGTTAGGCGACTCGAGAATCACCATCTCCATACCGTCGTAAAACGTGCGGCCCATTGCTTTTAACCGCATTCCATTGCACTTGCCGCTCTCAATGTCAAACCACTGGGCCTGCATTCTGAGGATCTGACACACGACTTTCTCCGCAACCAATGCCGGTGCTGCCTGTCGGGTGACTCATCTGTGGATGGGATGGATTGTACCACTTTCGCGGGTGCACAAGAAAAGCGGCTGCCAGTCGGGAGGCCAGTCAGGCGTTGCGCGTTGCAATATACATGAGGGATTACCTTAGCAAAGACGCCCAGACACGCCCGCTTGAAACACCGGACGAAGGCAGCGACGTGCGCGCCGGGACTATCGCCATTTACATTGCGCCAAACACACCCAAGACCGGCATCGAACGTTTCATGCGAACGCACTGTGCCTTCATGACAAATGATCACACTACGTCTATCGTCGTCGTCGTTGACGTAACGTCGACATTGCGAAACCGCAAAAACAGTGGTTCGTTCATTCCGTCCTCGAAGAGTTTGGACTTGAGTGCAACACCGATAGCAAACAACCGACTACCATTCGTGATACGTGCATTGACTTAACGTTCACGAAGAATATAAGTGCAGTGAAAACGCAGTCTGAGTGTGTATCACACTAATCATAAGGGCTTTCTGATGACGTACAGAAATGAAATACTAAAGAACGTGTTACAGGTACAGTGTAACGTGTGGTTAACGCTACCGGGCCGTAGTCCCCGTGGTAGGTGGTGTATAAAGCTTCGCTTCCCGACCACCTCCACAGCGTGCATTGGCCCACATTTTTTAAACTCTGTTTCCAAGAACTGCTTTTATCTGTGTACAATTAGTCCCCCCTGTGTAATGCACATGGGCTCTTAGGGTATGTATATGAATAACTAAATAAATAAAAATTATTAAAACTTCGTCGGCAAAAGGCTTCTTTATTAACGCGCGAGCGGCCTGCTCCGGACTCCGCGGGAGATATCTAGTGATAACGCATGGTTTGGGAGCGGTAGACTGTGAGGATGCGCAACCCGCATCAGCTAGATGGCTGTTTCTTTTGTCACTGTGCGTAGTTATCGAATTGTTCTGAAAATATTGAATAAATAGGGTCACTGAATATCGCCGTCCCAAGTACTTGTTAAATGCGGAGGATGCGGAACCACCAAACAGCTTTGCATAGGTGCATACACGAAATAGGAAGAAATGCGTGATCTCTACAAAAAAAGCTGGAACAAGTCCACACATTTTGCTTGAAGTCGAAAGTATCTCTCTGAACTGGCCATGCGTGGGTGTGGGTGTGTGCCTATGTATGAAAAAGGAAAGACGGAGGCATAATGTGGAACAGTTCGAACCTGTTTCAACCACAGTACAATTGAAGGCTTTTTTAATAGCCGTGCTAAGACTGTGATGGTAGTATTTAACGTAGCCATATTAGGACACTACCTATGCTGAGTCAGTACATGCTATGGCGCGAACATGATGGAGCGGCCAAAATCAAAATCAAAGGCAGGGTCATGGTGTACCGGTGATTGGTCTGTCGTCTGTACCAATACTGCGCCGAGAAGGCTCCGAGGGAATATAAATAAGTGAAAATGAACTAAGTACCCAGTAACTAGCATTTCAACAAATACAATTCCCTGAAATCTGCATTTCGGCATCAAAAACCACAGTTCTTGAAAGCGGGGGGGGGGGGGGGGGTCGGTGGGGGGGTAAATCATAAAGCCGTTGGACTGCTTCACGATGAAAGTGCCGCGTAAACAAGGCAAGTGCTGTTGTAGCGAACTCGCTAGTCATATAAATGCATACGGATTTCAGCAGAGTAGTGGTTTGGGCGAGCTGTTACATAACGACGTGTCAAAGCGCATCACAATACGAGTGACAAGAACGGAGCAGAAGAAACACAGTCCGCTGTGCTGCTTCTGCGTTTTTATCCCTCGAATTGTGCTGCGCTTCGACCAGTCGATAGAAGTTTCAATTACAGACAAGGTACACTTTCACACAGAAAATACGTGTTAAGCGCAGATGTTCGGAAACACAATGTAACGTTTGTGTATCGTTTGTAGACCAACTGACCAGCCTGCAGAAATAACTAAAAAATGCGTGTGCGTGGATTGACACAAATAATTAAAATAAAATAGGAGAAGGCGACCAACAATGCATGACTATGGACAATCAATCGTTTTTGTATGCTTTAAAAGATCGAAATGACCCCTGCACCCTAATAAAAACAAAAAAAAACAGTCACTATCCAAGAAAGACAGCGCAAGCAGGGATTAAATAAATATGTATAAGAAACGAACTACAAACGGTAAAAAAAATTCAGATTCAAAATTCAAAAATTCCTTCTTTCAAAAACTAAGCCAAAATTCCGAGCGTGGCTTTCTTACCTCTACTTTCCATAAATGCATTCTACGGCGAACCGTGCATTTCTTCTTCTTAGCGGATAAAAATGGAACGGTGTGAAGGAAGGTTTGGAACAATTTTGGAAGGGCACATTTAAATAAAGAAAAATTAGGTTTCATACCGACAGCAAAAGTAAATTCCAAATTACCTCTATCTGTTCCTTTCAGCCATTTCGGCCTCGAATTGAATAAATAACAACGTTACATTTTACGATTTCTAGAAAGGCACCCTGACATATAGAAAGAGTGCTTCGCCAAGGGAACAATACAATAATGTGGTAGACCTGCTTCAAATTACCGCACAAGTAAGCGAGTTTAAACATTAGTCCGCTAATGTACGCGTGTGCAGACGCAAGTGGCTGTGTAAGCTCAGTCACCGTTCGAAGGAATGCCGAAGCCCTAGCTAAAGAAAAAAATACTGCAGAAATTCAAAGAATTATCTACTAATGCATTGCATACTTGTGCCGCTTCTCTTGAGTGTGATTTCTCTACTGCCAATATTTTTTATTTTTCAACATCCACTCCGACAAATTATCGGCATTTACGCACATTATAACGATTAAAAGTAAAAGATTCGCGAAATGTGCAACATTGTGAAATTGCCATGCATTTTACAATTTGCCATTTTCCCCCAATCTTTCTATTTTTCAGTTGTTTGTTTGTTAAAATTTTGTCCGACCAAATATTTTCATTGACGATATATTACCCATTAAATTTGGAGCCTTCCCAATATCTGCATTATCGTGGAAATGCGGCGCGTTACATGTTTTGCCATTTTCCGTAATTATTCTATATTTTCCCTATTGCTAGTTTTTAAAGTTTTCGATCGTTAAGAAGCTTTGTTTACGCTATTACAACTATTACAAGGAAAAGTTTCCCGAAATCTGCATTATTGTGGTAGTACCAGGCATTATACGTGTTGCCATTTTCTCTCATTTTTTAAATAAAAATGTTTGGTTTTTAAAAATTTTATTTCTACAATTACATTCGTTTATGCTACTACACCGATTACAGATAAAACTTTCGCAAAATTTGCATTATTGTGGACATGCGATGGGTTGTACGTTTTGCCGGTTTTTTGTAATTTTCGTAATTTTCACAATATTTGGCGTTTTTTCGTTTTGCAGAATTTTGTGTGACCAATTATCCCCATTTATGTTATTATAAAGATTTCATTTGAAACTTTCGAGAAATCTGTAATATTTTGAAAATGCAGGTTGTAAAATGGTCCCATCCCCAAACCATCCCCTTGACCCCTTTCCTCATCCCATTCTCAAAACAAATTCCTGCAGTTTTTCACTATTACACCGCCATGCAAAGAACGAAATGCCACAGATGCACCGGGAATATTTGGGGTCGCGTCACTCCGGGCAAGTCCTTTTTCTTCGCTAATAATAAATAACGAAGCAGAATTATTGCGGAAGCATGCCATCGTTCAGTAAAAAGGCAAAATATACTGCTTCGGCCTAGGCCATCGGTGTAACCTTATTATTCCCCGCACACTGATAAGCGTTGAAAGTGACTCGCAAGAGAAGATGCTGAAACTATTAGTTGCTATCAAATCGGTGGTGTCCACTCGCATGAGCGACGGCAATCTTTGTTTTACTGTTCAGCGCGCATGCCGCTTGAGCCCAACAGTCCTGCGATCCGCCCAGTACATAGCAAGACAACAGCGTGTACGCGGTCAGTTGTAGAGCCTAATAATGTTTCCTTCTGATTCCGAAAGATGGAGCCACCAACAAGAGTGGGAAATTTGATTGCGGTCGTGGTCGAGCTGCAAAAGTTTCAGAAAGACTGCCGCTAAAACTATGGGTTGCAGATGAATTTGACCAGCATGTACGCAATCAGAAGACGCAAAACCAGGGAATGTTCATAAGAAAATTTTGACTTTAGGCGATCCTTTTGAATGCGGCGTGTAGAAAAACAGGCACCCCAAAAACATTAGTTTTCGCTCATCTTTCTTACTCTTTTGTAAAAATCAAGATCCTTGATGAAAATTCTGTTCCCAACATTCCCTCCATTTTCGACGGCGGAAAACGTTGCCACTCACCGCATAACTCTAGGCCAAATATTAGGCGCGCTATGGCTTGTGAAAGTGCCCATGTGCTGTCTATGGGAGGCCGTCACTGGTGAACCTTCTTAACCAGTTGCCGCCGTGCATGGCTTCGGGAAGGGGGGGATGTGAGCTGACGTAAAATGGCCTAATGCGACTTATCCGGTGTCCTCTCAGTGGTCGAGTGGGTTGGCTTGCTGTTTTACACAAACATGAACATGCTTACGAAGCGGGAGTATAACAGAAACCTCCTACTTTGTCTGCGAGACTAAACCACGGCTCTTTTTAACTCCCATTGAGCTAACCGGAGAAGAAGTATTCTCTATCGCAAATTACGAGCAAACGCGTTTTCTTTCGTGCACTCCGTAGAGTGCATCTATCTCCGTAGGTCATCCTGCTTCGCAGACTAGGAAGAAAAGAGTATAAAACGGCCTCAGCAAAACAATGTACCCCGTAAACTTCAAGTGATTTAACTATTTCTCGTGTAGCGTTAATCTTGTGATCTCCAAGTGAAGCTTTCTAAATACCACCTCCAGATACGCTGAGAATAGTTTTGGCGAGGAAATTTATGGCATCGCTGGTAAAGAGTTATCCCGACCGTGCATTGCTTACATATCTCTTATTGAAGCCATAAATATCTTAAGACAAGGGTACGTTTCCTCTATTCCCTGGTCTTTTAATGCTTTAGTATGGCGGCGGTGAGCACTAAATATAGATTTGTCGTAGTGTATGTATTCCATGTAAAGGGGTTTAGCGTGCTCTGCGGATTTTCTATCACCTGATTGACAATGTGTCTCTAATCCATGGTTCACTACCGTTTCTTAAACTCAGCCTGCTGTCTGGATAGTCATGCAATATGTTCAAAGCTCGGCTTATTCAATGGGATTCGGTTTTTCCACACTTACACGTTCCTACATTTTTATTGGTTCCTTTGTTTTTTTTTGTTAACTTTTGAGTTTGTTCTATACATGTTGCTTCGCCCATAGCAGCAGCAGATTCTGTGATTGCAGCTGTTACGTTGTAAGTTAGAGTTCCTACACTAGCCTCGTTTTGCTAGTTTAGAAGCCAAAATTTTTTAAAGGTTTTTTTAAATTCATCTGTGTTGGCTCTGACTCACTCAATGCTGGTTTCCACACATATCATGACTTCCCTCCTTTTTATTTTAAATTCAGCCTTGCCTAGCGCACAACCAAACCATGACTGCTGCTCCGAATATATTTAGCACCTCTACGAGTTGTACAATACCGGGTTGTCACGTTAAATTGGGTCAATTTTGTTTCTTATGGTCCATTGGACTTTTCCTTGTGTAGCTTCAATTTCGGAGCTGGAAAAAACCTAGATATTTATGGCATGGTGTTCGCAGAAAAAGAATTCCTGGTTATAAAGGTTAAAAAAGCGGCCCAACTCATTGATATTAACGAAGTCAGTGACTGTGACATTCAGGCTTATCACAGGCTGCCAGCAAAGCTTAACATTGTGCAATGCATCCTAGTTCGGTTCGAAAGGCAGGCATTGCAAGACCGTTGGCTTCGTAAGAAAAGTGCATTCGAAGAAAAATAAACGAATTTTTGCATATGTGAAAACCTGCCCCCAGAGTGAAAGGGCTCAAGTGCACGACCAAAGAATGGTTCTAAACCTATGGCAGGAAATACGCTTGGCAAGCAAAAGAAAAAGGTTCGGCTTGGCAAGAAGGAAGGTGATACTTCTCGTGTGATCCAAGACCTGAAGGACCTAGCCAGACTTGCACCGTAACCATTATTCTTTCTATAAATTCAATCAGCACGGCGTCACTTTATTATGGTGTCACACCAGTTCCCCTTACTTTGTGAACTTAAACTGAACCCAAAAATGGTTGTGTTCTTCAATTATCAAATCTTTTCAATAAATGCACACTCATAAAACAACAGGTACTAGGATTTAGGTGTACTTATAAATTGTTTCAGACTTTTTTTATGCAATACTGATATCTGGCAGGTGGTGAACATCTGATATTGATTTTGAGCTACCCTCCTTTTCTACTTTTACTGTCAATCGCAGTGCTTGTAGTGGTGGCGGTTAATGTCTTCTACTTAGCAATCTTCTTAAGGTGATAGCATGGAAGAGTTTTGGTATATCTAGGCTAATGTTGCAGTTGTATAGGTAGTAAACAGCAACAAAGTGACGTCAGCGTTGTACACCCCCCCCCCCCAATGGTGATATGCTTTTTGCTGGAGTTTACGGAATCTTATTTCAGTTACAATACTGGGCGCAAATATAAAACCATCATTATTGGGGACTTCAAAATAAACATGTGACAAAGTACCCGGTAATACAAATTTTGATGTGCTATGAACATGTTATGATTTCCACTTTGCACATAAGGTACCCACACGTATTACTTTCACGACAAAAATGCTCATTCAATAATTTATTTCACGCATTGACAGCATTGACCCCCTCCCCTTGCAGGGTATTGTGTTATATTCCTCAATCTCAGTAACGACATAATTATTTATCTATTACGCAATATATCTATCTGTACCCGTAAACAACTAAACGTATACACAACTGAAGGTGTTACCCTATAATGCATTGAGAACGTTCATGCATAACTTTGCTAACTGGTCTGGAATGACTTGTACCTGTGTCATAACAAGTAACTGGAGCACGGGAGCTGTGGCCGAACTGCATAGGAGCGTCGCGTAGCTGCACAGACGGTAAAGTAAATGAGAAGAACACGCAAGCATGCCTAAAGACGCCGATAGCGCCTCTTTATTTCTTACCCCACTTCTCGTAACCCGGTTCCGAGAATTTTCGCAGCATGCTGGTATCGGCGATGGCGCTGATAGCAGACCCACATAAAATATTAGAGAAAAAAAATTGTCACTCCAGATCTTTGAAATTTCGACGCTTCTCTAGCAGCTCTTGTGCGCTGAAGTATGTGAGCGACGCTGCTAGATGCGGCCTCTGCTATCAGCGCCATCGCTGAGACCAGTATGCTGCAAAAAACACTCGAAGCGATTGTAAAATAAGTGTGTTGAGAAGTATAGATGGGCTAGCACTGTTGTCAGGCACGATAGACGGGCTAGCACCATCGGAAGCGCGCATGCGCATTCTGCTGATTTTGTTAACACCCGGTGCAGCTACATGGCGCTCCAATGCGGCTCGGTCACAGCTCCCGTGCTCCAATTGCTTTGGACGGCACCTGTGCACTTTATCAGATGCGAACAAATCATACAAAATATTTATATAAATTTTTCATCAAGGTATAACCAAGCACTTCGTCGATTAGAACAAAAAATCTGAAAGTCAGGAAACAGTGGATTTCACGGGATTTGAAAGAAATAGGGTATATCAATCAATCATTAAATCGAGAGATGTCAACACACTAAAATTTTAGAACACGAAGAAACAAATTAACTAACGACATAGTTAATGAAAAAAAAATCGTTTTTATGAAGAACCATTTCAATCCCCCTTTCAACCTCATTTACTGTGGAGGAAGATTCTCTCGTTAGCTGCGAAATACACTCATAGCTGTAAGCTCGCTGACGCTCTTTTTGTGTTCTTCACTCCTGAATACACCTCTGCCATAAATTGTTCTTTACAAATTCTCTCTGTCACCATATTTGTCAATATAGTTCAGGAAAGCAAAATCATATCACTAATATTGGACTATAATAACTGTTGCTGTGATAATTTACAAAGTTGCTCGTTCACCATATTTATCAATAAAGTTTACATAAGCAAAATCATATCACTAATATCGGACATTAATAACAGTTGCTCTCGTGATGCCCACAATATTGAAGTTCCGTTTGCTAAGCACGTTATTAGCACGGTTGTTGTTCCGCTTACTTTTATATATGCAGCTTATGTACAGAGTCCCCCACATTTCCTTCGTGTATGCAACTACCAAAAGGAACGGTTCCTAACAAAAAAGATAAAAAAATTATTTCAAGAAGAAGAGACCCACTAGCATTCTATAAGTTCTTTCAAAAGTTTTTGAGAAGACTATACTGAAGAGATTCGATGCATTTTTGAACTACCAGTGTAATTACTCATTGTCAATACGGATTAAGGCAGAGAGGTTAAGGGAGCTCCCCCTCATGAACCAAAAATACATACTAAATTATTTCGAACAGAACAATATTGTTATTCGAAGTTTTATAGATTTTAGTAAATCGTGGGAGCGTATAAACGGTGAAATGTAGTTTTAATAGTTTGAACAGTATGGTATATCGGCCAAGCTTTATTTTGATTTCGTCGTATTTATCATGTAGGAATCAGTAACGTTCATTAAATAACTTGAATTCTACTACAAGACCTACCATTTCCGGTGTGACTCAGGGAAATATTTTAGGTCCATTTATCCTGGCCATTTAACCTGGTTTAACCAGGAGCAATTTAACAGGTTATTTAACATGTTTAATAATAACATAGTATGCCTTGAACCAAACGCTCGTTTTGTACTATACGCGGGCAATACCAGTGTGTTTCTGTAGGTGAATCCGAAGATTTATTTTCCCACGAGAACGCATTATTAGAAAAACTATGCTGCTTGGTCAGACGCTAACTTCCTTGAAGTAAACACCTCGAAGACGAAAGCACTAATTTTCTCCTCGAAAAATAAACCAATACATTCGTGCATTCAACTTTGCTATAAATCCAAAACCGTTGAAGTAGTGAAATCTTTAAAATATTAGAGTGTTGTTTTCTGACAAAACAAACTCTGCGATGACCACGCACACCATATTACACTGAAAGCTTCAAGGTATATCGAATTTATGGCACGCCACAAATACGAGTTGCCACAAAGAAGACAAATTACTTCTGCACCGGGCTCTTTTCTGCGCACACTTCAACTATTGCACACCTGGACGGGCAACAACAACCACCTAAAATCTAGACAAACTAGCCATTCCTGAAAAATGATTGTTTTGCATTGTTAGAAATTTTCCCTACAGACATACCACAAAATATTTATTTCGGCAACTTTACATAGTAAACATAATCGGCCTGTACAAATACCGCTTGTTCCGGAATACAAACGCGAAAAAAACACGACATATAGATTGGCATTCCAGTATAGCAAGCCTACAATTGTACGAGATGCCATATCCCCAGCGCAAAATACCCCGTTAGGCATTACCACTCGTTCGTACAGCGTATGGTCATCAACTCCTGTCTTATCAACAACCCGCAACATTAAACACTCAGTGATGAGGGTATCGTTATTGATTATTTTTTTACTGTAACTTTTAGAGTTATCTGCCAATACATCTAGGTTTTACTTAAGAATGTACTGTTTATTGTTAATAGTGAGATCATGGCTGTATAACCGTGGTTAGCTGTTTAACAAAAAGGCTTGATTTGTTTTGCAAAGTTGTTAATGGGTAGTCTGGAATTTTTTGTTCGAAGAATACTGTTTGCTTGATTGCTCTTTTTTTCCTTTTTTGAATCCCCTACGCCGAGCGTAGTAGAATGCCACTTTTTTAGCATTGCTCTTGATTTGCCCTACAGACGTACAAAAACACAATAAGATCGGCTACTCGACATAGTAAACATATTCAAAATGTACAAATAGCGCTTAATCCGTCACTACAAACACGAAAAAACACGAGGTAAAAATCCGCTTTCCAGTATAGCAAGCCTACAATTGTACGAGATGCCATATCCACAGCACCATAAACCGCATTAGGCATTACCCCCAATTCGTAAAAACTATGGTCATGAACTCCTGTCATATCAACAACCCACAACATTACACACACTGACTGATGATAGTATCGATACTTATAATTTTTCACTGTAATTTGTACAGAGTTACATTTCCGAACATCTGCGTTCTATATATTTCTGTGAAGATTTTTGTTTGCTCGATTGCTGTTTTTCTTCGCTTTTTTTAATCGACTACACCGAGCGTAGTAGAATGTGTTGTTTTTTTATTCCACAGAGCATAGACGAATGTCATTTTTTCTCTTTTTTCTCTACGCAGAGGGTAGTAGAATGTCAAGTTTTGTTTCATTATTGAGACCATTCTACAATGTTAACGACTGTACTATGGTTTGTAGATTTGTAGGTTGTAATTCTATAGTTTGTAGCAGAATGTGTTCTTCAACCGCAGAGTCTTTCTCTCTGAAAATCCAACCACTGTATCGACAGGATTCTTGCGGTTGTCTATTCCAGTTTTCCATTGACCTCTCTCAAAATTCCTTCTTACCAAACTTTCGTTAAAGTTTCCAAACACAAACATAAACTGCGTTGTTGCCTTTCATTGTTGATTCGACATCTTCCTAGAAACAGAGTGTGAAATAATTATCATAGCTAGCTGTCGCCACATAGGCCTGTACTTGTGCGCACATGTTTATATCGAATACTATAGCTACGATTCTCTCGCTGACGCGGAAAACGCCCACCACATTTTCTGCTAATTATCAATTAATTAACGGAATAAAGGGGCCACCACACCAAGCACGGGTGTTTGAATAGAACCGCGCGAAACTTTAAATCTTGGCAGAAAATGTGCAATGTAAGTTCATCTGCTTTCAGGGTCCTATCGTGCAAACTTCTCGGGTACCTTTGTACCAAATTTAAACATCCTATCTGTATAATTTTTAAAGGTGTAATGGGTTTTAAGCGCCATAGGTGGCCGCATCGACCCACGCTTAGGGTTAGGTTTAGAGGCGAGCAATACAAACCCAGTTAACTGCCGCGACAGAATTTCCCATCAAAGCGACACTCGCCTTATCGCCGGGCTGTTTCGATAGCCTGACAAGTTAAATCGGCTCGCTAGCCACAATTATGCTAAAGTTACAGCAGAAAGCCCAACGTTAGGCAAACCATAGTCACATGTACCCTAATGGGTTGGCCGCCAGTGAAAATCGCAGAATAAGCACGTTATTCACCCGGCTGGTCATGTAGACGGTTGAAATGGTTTAAAAGACTTTCGCTGCATCGCACAGACACCTAGAAACAAGGAAATCTCGAAATAACAACCGCGCATGGTAAGCAAGTCATGTAATCGAACAGCCCGTCACAAGGGCACTAATCGGTTTAACCACCCGTGGAGTACCACCACATGAGCCATTAACTCACATGCCGTTGCATTTAAACTGTTAAAAAAGGTTTGAAAGCTGCATATGCTTGTACTGCATCGGGCAGGCGATGAATAACAAACGCACTCGCCCAAACGCTATGTAGATAGAGATACCACAGCAACTGCAAACCCAACCAACCAAGCAGGCCAGATTAAACTAAAAAAAGGAAGTTATTCGGTAGGCAAGGAAAACGGCTTCTAGGAAAAGCTAAAGAAGACCTTGCTCATCATTGGACACTAGTCTATGAAGGAGAAAAACTGTAAATATGTACAGCACGATGTCAAACCACCATGCCCACATTGAGGTAGAAGTATAGAGGAGAGCTAGGTTGACACAGGTAACATCGCTAAAATGTAAAGAACTCGAAAACCCCTGGGCCCAAATAACCTTCAAGCACTTGCTGCGACCGCGCGAGCATTGGATACTTAGATATGTAGTCTGCGTTTGTATAAAAAATGTGAAAATAGAGTAGTTGCAAGCCTATCAGAACCCCAAGGTTTCCAGACTCTATAGAGCCCAGGTTTGTCTACCTTTCCCCCCGCCCTATGAAAAGGCCACCTTTATTGCGGCGTGCTCTTTGATAAAGGTTTTTTTCCAGAAATAGTCTTTAAAGGGTGCGGAAGCATGCTAATACACCTTCATTGACATTTCTCGCCAACTTGCTTCAAAGTAGCGAATTTTCTGTAGTTAGGTACACTATCATAGCCGTGGCTCACTTGCCACGGGCAGACGTAAGTGGATTTGATGAGTAATCAAGCATCTCACCTTATTAATCCAGAAACACGCGTATAATAAATAAACCGAAAAAAGCTCGTTTTTAGTAACACTGACGGATTCTGTGGCAACGTCGTCTGCGGGAAACCTCTCCTCCCTCTCTTTCTTGTTCGTCTGGCTCTCTGTGCCCATCCCAAGCAGCTATGGAGGCTGTCTTTAATGGAGGTGGGCGTCATCTCGGATACCTAAGAGGCTTCACAAGAAAGGTGCAACCATGCAATTAACGCTCTTTAGGACACAAACAGCCCTCTCTCTGCAGAGAAGGGTCTGGACACCCTGCTGCAGAACGTGGCCCCCTCTACCAATGACAGACAATCTCAAGTCTCGTCCCTCAGTCCCCAGCAGCTGTAGAACCCCTGTTCACGTGGTATGTCATACCAGTGACAGAGCAGAGGTTGCTAGGAGTCTCTGATTACGGACAGGCTGCTTTTGAATCTTGACCATGGCAACGTACAACAGACGAACCCTGTCTAGCCAGAGAAACTTAGGTGTACTGCTACAAAACTCGAACATTATGTTGGATACTGTAGACTTCAGCAAAATTAGAGGACAGGAGAAGGCTTCATGGAGTTGAGTAGCGGGCATTTCCTGTGCTACCGGGGACCCAAACAACAGAAAAAACAAAGGATGGGAATTTAATTAAGACCATAGATCAAATACAAAACGAAAGTATCCCATAACACGTCAAAATACTAAAGTATTTTCTTTCGAAACATGGCTGTAGTGCCCTGTATCTTTGTGTACTCTCATTGTTTCTATATAATACAAACAGAATCGTGGATGGGACATCCTGTTGTCAAACAGTTACAGGTTTTTCAAATAATAGCTATTGTTGTGAATATCATCTAGGTAGATTTCAACGTACGTTCGTCACCACATTGTCTTAAACAAGGGCGTCCAATTCGATACCGCATGTGTTGTGGCTGCCATTGCTTTTTATTCTGTAGTTGCAATGCCACATTGTGTTACTTTACTTTTAACCATTTCCGTCTAAAAATGTGCATGACGGTGAGAGTCAGATCAGTTTCTTCTCAGCGAGGCATTTCTTAGCAAGGCATGCTTCTGTAAATGTTCTTTTAAAATTTGGTATTCTGATTTGTGCATCGTTATAAGCTTGGCAGTGATGTGTGTTGTTAATTGTACTGGCAGCTTCTAATGCTCTTCAGCACGTTGGATTGGTAATATTTTAGTCATTTGTCGTGGAAACATACATTACCCAGTTGTTTCGCGGAATAATATTTGACAAGTTTCCCACACTCAATTTCCTACTGGGCCCTGTTGTCGCCACGGTCTTGTAATACTACAAAATAGGTAGTAGACTTAAACATAAATAATGATAGAATAATAAATTGGCGCTAAGACCCTATAAACAAATTTAAGCTATAGAGATAAAGGTCACTATGTAATCGGCAACTGTTTGGTAAGAACTTCTATTTTAGAGCTAGCACTGAAATTCTCGCAAGTAGTTTCTCCCAGAATGGTTGTAGAAGGAAATGCGAAACACACGCTTGAGGCAGGCTGCACACTTGTCAACTTGAGTAGAGAATATGCCAGTAACGCAAGCGAAAATACAGATTGAAGAACTTGAAATACAGAAGACATGGAAAACGAGTGTTTCGAAAGTCTTTATTGATGCACCAGGGGTTAAAATGGGGGTTTCAAGTTAGGATGTCTTATGATGTTATAGAAACACACCAAATAGGACGTGATTTAGAACGTGAAATTGAACTTTTCGAATGAAAAAGATGTATAGTCTGGTGGAGAGGGCTAAAATACCAGATTTGCGCAGGAGAACTGTCTTAGAGATAACCCTACAGTTTACCATGTTTACTACCTTCATTGAAAAATAAAAACTCTAAAGTACGCTGCTCTCTATATAGTAGACACAAAAAGAAAATAACTATTTTCAACACAGTGCGGCACTCACAAATTTAGTGTTAAGGTCATGATTGCGCGCAAAAAAAATGTAGTTAAAACATTACATGATCTCTGGTTCTATGTGTTTAAACTCCGTTTAACAAATTTATTTAAATGTGTGTTTTATTGGTTAGGGATACACAATATAGTAATTTTACAGAGCTTTCAATCAACAAAGCAGGATTTAAGACGTACTTAGTTAAAATTTATTGAAATACATCCACCTTTCGCGGCCTAGATGCGTCGCGGCCCATTTTGCAGTAAACCATTAAACTGTGTCGGAACAAACCAATGCTAATTTACAATTTTTACGGGGAGCGCCGTGTCAGATGTTGATAGGGTTTAAGCTGCAAGTGGTTTTGGAAGTGGTTTTCTGTGTTGTTTTTGTCTGTCGTACTCTTTAAGTAACTTTTTAGGTACAAAGTTTAAGAAACCAACATTTTTAGGCGAGTACGATAGCTGTGTTCCGTACAAGCAAAAATGTTCATCACGTATAAACTTCACTTTGTGAGCTGCAGTGTTTTGTCTTTCACCTTGTTGGACATCCGTGCTGTTCCGCACCACAGTATTCCTTTTCCTACCGTTGCGTTTATGTAATTTGAAGCTGAACTGTTAGTTTCTTGGTACAAAGTCAGCGGCATACCGGAGGACCGTTGTTGAAATGCACGGTGATGAATAAAGAACAAGTGCACTACCAGAAAAATTGTACTTCCCAAACTTTAACCTTCGCCACCATATGGTACGCTTTGCCTCAACATGAATTATGTTTTGTAAAAGTGCGGTGATTTAATCGCGCAAAATATGGTTCCAAAATTCCGAACACCTGGAAATTAGGAATTAGGACATTTTATGTATGCAGATCTTGTATTTTGAACGGACGGCTAAAGTAAAGAAAAAAAAAGAAAGTAACGACCATCCAACAAGCACTACCTTAGATAGATCGACATGCTTTTTCAGGCGAAGCCTGAAAACTTCAGAAAACGCCCTAGTCTTCATACTGCAAGCAAACCTTAAAAACCAACCAAGGCAAAGCCACGTGGTCGAAAGGTTGCGCGTAGTACTGCGGACTTGAGGATAATGTGAAACAGATACTCGCCGGCAATCTGAAATATATGCAAGGGTGTGTGCAGAGTTCAGTGCGGTTGCGCAAGGAAAATTTCTGATTGCCTTTGTCCTACAGGTAATCGACAGGATAGTGAAATAAGAGTGAAGTGCAAGGGCGCATGCCGTCACGAAATAATACAAGAACGCATTGGCTGCGTTCAATTCACCGCTCGTGTGATCATACCGCGTGAACGGCTCCAAGAAGCGTATGTTTACTGTAATAAATTTCAAATGATGTGGGCGTTCACTGCGCGCACTCGACAATAAAATAGGTCAGTAGCACCGCAAACGTTGTTTATCCGCGTTCAACGACCGGTGAGGTATAAAGTTTCTTCCACAAGTATTTCGTTTGGTGAAAACCTTTGCTCGTAGTCCAACATTAGATGGAATTCTAACTGTGGATACTAGTTACTAATTGGGAAAACTGTTTTTTTACTTTTTTTTCAAAATAAGCCTTACAGTGCATAAACATGATAGCTGCGTGTCAACGGCAAATGTAAAAACAGCTTAGACAAAGTTTACATCTAAACTCACTTACACTCCCAACAATTTATTCGGTGTAGTTTATACACTGATACCTCGTTCCTTAGAAGCCTACTTCGAACTTTGTGCTTAGAAGTCCAATTCTCAATCGAACTTAGATATCTAATTCAAACTTCCATACAAGTCTAATTCGAACTATACGCAAAGGCGCCGGTGGCTTCGTGACTGGCAGAGGTGCCCAGAAACATCATCCGCTGCTGTATCGTTTGCGGCAGAAGATAACGCCCCAAGAAGGAAACGTTTAGTAAAACCACCCTAAAAACCAAAAACCCCATTGGAGGACATTTTGGAAGGCATATTTTGGTGGACGATATCAACGGGGTTGCGAATGTAGGAATGTGTTTGCGCCGACATCTTTTACCAGGTCAGCAGAGCATATCGTCTCGCTGCTCATGAGAAGTGGGACGAGGAGTTCAAATATTCTACGCTGCCCATCACTGCACATGTAATGACATGACTTAATGACGCACGCCTAGGGCACAGTTTCCAAGGAGGTAAAGGCGGCGCATTATAATACTTCTGAACGTTAGACGTATAAGTTTGGTAGCATCTTTTAATGACAAGGGCAAGTATAAAATACCGGTTTCCTTTTAAGCGCTAAATTGTTTGCGTCCGCCATACGTTTTGCATCAAACTGAAGCACTGAAACTCACCTCTCCCGTTTTCTGTGATTACAGCTTCATCTTCTCTTTCGGTAACGCTTCCATGCCCTGCTGTAAAAAAAAAACATGAATTCAATACATAAAAAGGTGTGCAAGCCTCTTACGTTGTGATTGAGCAAGCACAAATGTATTTCCAATATTCCAGAACTGCAAATTGCGTAAAGTGTTTTAATTGCATCAGAAACACGCCTATGTTGCAAAACCGTTGTGGGCAAAGATTTCACCGAAAGGTCTGTTTGAGTAAAGCGCAAATTATCTGCAAAAGTTTGAAACGAACCAAGGAGCACGGATTTCATCACCACGGCCACCGTCATCAACACATTCATCGTCATCAGCTGCAGCCAGTTCAGGTCCACTGCAGGACGAAGCCTCCCCGACTGACTTCAACCGCAAATGTCCTGCACTAATGGAGTCCACAATTTACCCCGAAATTCTGTATTTAATGCCTGCATAATGTGAAAGCCTTTCCCTTCCTTTAGATCCAGATCTTGGTGTCCACTCTATTACCCGATTTTTCACTGGTTGTCGCTTCGTCTCAATAAATGGGCAGCGCAACGCACTTTTTTTCGCTATTTGAAATATCATATCGTCAACTCCAGTTTGGCATTCCAACATTATTAGTTACATGATCTGTTGAGCGGATATAAGTTTGTTTTCTGGTTGTTTAGTAAGGCACGAAGGTTAAGCTCCGTATGTCATCACCGGAAGTATGCACTGCCATACCTATTCTGAGCCGCATTTCTCTCTCGTCATTGGGGGAAGCACTAACCATCTGTCCGTGGTAGTTATATTCTGTTATTCTAGATATAGTTTCGTTTCCTAAGCTGAAAATTGCGTTCTTGGCGTGGTTACTCCTACCTAATTTAAATTTATTATTATTTCAAGAGATATGGGTAAATGGAAAGTAATCAGGACAAGTAATTGGCGTATTCATGGCATGTGGTGGCCATTACTACACCTGGGCGGCCAATCCTGCTCTGGTGAGGCAGTGCGTTACCGTCAATGGTCTCCGGTGTGACACCTCACCACAAGCCTCATTCGGCAATTCCATGAATACGCGGACCTTTTTTTTTTTAAATCCGGTGGGAATTGCCCGGCACCGGGATTGAACCACAGTCCTTCTGCACGTGAGGCGGATGCTCTACCTCTACTCCACCGTTAACGTCATTAGGAGTATTAAGGGTAACGTTAAGGATAACCGAGTGGATCCCTAGGGAAGGCAAGCTTTGCAGGGGGGACACAAACTTAGATGGGCAGATGAGATCAAGATATTTGCAAGGATAAATTGGTTGCAGTTAGCACAGGACCGGGATAATTGTACAATAATGGGAGATGCCTTTGCCCTTCAGTGGGCGTAGATAAGTTAATGATGCTGATGACGAGGTAGAAGGAGGAGGAATAAGAAGAAGCTCCATGGCCATGATTTCTCATTGCAGTCATTTTATCATTGTTTCCATGTGGTCTACCGTCTGACTCAGCACGTTTATGTTTTTCGCGAACCTCAAACGGCTCAAGAATGCCCAAGTCAAGCTCTCTGAGTGCGCCATCCAGACATGCTATAATTAGTTTTGGAGACATTCTTTCGGAATTAGTGGAACCCCGTTCATGCGTTTTTCTCCGGACCGGGAATAGAAAACAGAAACGACAGAAAAACGCAGCCGCAAGGAAACCTTCGAAAATGAACGAAAACAGTGTAGCTTTGATTTGCAAGCATGTATCTAGGCAACTTTTGCTTTCAAATCTTAGAAAACATGAGACTATATGACTGCCGCTCTTTGCGATCGCTTGAAAACACTACGCGTGGCAATGCGAGGTCCCCATAAATGTCAACTATTTTCCGCGCTGGCTGCTTATCTACTGCATTTAGTGCGACAAGCGTTTTCTGAAGGTAAAGCGCGTTCTGTTTTTGCGAAGCTAACAAGCAACGACAAAGCTTGCGGTTCCAAGATAAACGATGTTATCAAAGCTTGAAGCACACGGTATCGACGAGAGTGTGTGCTGTTCTTGCGGTGGTACTTTGGCAAACGCGCAGTTACGGCATTCCGAAGTGAATCATTCTTTTTATGCGCTGTGATGATGGTGATGGCATAAAATAACATCTAGTGGTACCAAATGGCACCAGCATACGGCTTCATGCAGTCACTCCCATAGCCAAACCTGGCAACGTCTCGTCAAATGTGAAAATGGCGGTCCGCGCATGGTGCCTGGGAGTGTTCGGTGTGTCAGATTTCGACGAATGATCCGGGAACATACTTTCGGCCATGACGTAACCGTGAGGATTCTAATACATGGAACTGCATGTGAGCAGTGCCAGGACTCGATAAAAACAACGTATCAGCTAAGAAAACACAGCACTGAGGAACGTAAAAGCTGGGTTCAACTGTATATCGCTCTTCATGCGGAGTATAATCGTGCCTGTGCATCCCTTATATGTTCTTTCTAGAAGTCCTATGTAGGTTTTCTCTATTACCTGTTGTTTTGTGCGTAAAATCTTTCTCGTAATCTTTAAATGCCATTTAAAGAGGTTTAGTGTATTCTGCGGAATTTCTGTAACTGCGTTGACGACATAAATCTGATAGAAGGTTGAGTACGCCTGCCTAAGCCACGCTTCCTCTCCGGGTTTATAAGAATCCCGTCGGTCACATATGCGGCAACCTATAAATTTCTCAAGCACATAGTAAACAACTGAGAGTAGAGTGATGGGGATGTAAATTTTGACGTCCTTTGGTCTCCTTTCTTATGAATCAAAATATTGTTGGAATTTTTTCTGGCTATGGGCGCTCTTTGAGTCTTAAGCATAACAAAAGTAGTAGACCAAGCTTTTTAGGTGCAATATCTGCTTCATACTTCAAAACATTCAAGGGTATGCTGTCGTCTCCTGAAGATTTTTTTTTATTATCATTCCTTTTAGGGCATTTCCAACCTCATCTATACTTACCTGTGGGACATCACTACTTGAGCTTGTTTTCTCAGTAGTTTCCTTTGGTCTAACGTCGCCAGCCTACAGCCTGGTGTAGAAAAGCCCTGCAACCTTAGTTACCCTATCTGCAACCTGAATTACCGCGCAAATGTTGTCTTTGCCAATGGGTAGCTTTTTCTTAATTTCTTTCACGCTTACCCTAGTTGGCCGCATTTACTCGATCACTGACTTGTTATGTGTATGAATGTCTTTGGTTTTATGTCTGTTATTTTGTTTTGACCACTTGGCTAACATAATTCATTCACCGTACTTGAAGCTGTCATGTTCCTATAATTGGCAATTACATCCGTCTTTTTCTTAATTTTTAGTTTGTTCTCTCAATGTTGCTTCTCCCACAGCTTCGGTTAATTTACTGAGTGCCGATATAAGGTTGTCATTTACAGCGCCTACACTGACGTCGTTGTGTTTGTTGAAATACGAGAATTTATTTTTAAGAATTTTTTTTAACTACCACGATCTAGCTCTAACTGATTGCTTGCGGGGTTTCTTAGATTTGAAAAGTTGCGTTCTTTTTTGTTAGGATTAAGCCTAACTTTACAGGTAACCATCTTGTGATCGCTGCTCCCAATCTTACTTAGCAACCCTACGTCTTTTACGATATCCGGGTTGTCAGTAAACATGAGGTCAATTTTGTTTCTCGCCATACCGCTGGGACATTTCCATGTCCATATAGTATTATTTTGTATGTAGAGGAAAGTTTTCATTACCCTCAGAGTTTCACTGTCTGAAAATCCCAACAGTGTATCTCCTCCCTTGTGGTAATAGTCTATTTCGATGTTTCCTACTGACCTTCCTCCTAGTCGGTTCTTACCGACCTTTCTCATCAAAGTCGTGAACTACCTTGGTGCCGTTTTTATTGCTGATTCGACGTCGTCGTGGAAATACCCACGGCATCATCATCACAGCTGGCTGTTGGTGCACTATTTTAAACCTGCATCGCTTGTTTAGCTTGATCACAACAGCCGGGCCTGTCTCTGTAAGGCTGAGAAACTCCTCCATGCTTTCTGGTATATCTCTGTAAATGAAATATCCCACCCCGTGTTTTTTGTTCTCTTGGGGTCCTTGGAAACAGAGGATATTCCAGATAGTCATCTCGATAAACCCTTCTCTTGTCTTTGGGACTTCGTGTAACGCAATTTTATCCCGCATAATGACAGTTAGCTCCTCTAATAGTATAGTTAAGCTTCGCTTGTTGACAGACTGCGTGCGTTGAACGTTGCCAGGCGCAGCTTCCAATGGCGGTCTGTCCGGACAAAGAGATTCTTAGCACCTTCTGCTGTATCGCTGTGGTCACAATCGCCGTTCACAGGTACTGCACAGCTTCTGGGGACTGAGGGCCGAGATTTCAGTTCGTTAAGTCATGGGAGGATGTGGCCAATGACTATGCCAGTGTGGCCAGATCCGTTTTTTGGTGAGGGAGTGCTGCTTGTGTCCCTAAAAGACTTCCTAGCATTGTCGAACCATCCTAGTTCTGCTCTTAGGTATCTGCGATGATGTGTACTTCCCGAGCAGGCCTCCTTTCATACGTGCTTGGGTTCGGCACAGAGCGCCAGATGAAAAATAGCGAAAGAGTGAGAGAAATTCCCCACCGATGCCATTGTCACGCACGCCAGCGCTTGTAGGATTCGATTTTTATACTCGCGGTGCTGAACGCGTATGCTGATGTGCTGGTTCACTGATGATATTCTCTGACGTTTGGCCATTGGAAGGCTAAGCTATCGCCATGTTCAAGTGTGTAGCTACGAAAAAATGGACAATTTAGGGGTTAGCTTGCCAAAAGAAAACTAAGATTCTCAGCTTACGTTCAGCTCGGTCGTTTAAAGCTCACATTCAGGGCACAAATAAAGCTCAGCTAACCACAGCACACGCCACAAATAAAATTAGACATTCCCAGTCTATAGACAAAGTTTTATGCAAAGGACCTTAATACGTTGTTTCAGAAAAACGTTTCAAGCTTCATTGGTGAACCCAGAACTACTTTTATCGATCCTCGTGTACAGTTTTTCTGTGTTTGAGGAAGGAGTTAACGGCTTGAACTTCGTGCAAAAAATTACCCGCAAAGTCTTCACAACGGTGTCATTCGCGTAACACTGAAATACCAACTCAACGTGCAAATTAAAAATTACAAGCTGCAGTAATATTCCCATTCACACTGCATTTCTAGGTGACACGGCCACAAGAACGAAGTGGTTATGCTTTCTTTGAGTTAAACCAGCATGTCCACTTGCAACTTACGATCGCGCAATCTGTTTTGGAGATGCAGAACAGCAAGGGATACCTCACTGACCAGTGGTTTTAGTACCTGGCTGATCGAGAACAGCCTGCTGTAGCTATTAAGCTAGTTATATAAAAAAAGTTGAGGACGTGAGATATTCTGTGTATAGCGTATGCCATTATTTCCGGTTCAAAACTTATACCGAATATGATATTTATGCGGCTGTTACTGGTTAGTAGAGAAAAGCAAAGTTTTAAGGATCATTGCATTGCATTGGGGCACGACACCGTTTCGACGATGGTTCGCTCACCCGTGCTGTTATTCCAGGCCTTTCTGCTATGGACCTCCCGTCCTTGGCCGCATGGATCGGAGCTCGCCGCTCCCGGTCACCAATTTCGGCCCTGGAATGCATCCCAGCTCCCGCCGCCAACGTTGGATGCAGCTGTGTCTTGCGTCTGGCAACGGGGATACGTCACCGCTGCTGTCGTCACCGGAGGAGCGGAATATAAGGAGCACTCAGCGGCCATCCACCTTGGGCACGACACCGTTTCGACGATGGTTCGCTCACCCGTGCTGTTATTCCAGGCCTTTCTGCTATGGACCTCCCGTCCTTGGCCGCATGGATCGGAGCTCGCCGCTCCCGGTCACCAATTTCGGCCCTGGAATGCATCCCAGCTCCCGCCGCCAACGTTGGATGCAGCTGTGTCTTGCGTCTGGCAACGGGGATACGTCACCGCTGCTGTCGTCACCGGAGGAGCGGAATATAAGGAGCACTCAGCGGCCATCCACCTTGGGCACGACACCGTTTCGACGATGGTTCGCTCACCCGTGCTGTTATTCCAGGCCTTTCTGCTATGGACCTCCCGTCCTTGGCCGCATGGATCGGAGCTCGCCGCTCCCGGTCACCAATTTCGGCCCTGGAATGCATCCCAGCTCCCGCCGCCAACGTTGGATGCAGCTGTGTCTTGCGTCTGGCAACGGGGATACGTCACCGCTGCTGTCGTCACCGGAGGAGCGGAATATAAGGAGCACTCAGCGGCCATCCACCTTGGGCACGACACCGTTTCGACGATGGTTCGCTCACCCGTGCTGTTATTCCAGGTTAGTTACCGGAACTCTGCTGCTTGCGTAAAGAGTAGCAATCGTTGTTTGTTAGCGGTGTCGTGCCCACCAGAGTTGTTTGATGTGAAAAAGCATGTAACTTTTTTTTGTATCATTTGCCATCTGTTCTGTCAAATATGCTCTTGATGCTATCGGGGGACGTGGAAGCCAACCCCGGTCCGATGAGCAAAGCGGAGGCAGAGGCTTTTGATTCCGCGTTAGCAGCAATACGCAAGCTGGAAACTGGGCTTGGGGCTGTACTCGCTGACCTAAAGATCGTCAAGGATAACCAGGAGGTTACAAGAAACGAAATTAAGGCACTAACAACGCAAATTGCTGCGCTCGGACCAAACGCTTCTTCGTCAAGTGCTACCGCTGCCCCTCCAAGTGACAATGCTTTAAAAACTATCGCTACCCAGCTTCAAACGATAACATCTAGGTGTGACGATGCTGAGAATCGCATGCGAAGGTCTAACTTGATGTTTTTTGGAATTGAGGATGACGAAAAAGAAGATTGGGCGGCCTCTGAGAAAAAAATAACCACTTTTTGTTCTCAAAAGCTTCAAATTCCTACAACGTGCGCTCAATTCGAACGTGTACATAGATTAGGCAAGTTCACGACAGAAAAAAACCGGCCAATAATTGCGAAATTCACCTCATTCAAAGACAAGAATAACATACTGGGTGCAGCTCACAAACTAAAAAACACAGATTTCGCTATCGGTGAAGACTTTTCCTTTTCTACTCGGTTAGCTAGAAGGAAATTAGTATCGTTTGCCCGAGATTTAGACAAACCTTTCAAGCTGACTGTTGACAAACTGCACATTGATAAAAAAACGTACTTCTACGACAATGAAACAGACACCGTCGTCCTATGTAAAAGATAGCTAGAAGGGGCCACGCGCCCTCAAGTTGCTAATCGGCCTCTGTCACCTCGCTCAGGTTCGTCACTATCAATTGCTTTTACCAATATTCGGAGCCTACTGCATAAACGTAACCAAGTCTGTTCCTTCTTAGACGATACTAATGCCGACATCCTTGCCCTAACAGAGACGTGGCTGAATCCTGACATAAATGATAGCGAAATTCTCCCTGATAACAAAACATATAACATATATCGTAATGATAGGACTAACAAAAGAGGTGGTGGCGTTTTGCTAGCGGTTAAGAAAACCATTTCTTCATACCTTGTGTCGTTTGACTCTGCCGTCGAAATCATATGGGTTGCTTGTTTAATGGGTGCCACTAAAATACTAATAGGTGTTTGCTACCGCCCTCCTAATTCTCCGTTTTCCTTTCTCAATGACTTGCGCACGAGTGTGGCTACGGCTACCCAGTTATGTGCTGCCGATGAAACGTATCTCTTGGGCGATTTCAATTTCCCGGACATTGACTGGGTTCATCTATCATCGTCCTGTCGCGATTCTTTAGAACTAATCAATATTACTTTAGATTTCAATCTCTTCCAAGTAGTTAATGAACCCACCCGAGGATCCCACATTTTAGATTTAGTATTTACAAGTGCTCCTGAAAGCGTTGACTCTGTCTTGAATAGAGATGGTTTCAGTGATCATAACATGCTCATTATAACACTTAACTTACTATTACCACCTCCCGGATTCAATGTAAAAAAAATTTACGACTATAACAAGGCGAATTACAATGAAATGAACAAAGAGCTGGAGATATTCTATACTACAGAACTAATGCCCTCCTTTGAAAGTCGCTCGATTGATACTAACTGGTCGCTTTTTCGAAATAAAATATCTACTTTGGTTAACAAATACGTGCCACTCATATCCATCTCAAATGATAGAGCTAACCCATGGTTCAGTAGATCTCTTCATGCACAAAGAAACAAGAAGAAACGCTTATACAAAAGCGCCCGAGGCTCGGGTACCAAGGAGGCCTGGCAGAAGTACAAAGAGTGTCTGCAAAATTACTCGTTGGCCATATCTACTGCTAAAAATAAATACTTCTCAAATGACCTACCTTCTATCCTAAAAACTAACCCCAGAAAATTTTGGCAAGAAATATCCCCCCCGCGCGATACTAACAAGATTGTATTACACGATGATGAGCACATTCCCATTCCTGAAAGTGACTGCCCCATAGTATTTAACACATTTTTTTCATCAGTATTCACTAGAGAAGATTATTCCAGCGTTCCTTGTTTTGATGACCTAGACTGTCCATACATGCAACCAATTTCCATAACTGCCGAAGGAATTGAATGTCTTATAAATAACCTTAAACTATCTACCTCCGCAGGAGTTGATAATATTAATTCGAAAATACTAAAAAATACCAAGTCTATTTCAAGTAAGATTTTGTACCACATCTTCTTGCAGTCCTTATCATCCGGACAGTTGCCGAGCGACTGGAAAACGGCTAAAATTGTGCCAATACATAAATCTGGGAATAAAAATTCACCCGACAACTACCGTCCTATTTCACTAACGTGCATATGTTGCAAATTGCTTGAACATATTATCGCTTCTAACATTTACTCTCACCTCGAAACCAATAACTTTTTCTTTGATAACCAGCACGGCTTCAGAAAAGGGTTTTCTTGTGACACGCAGTTATTTGAATTTACCACTGACTTGCACAATAACATGGACAATAACTTGCAAACTGACTGTATTTTTCTTGATTTTTCTAAAGCTTTTGATCGTGTCGCCCATTGTCGTTTAATCGCTAAATTGTCCGCCCTTCGACTAGATTCTTTAACATTATCTTGGCTTCGTAACTTTCTTTTTATGCGGGAACAGTTCACAGTAGTAAATGATTATACGTCGCCGCTGTCCCCAGTCACTTCGGGTGTGCCTCAAGGCAGCGTTCTCGGTCCCCTACTCTTCTTAATATTTATTAATGATTTGCCTTCACGCGTCACATCTTGCATGCGCCTTTTTGCTGACGACTGCATAATTTACCGGAAAATAAATGACCCCACTGACCACGTAACGCTTCAAAAAGACCTAAACCTTATCTGCGATTGGTGTAACACATGGCAAATGTCTTTAAACTTAACTAAATGCCAGAAAATATCCTTTAGCCGAAAACACAATAACTCTAACTTTTCGTATTTCCTGAACAACCATTTAGTTTCTGAGGCACTAACATATAAATACCTAGGCGTGCTCCTAACGGCAAATCTTTCATGGTCCACCCACATTAACGCCATATGTGCTAAAGCCTCACGATCATTAGGATACTTACGCCGAAATTTGCATGCTTCTCCGTCTAACATTCGTCAACTAGCCTATAAAACATTTGTATTACCACAACTAGAATTCACGTCCTCAGTTTGGTCCCCCTATCAAAATTATTTAGTTGACAAACTAGAAGCCGTACAAAATCGCGCAGCCCGGTTTATATCCAAATCATATGACTTCAGTTCAAGCATAACAAAAATAAAACATAATCTTTCACTAGAACCATTGCATATCCGACGGCAAATCGCGCTTCTATGCATTTTCCACAAATACATTAATCGTCCCAGACCCTCCCCATTATCCACTGTAACCCCTCTTTCCACATCACGCAGATTATTTAATCAACGCAGCTTCACCAGAATCTACGGCACCACAAACTCTTTCAATTCATCTGCTCTCCCACGTGCCATCCGGTTGTGGAACGATCTGCCTGATAATATCGTATCGCTGACTAACCCAGAAACATTCCGTCATCAGCTGCACAAGCATTTTTACATGTGAAACCACCAAACAGGAACGCTGGCAATCCTTTCTGTTAGCACCATGATGTTTTCCTTTTTCTTTCTATTTTTTTGGCGGTTGCGGCTACCACACTAGATGTTATTATTGCTTGTTCTTATTGTCTTGCCACTCTTGCTAGCTGTTATCATGTTCTTTTTTTCTTGTTTCACTGACGTGTTGCTGTATTATATATCTAGTTTTTGTATAATTTCTCTTGTTATTTTTTGTCTATCTGCTGTTTTTGCCCCCCTTACCCAATGCCCCCCGGCCCTGTAAGGTATTTTGAATAAATAAGAACCTGCAGTTCGAGAAGCACGCGGAAAAGACAGAACTGCGCGGTAACAAAAATGTCTATGTGACAGCACTGTAGTGAGTAACTTCGCATTAACAAGTGTGGAAACATGCCCAGCAATTTTCGGTGCGACTTCTCATTCTGCTTACCTTGAGTGAGAGCCAATACGACATGATAGTCCTTCATAAAAATTGGCTCCCGCAGCTCAGTCAGGTAACCTTTGTACTTTCTGTAATTCCTGCAAAGACATCAGTCGGAAAATGGCTACGTCGACTACTAAACACGAGCAGTTGGCCCGTTTATGCACTAAAGCGACATATATGCTTTTACCGAAGAAGATAGGCAACGTGTACCCGCGGTTGATCTCACCGGCCATCCTTTCTTGCGGTGTGTCTTGTGATAGTATAATCGTAGTCAGATTCTGCGTCAAGGTCTGCCGTAACTTCATCCATCTCACAGGAGATGGTAGAATCTACGTCCGGGGTTATCATATACGTCCAAACAGTGATGTTTTGTTCGTTGTAAAACTGAAAATTGAAATGCAAAGGGGGCATTATTTATTATTATATATTTGCTTATATTTTATGTTTGCATGTAACTACGGCTTTTCGACTAGCTAAGAACCTGAAGAACATGTTGTCGTTCAAATAGACCAGAGTTACATTTCTTTTGTGAAGGCAGTAATTTTTGTCGACTACTTGAATAAATATCGTTTACACGTTCTAAAAAATGGGTAAAACAGAGTTGCTGAAACTTTGTTTTAATAAGAGGCAGCTAAACGAATTTAAGGTGAAAGCTAAATATTCCTAAACTTTCTAAAACTGAGCTACACATAGAACTTCACAATTTAACTCTGTCTGGTTCAAATTCTCTATCACGTAACAAATGCCAATAAAGGTTTGATTGTCCCGTTCCCGGCTATATCATAAAACTTACAAAACAGGCCCACCAAAACATATTTTACGTTTTTATTCACCCCAATAAATCTACTACAGGTTAACTGTCACAGAGACTGCGAGAATAAGGGAATATTTACAGTGTGTTCGTTTCAGATACAATCACATCATCTTTACCTGATTTTAAAGCATCATGGCCCCTTCCCAGCGTGTCGTGTCGCTTGTATGTTGCTCAAGTTTACAAAAAGGTACAAAAAGTGCTGGGTTTAGCACTTCCTTCTTTTTTGGGAGAAATACCAGTGTAAACAATTTTACACTCAAGCCTCTAAATGTGCTTCTATTGTGTAATGTGATGTGCATAGACCCAATTTTTATGTTCAAAGGACTGCAAATGTATAAAAGCGCGTTTTTACACTCGAGGCATGCTGGATGTTTTCTATTGTAAGCCATACTGCTGAATACAACATTCCCAAGTTAATTATTCACAAGAATTTTCTTAGCATCGCCCTCGCTATTATGCAGAAACCACATCATTGACAGTGTTATTAGATCCATTACGTCAGCATATTCCTAAACTGTCGATAATGACTGTATTCTGGGTACGAGGTGACTCTCGATTGCCGGAAATGAGTTGGATAAAGAAATGGGCGCTGCTGCTGCACATGTAAACAGGGTGTAACTAACAACTCTGCCATACACTGACCTGAAGCCACACATTCGAAAAACTTTCTGAAAATAACTTCGGGAAACTTCGCGAGCACATTGGTCCTAACAGAGAGATAACAAATTAGCTCGTATGAATTACCACTTGAAATGATACACAACGAGCTCGCACACCAAAACCACAAAGAAAAGTTGTGTTAGATGGGTTCCAGATAGGCCAAGCTCATGTCACACACTCCCGTCTGCACACTGTACCTCCGACACTCCCATGTATCAGCTTCGAAGATGCTTATTCTTACTTGGCATCCTAATTCAAAGCAAGTCACTCTGCACAACACCACACAAACACTTCTGTGAACTCCACAGATAACACTTTATAATACACCATTATGCTGCCAGGAGACGGTCCAATGTATTCTGTAAAGCATTTTTTTACGCTTTTGAAAGCGATGAACTGCTTACACCTCCATTTATAGTATGAATCACCCGGAACTGGCCCTGTATATTAGGTATCTTCATAGCCCTGCAATTCAGTCACTTATACCATTGCAGCTAGATTGTAGTAGCCACATTTATACCCCTTTAATTATACTCGGCTCTCCTTGCTTCGCTAGATTTGAGCCATAAAAAACCATTATCAAGACAATTCCCAGGCACGACTCCAGGGAGAAGTAGCGGCTTCGACCTCACAATCAGAGAAAAAGCAGAAATGCTTTAAGCAACTAGCCTTCACTCATAAATTCTTGATGAGGGGAACAAGGTGGTTTACAAAAACAAGCAACACTCATTTAGGCACTTAACATGAGTGTGATATCGCACCGCCTGAGGCACCATAAACTTACTCACATCGATGAAACAGAACAAAACCACCAGAACAGCATTTTTACGAGCCCCACAAGCTACGTAATTTCGCGGTCACCAGAAAGTACCTCAAAGTGGGCATTTATAACAACTTTGAAGAAATGGTCGGAGCGAAAGTCTAGCAAAAGAACTGCTGGGAAAGACATAATTGGGGGCACCACCGTATGAATGACAGGCATGGTCTGAAGAATAAACTGGTGTGCACCATGCTGGGCCCTAACGAATCCAGCGACTCCCCATAAAAGTATTGACCAAAATTTACACAAAGACTTGCGAAGAATGCCGAATAAAATTCCTTTGCGAAATGTTCCCAAACCGCAAAAAACAGAGTATAAGGAGACGTTGTGGTAGGAGGCAGCATGATTAGATGACTATCATGGCAGTACCTGTGACTGTATCAACCTTGTACATACGGAACGGTAGATGCCTATCTAGAGCCATGATCTTTTCAAAGTCCATTACGGAATTGCCGAGTAGAAGCGTCAACACCATAAATACCCTCAAAATTTACGTAGACTGCTGCTGGAATATTGCCAATTGCTTGACAGACAAAATTATTTGCTCAACCACAAGAAAGGAAATTCCAACGGTTACACAAAAATCCAGAAAAGGGTTTGGGGCGCAAACACGGCAATTGAACATGAAGCCACAAACTCACATATATTGCTTCTTCCGACCACTGCTACTAGCATCTGCCACTCCTCCCCCCTTCTACCGATAGCTATAGAAAACGCGTCCTCCTGCAACGCTTAGGAGCAGGGTACGTCCCATTGAAATGGCGGTGCCTGAACGAGTAAGCATCGCCGACCCCACTAATTCTAAGCGAGCACTTAAATTTACTACATAGGCGAAAACATCTGGTGGTACACATCAGACATTGCTTTTAAGCTGTGCCAAAAGCAGAAAAACAGACGCACTCTTTCCCACTATATGGCCACATCCAAGGGTAAGCCTTGGAGGGAACAAATAAACATTACCAAATCCACTAAATGAAGTATGAGAAGCAGTTTTGACCATCTGGGTGCTTTAAGATACGCATAAGCTTAAAGAGAGACAAGACAAAGAGCTGGTGCACATGGAGCCGTGGGCTACAGGTTTAACCAATCAGCTCCCTGTCATCTTGTTGCACCCTTCCCGGAATCCCCACTATTTCTTATAAACAAATGTATTTCTTCGTTCTCTGTCTTTTTTTTAGCTCAAAACAAGTAGGTTCAGTCCGGCATCGACCCAACCTGCCGGGCAATATGGTGCGCCTACATCTAAGGACACGAAAGCAGAGATGGCATCTCTATTTCCTGTGCCATGGTGATCAATACACTGCGCCTAGTCTTCTTCCCTTCTACGCACAGTGCTTCGAAAACTTTCACAGTGAATCCCAAAAAATTGTTCTCCAACGTCGTCTCTGCCACAAAGTAACACTATCCCTTCGTGCATCTTGATGCAAAATGTGGCAGACACGTGCCACTTCTTCTGGCTCGTGCATATTTTTGTAGTGATTGGTGTCGTTTTTGCCTGCACGTCGTCGCGATTGCTTTATCTACCCATTTCTCGTATATTTGTGCAGCCAAAAGTAATTAGACGCATAAACGATTCTGCCGGTGAAAAAGATTGCAAGACGATCCATTCTTTGGAGGTGGTTGGGAAGAGAATCTGTATATGCCACCTACCGACTACGACCCGCTTGCGTTAATCACACACTGCAGTTTACTTGTTACACGTTTTTTTATATTTTACTTAATGACGACCTTCAGAACAGCCTGATGATCGGTGTTATACACTCTCACACTTTCTGTTTTCACCGGAGTTATATTTTGCAGCGGTCTATAGGGTTTTCACCCACCCTCCTCATTGCGTGGCACATCCCATCCACGTGATATTTCGCGGGAGGTACAACCACGATTTCCACCCGCCGTGGTGGCTCAGTGGCAAAGGTGTTTTGCTACCGAGCAGAAGGACGCGTTTAGATTCCCGGTCGCGGCGGCCGCTGTTCTGATGGAGGCGAAAACAAAAAAAAAACGGCTTATGTACGAGATTTCAGCGCACGTTAAACATCCTCAGGTTGTCATAATTAATCCCAAATCCTCCACTAGGATTTCCAAACACGATTTCCAACAACATGCTCGGCAGCGCCGGCGCATTGGAGATAACAGAAGAGTAGCGCCCACACCATCGCGTTCGATGATCATGCATGACTTCCTTAACTACAGCTGCTATGTGCCTAGACCGAGAACAGTGCCGTTCGCGCTGCGCACAAATTTCGCCTTACGGGGGTGTCGTATCCTTCCACCAAACTTTGTTGGGTAGGTGTTTGTTCATGTAATGGCCACGAATCGGACAAGTAAATGCTGGAATCCCTCGCGTGGGAGCCTGTATGTAGGGTTTCGGCAGCGGTTGTGCTGCTGACTATGTTTTGAAAGCTCTTGGTGGTGCATTGATGAGTGCACAAGCATTTACGGGCGTGCTCACTAGGCCTGTGCCCATCGTTATGGCATATTGGATGTTTTCGTTGGACTCTCGCTTGAACCAGATAATACTATTGCCTGCTTATAATGTCTCCTGTGCCGTTTTACGTTTGGCGAGTTCTAGTGGTAGCTACAATATGTATATATAGAAAAGGCATGTGGATTACCCCTGCTTGTGGGGTAGGCATCGGAGTTTGCCGTGGTTGGTTGCCTAATTTGTAAGAAGACGGATACTGCAGTGGCAAAAGGGAAATAACAGTTTCCTAGGTTGAGTGCAGGTTGAAACGTTGTGATGATGGCTTTGGAACCTAAAGATCCTATGAAGAGGCAGGACAGATAGCTTGGACCAGAGACCTCGATGTGACTAAATGACTTGCCGGCGATGGGCAGATACGTCGTGATGCCGTCTGCATCGTTCTGAAGGTAATGAAGGAGAGCGCACAATACCAGGATGCAGTTAGCCCATCTAACAGCAAGGTTGTGATACCCAGAATAGAACATGTGTTTGAAGTCGTGAAGCTGAACCGGTTAATGAGCGCCATTATATGCAGGAAAGCGTTTCAGCGGGATAAAAGTCACTTCAGTTTAACCGAAAACCACCCAGCACAGCTTTAAGTAGGAGCAGGGGCAGCTATTTTGGAGGCTCTGATGGATAAGAAAGGGGTGCTAGGCGGCAAAAAAACAGCAGCGCCTTCCTCATATTCAGCGCTGGAGTTTACCCGACATAAAAGTTATTTCAGAATGTAAAGTGAGAGATGACAACATAGCGAATGCCGACTCAAGTAGAAACAGTACCGCCAACAGTTTAGCGAGTCAAAAAAATCGCGCCAATCCACCCCGTGAATGTGGTTGGAAAGCAAAGCTGTAAACGGCACCCATAACAATTACCCATGCGACGTCACTTAAATTCACTCACATCGCTCTAAAAATAGTAAAACCAGATAGAAGTGAAATTCACTTAACCACACCATTTATTACTTCAAAGAGATTTTCTCGGAAAGGTTAAATCAATGCATGATGCATGAACGGTGTCTGGTTGAGTTGTATTGGTGTAGCACAAGAGTGGAAACTTTTTTTATAAAACTAAAGTAAGCTCCAACCCGGTGTTAGACGATCTGACTTCTCCGAGATTTGCGGCAGAGAAGGAGGAGGAGGACGAAGAAATACTTCTGTTCAGCTTTCTGAAGAGCCCAGAGTGCAGCAATGAGGAGTGATTCCTTCTTCTTTGGGGCCCATATGAAGTCCGTGCGGCCTGTCCGCTGAAGCTTGGTAGGTAGAGAGACCCTGGACAGCAGCATCTCCCATTGCTCTTGTTGGGTAGTTGACGGAACGAGAGGAAGGTGCTCAGGGCTAAAGTCGCACACCCCGATTACGGGGCGGAGTGCTCGTACTTCTGAGCAAAATTTTGATTCAGCGTCGTAGCTATTCGGATTCATTAAGTGAAGACGCGTAGGCTGTGCAAAAGAGCCCGGATTGTATGAGCCGTAGGGTGGTTTGTTGTTCTCTGGAAAGGTCAGGGTAAGGCGAAGGCACAGTCTGTCTCAGAAGGCGATAATCCTGGGTTATCTCCATGAAGGTGAAAAGAGGGTAACTGTCCTCGTGAAGCTCCATAGCACGGGAGGTAAAAGCTCAGGCTTGTTGGGTGGGCGTATTTGTTGCCCTCCATTGAAGCGTGAGGGGAGGGGGGGGTCCAGATGAGCTGAATGGAACCGTTTAGGAAGTGGTTTTTTAGCACGCGCAGTGCAGGTCAGGACACATCAACCCGACATCTAATTCCAGTAGGCTTGCTTGGAATCGGTGACTACCCTCCGAACCCCTGGTTGAGTGAGAGCCAAAGTGATGACTGCCTGTTCTGCTGCCGTCATTTCTTGGGTCCTAAACGAGGTACACGCAAGGAAGTTTGTTCTGGAGGTAGCCACGATGATGGCGTATTGCTGCCCTCGATGTTTAGAGGCGTCTGTGTAGATCACTGCATGATCCCCATCGAGGGTGGTGTTTAGCGCTTGAGCCCGTACTTTTCGGTGACCCTCGTCATGTAAGGGGTTCATATTTCTAAGCAAAAGGAGCATCTTTAGTTTTAGTCGCCAAGAGTCTGGGAGTACGTCAAGCGGAGTGACATTCTGTGCTGCCCAGCCAATCTGGTGAAGCATGCTGTTATCCACCGAAGTTCTGAGTCGGACCTTCTGGTTAGAAAGATGGCCTTCTATCAGCTCTTCCACCGTGTTATGGACCCCGTGCTAAGCAGCCTCTGTGTGGATGCACTAATGAGAAGCCCAATGGCCTGCTCGACCGCATTTAAAATCATTATATAAAGGATCTCGATGTCTTCCTTGAAGAGAAGGAGACAGGAGGTTGACGTGACTCTCGAGAGGACAAAAGCTTCAATTAATCGAAAGGTACCGAATTCTTTTAGGCCTCGCTTCTTTGTTGCAAGTCGCCTGATCATGTGTATGATTTGAATTATGCTGTTTTTGAGGCAATGCAAGGAGACGTAATTCTTGGTGTTAGCCTCGAGATGTAGGCCGAGGATCGTGATGCTGGGGCTTGGAGTGATGGCCTGGCCCTCAAGGAGTATTTGAATGTATTCCTTCATTTGGCGTGAGTGCGGACGACAAGAAGCTGTGATTTTGTACGTGAACACTGGAGGCCACCGGCTTTAGCACATTGGCGTACTAGAAGTGAGATGCCGTGCATTGGTGTGACCTTCCTTTAATTGTTGTAACTCTTAGCATATGAGCAACGTGTGCACAGGGACGCTAGACGGGCGTGAGTGGTCGCGTGATGCTTTCACGAGGCATTCAGCCAGAACGCAGGGGGTAAACCCGTAGATGTGCTTGATGAGTGCACCACTTGTCTTCTCCGTCTTCGCGTGGGCTTGTAGCTATATGGGTAAGACAACGGGCTCTCGCTTTGTTAGTCTATTAGTTCCAGGTTCGATTCCCGGCGGGGCCAGCAAAGTCTTTTATTTGTTCGCTGGAGTTTTCTGGTGACACCAACGGTCGCGAAAGAACCCTTGAGGGGTAGAGGTAGAAAGCTTTGCTTTAAAATCTACGGCTGCAGAGTATATTACAAGCAAAAAGCGGCCAATAAACTTAATGTATTTCAGAGGTTCTATACATAATAAAAGGCCGCCGAAAGCGTGTTACGTGGTGTAAGGCTAAAGCATATTCGAAGAACAGAACTAAATCATTACTGTATACTCGAAACTCAACCACTCCTTTCAGCAGCCCCAGCTGTCGTAAGGACATGATAGTGAAAGAGTAACTGAACAGTGAGAGTGGTTTAAGGTGGAGCTGACGTGCTAAATAAACGATAAACAGGGTTGTAGAGTATAAGGAAAGCTGTAAGGGGCAGGTAAGGTTAAAGCGACAACAGCGGTGAACAAGTTCGTGGACAGCAGTTGCCAGTTGTGGACATGCAGCGTAATATTGGAAGAGAACAAAGAAATATAATTTTCTGAGCACAGATATTTAACGAATGAAAGTCAAGCTGAAGCCCTTTTGATCGAGTATATGAACACTGACGTAAAACATTTCGATGAAAAAGTGATCGAGGTGGCTCTCTTGTGCTAGAGCAAGACAAAAAAAGTGTATGTTATTAGTTGACACAAAATGAAGCCTAATGTTCAGATGCCTCGAGAAACCGGTACAAATATTGAAAAATTAACTAGAGTATTTTTGACACCCGAATCGGAGACTTTCCAGGTAACGAAGAATTTAAGCGAAGAGGGACCAGAGAGTTTAGCAAGCGACATCAAACGGATTATATATCACAATGGAAATCTAACCCAAGCAAGTTCATATTTATCTGCAGCTGGACAAATTGAAACAAACATGCTACTATTTAATGCTGTCTCTGTTATTTTGGTTGGCGAGATAAACAAGTATGAAACCGACAGTTCGGCTTACGAGAAAATTGCGGAGTTTGTAATAGTAAAAATGGAGGTATTACACAACAACACTTATAAAAACGAAAGAACAATACCAGAGGGGGTTCGAACATGGACCATAATGAAGCGATACGAAATACAAAAAACGCCAACATAGCACAGAGAAGCAACGAAAACTACTACAAATCTATATACCACTAATATACCTGAAATAATTATCGAGCGAGAAAACCATGTAAGCTAAATATGGCCGACGTGCAAACAAAAGCCAATAAGGGGTCCTATAAATTCCTAAATGCGGAAGCAGATAGGTTGTTCACGAAGATGTAAAACCATATGAAAGCCGAAAACTCGATGAAATGTTTATAAAGTTTTAGTGAAGCTGCTGGATATGAAAGAACTCAGAAAGTGAGCATTCATTGATGCATCTTTAGCACGCGAATAGTGACAGCTGCAGGGAAATTTGGGAAGGTATATATCTGGGAACGGCTGCTGCAATAGAAATGTTTCAGAAATCGCATCAAATCCGCAAAATATGCACTGCTAAAGAGCCGAGCAACACATTCTACCACCAAAGCGAAGTTGGACAAGATGGAAACTCCGATGAAGCTGGTAAAGTTGCGTGTACCAAAAAGTCTAGAAACTCTCTTCAGGGCTCCAGAAAACTCAATACAAAGAAAACAAATTATAAGAATTGATTCCGGAGTGGCGAAAGTTTAATTCATGAAGTTAACGGTGATGAAGACAGTATTGTTTTATAGAGGCCCTTCACAGTAGAGTTTAGGGGGTGCTGATTCACATTGTAGGCAATCATTCATTTATTTTTCAGTTATTTATTTATTTATTTATGTATTTCTTTTTATTTATTTATTTATTTATTTATTTATTTATTTATTTATTTATTTATTTATTTATTTATTTATTTATTTATTTATTTATTCATTTTTTATTTTTATTTATTTGTTTATTTATTTATTTATTTATTTATTTATTTATTAAACATATTTTATTTGCACGCTCAAGGCCAAATTGCAATAAAGAGGGGAATGGTTTACATTGAAAAGACCTGGTACATCGTTAAGAGGAAAAACAAACAAAGTAGAGCGTTAGCCCAATTACAATCAAAATGTCAGCGCCGAAAATTGCTGCAAATGTGTCGTTAAGGGTGGTCGCACATTGATTTATAAAAACTGCGTCACCGAGCGAGTCTTGCAATAAGAAGGGATTTTCTTTCGGGGGATTAATAACAGGCCAGAATTTTTTTTACTTTTGGTTTTTATATGGATGGCAGCACGTTGAACGAAGTTATCTTTGGGGGGCCTGAGGGCTCTCACATAATCACTAGATGTGGTTTCATGAGCGGACCATCGTGACGTTGTTGGTGAAAACGTCGCTGATTAATAAAGACCTTTTTTTCTTGTTAGAGATGCACTTTGTATTGACCTTATTGATTGATTGATTGATTGTAGGGTTTAACGCGCCGACGAAACGCAGGCGATGAGGCGCGCCGTAGTGGGGGGCTCCGGATTAATTTTGACCACCTGGGGATCTTTAACGTGCGCCGAAATCTCGTACACACGGGCGTTTTTGCTTTTCGCTTCCATCAGAAAAGCGGCCGCCGCAGCCGGGAATCGAACCCGGGACCTCGGGCTCAGCAGCGCAACGCCTTAGCCACTGGGCCACCGCGGCGGGTTGTATTGACCTTATACCATGGTGATTGTGCGCTACTAGCAGTCGTGTAGGTTTGGGTATGCTTTGTCGTGAGGTGATAAACTTCGTCATCGAATATATCCTACTTCGTCTGAACAGAACGGTCGTTAAAATCGGTGAGGAAGACGCCACGAAATTCGGACAATTCAGTATTGATAGCATCGAAGTTGGCTGTTCTGTATTCCCAAATCGTTTTTTTTTATTTTGTGCGTTTTGGAAGGCTGATGTTTATGTAAAAGGGGAGCAGTAACTGGTCACTAATACCTGGCAAGCAAGTA